>NW_026020430.1:2761400-2903790 GCF_900185275.1 Solanum verrucosum
GTTAAAACTTTAAAATTAGTCAAAATTATTTTAGTCAAATCGCCGGTCAACCGCGAGTTAGCGGGCATTCCGAGGGCCTAACACCTTCTCGGAATGTACATTGAACTTCGAACCATTTTATTTTCAATTGATTTTATCTGTTTAAATCTTTTGAAAACCTTGTATTTTTCTTGATTTTTTTTACTAAAAATTAAGTGGCGACTCTGTTCTTTTGAAAATTCGATTTGCTTAAATCATAAGTTTAATCGATTTTTTGAAAACTCAGTCATTTCCCTTTTACATATCTTTTTAAATAAAACAGAAATGGCGACTCTGCTGGGATTTAATTAAGTTCTAACCATAAGATTTGACTTATTTGATTAATTGTTATTAATTGTTGAAACTGTTCATTTGTGCTTAACATGTTTTAACTGCTATAACTGTCATTGCATTTCATGGCATCTTCTTTTGTATGAATAGTATATTAAAGGACGGTTTTGCGGAACCGCAACCGGACTTTTTTTATACTCAACCATTTTCCGGAATGATCGGCAATTTATTGGTTCGTCATGCGTCCAATGGTTGTCGTGAATTCCAGCCTAAGTTGTCCACTTGGGTTCCCGGTCTTTTCAAAACCACTCTTAGTCAACTAGCGTAGAACGAAACCAAATCCCTATTTTTAGCGCATTTTGAACTAAGTTGACCCAACACCCAAGGCGTGTTGGGCCATTAGAAGACCACCTTGTGTCTATTTGGCTCATTTGCCAATAAAAGGACAATCATACTTATGTGTTAATTGAAGGATGTATATGTATTTTAAAACAAATCATTATCTATAGGGGTGGGGTAGCTTACCTTTGTCTGTTTTTCATGTAGGATGAATCCAGTTCATGAGCCTTTGAGGACCCGGATGGTGACCATACCACATCCCTACTTACAGGTTTGGTGGAAATTTATGAACATAGAAGACAAGAAGATAGTTCAAAGACACGTAGGTCATCTTCCGTCATTAATGGAAATGGTGGCCTATCCCGACATGATTGGAACAATGGTTAAGTTTGGGACAGCGACAATATGGTATTTCGGTTCGGGGAAGTGGAAATGACGCCGACTATTGAAGAAATCCTTGCAAGCTACGAAAGTGTCAGTATGTGCAACAAAAGGAGGTTCAAACCCGATACGGATCTCCTTTTCCCAAAAACATGGGATTTCGCCGAAATTAGAGAAAAATTGTCACTCGTTAAGCCGATTGGATGGACAAAATGCCCGGGCCAAACATTCCTCTTCGAAAGCTTTATTACCGATTCGGGCGTGCAAGAGCCTATGAAAAATTCAAAGAAGAGTTCGTCTCAGAAGAAAAATGGAAGGAGACACGTCCTCTTGCCTTTGCAATATGCCTACTCGGGACGATGATATTTCCCCAAGGACCAAACTACACTATCCATCCAGTGTAGTAATGGTCGCCCACGCCATTTTTATGGAGTGGATTACGGGTCGGCAACCAAGTATTACACTTTGGCGCCCATGATTTTGGCAGACATTTATAGGGCTTTGGACAAGTGTCAAAGCGGAGAACGTTTCTTCAGGGATGCAACCTGATACTGCATGGTGGATGATGAGACACTTGATCAAAGCTCATGAGCCAACAGAACCAGATCCCTTGGAAAGACCGACAGACTCGAAAGTCATGATTGGTGGGTGCAACGTAATCATTTCAACAGGTTGGAGGCCAAGAATTTTGGTACCCGAGACTTCAGGGTTTGAGAGATGAAAATGTGCAGTGGTCGATCCAATGCTTGGTAGTAACAAAGCAAATGGTGATTCGAGCGGAAAAAACCCCTTACTTGATATTTGCCGGGTTAAGAGGGACTAGACCATATGCTCCCGGTCGAGTCCTTAGACAACTGGGAGGGAAACAGGAGATTCCCCAAATTGCGCACATGAAGAAATTTGCAACCGATCATGAAAATGGACGAGTCTCTTATGCTGAAGACATACGTAGAGCATGGAAGACTCGAAGGATATTGGGCGAACCGGTACCAAATAGATTCCGTCCTGAATGTTCTAGGGATTACAAGGAATGGTTGAAGAAGAGCCTCGCCGGCACTATCGAGCCTGGTCCAAATGTTCCCCATATTATTGCAGATGTTGGGGCCAAGCATCAAATTCGACTTCATCGACTCCAAGAAAAATATGACAAGAATGAGTTGGACCATCAACGCCGACATTCAGAGACGCCAAAGTCATAACTCAGTTGAAGCAGGAGCTACGAAGAGCCAGACAATGCATGTCAGAACTAGATGATAACATGGAGCAACAGATTCAGTCGGTCGAAAGGTTCAGACATCAAGAAGGGGTCGGTTGGCAAGAGATCACCTATGGGCGAACAGATATGCTATGTGGGAAGAGGTCAGCATAGCCAAGAAAAGCAGACTTGGTGAAAGATCAGGATGAGCTTGAGTTTGTTATCATCCCCTGCGTGGGACTGCTTTATTTGTACTTTGTCTTGTAATTTATTTTTCGAACTCTTTTCCCCAATTTTATGTTTGTCAAACATTTTTGAATGCTATTAATGAAATATTTTGGGGATAATGAATTGGCTTAAAAAGATATATACATCTTCAATTCGCTAGGCCTACCCTTGGCACAAAAGGGTCACATGCATGTTTATTACGCGATATTTTGTCTGTTTACTTGTGTGCTTTAACTGTTTATGTGGTACGTTGCTTTGAATGAGGACATCCTTAGCCACTCCTTTTCAAAATTTTCCAATAAAATATTCCTACAATATCAAATACAAGTCACTACAAAATGTCCGACCAAAATTCCATGAGTCTTGAGTTTCTCAGCCAGAAATAAAATCTCAATACCAAATCCTAAAATATTACTCTATCATCTCAGGAAAGGTGAAATTGCTTCTAAGATGGAAAGAGGCAAGCGTATCGACATAGAGCTACCGAAGAGGATTTGAGGAAAATTGCAGCAGCTCAGGCAAGAGATCCAAGAAACTAGAGAAAAAAGAATAAAAGTGGAGTTTGGCCACCGCGATCGCACGAGCAACAAATGCGGCACTAGACGCGGAGTTGGCAGCAAAGATGACAAAATGTGTTGTTATAGATGAAGAGACAGCTGATGTGCGGAAGAAGCGAGATGCCCTCAAAGAGATAACCGTGATGCTTCAGAAGCCACGTGGAAAACACTTTTCTTCAACCAAGAGGCCACCAACAGTGATCCCAGAGGCGCTAGACCTGAAGCTACTGAAGAAGATACTGGGGAGGAAATTGTCTATAGACCTCCTTCAAGGGACGGTGGAAAGAAGAGAATGAGGAAAACCGCCCCCGAAACATATGAGTTTACCCCCGTGGCTAATACGACAGTCAGAGGAAGAAACTTCGGTGAAGGCACCATCTATCTTTTAGGAGCTTTATTATCTGTTTTTCACTTTTCCTTGTAATCACCAGAAATGAATGAATGAAAATGAAATTCCTTGTATTCGAACTACGTAGGGCCTGAATTCTCCTTGGGAGATACGTAGGCAGCCTTTCAAGGCCCGGCCCCTATCTTTTCAAATTTTCTTTTCCCTCTCTTTCATTCTACAAGGAAACATTGAGTTCAGATCAACAGATGACAGAAGATGCAGCAAGAAGACCTTAGCTCAACGCAATTTAGCCTTTCTGAGTCACTAGCCCCAAAATAAAACGAGCAAATTCCTGCTTGTTCAAAAATCAGTCCCCATTACTCGTGGGTTAACGTGTCCTCAACAAAGCAACTTTTATGTGTTTATCTGCTTTCTATGTGATATCTTGCATTATTCATCAGACTAATACTGACAGATTTGCCTTTGAGTTGTTTTTTCTACAGGTAGTTAGAACTGATCTGTGTTGATACACTGGCTGATCACCCTATTTTACCAGATCAAAAGGGCCTACAGATTCCTTTCCCAGCCAAAATTCACAAAAGGGAAAAACAGCAATGAGTGATAACAACGAAGAACCTGGCCTTACTGATGTCGTGGTGGCTCAGCCCGCCCTTGCTGATCAGAATGAACTGATCCTGCAGTTGATGCAACAAATTGCTGAGATGAGGGTCGAGATGCAGAAAAGACAAGATTTGCCTCCTCCGATTTTTGCTGTCAACACTCAACCAGACGGAAGACCTCCAGCTCAAATTCCCCCTCCTAACGTGGAACAGGCTCAAAACCCATCTTCAAGCCCTGCTCATAATCCCTCCGTCATCGACCTTACCACTCAAAACCCCCATTACGCCTCAGCTTCTTATCAAACACCACCCCCTCCTCAAAATACCAACCTCCAAGCACCACTCCTTCCCCCTAATGCAAACCACCAAACTAGCCTGCCCCCCCATGGCCAAAACGCTAATAACCCACACACTTCCCTCCCTCACCAAAACCTGTACACCAACCCCCAGACTTATCCCCAAAACTATCACGCCCCTTTAAATGGCCAGAGTCCCTCTATCGCTCCACCACTACCGCAAAAACCCGTTTTCCAAATACCCCCAACGAGCATGATGTCCATGGTTCGGAGCTCGACCACTATGAGGAGAGGGAGAGAGAGTGGAGGTCAAAGGAAGAGACCGCCAAGATAGATATGAAGGAGGAAATTAGAAAAGCCATGAAGGAGTTGAACTGCATTCCTGAGGTCGCCGGGTTGAGTTACGAAGACCTATGCATTCATCCGAATTTGGACCTCCCGGAAGGGTTCAAGGTGCCAAAATTCGACATCTTTGGAGGAACAGGGAACCCCTTAGCGCACCTGAGGGCCTACTGTGACCAACTCGTGGGAGTTGGGAGAGACGAAGCTTTGTTAATGCGGCTTTTTAGCCGAAGTTTGAGCGGAGAGGCTCTAGAATGGTTTACGTCTCATGAAACGAAACAGTGGTCTAGCTGGAATGCTCTGGCTAAGGACTTCATCGAACGATTCGCCTACAATGTGGAGATCGTTCCTGATCGTTACTCCTTGGAGAAGATGAAGCAGAAGCCGACGAGAGTTACAGAGAATTTGCATATAGATGGCGAAAGGAGGCAGCTAGAGTTAGACCTCCTATGTCAGAAAAGGAAATTGTTGAAGTGTTTGTGCGGGTGCAGGACCCGAATATTATGACAGAATTATGTGCTCGTTGGAGCAAAATTTGCTGAGATAGTCAAGGTAGGTGAGACTATCGAGGATGGATTGAGAACCGGGAAGATTGCCCGTGTTGCTGCCTCGCCCGGATCTTCGGGCTTATTGAAGAAGAAAAGAGAGGATGTGTCCTCTATCTCTTATGAGGGAAGAAGACCCCAAGGAAATCATCATCATACCAAGGTCGTTCTCGACCTTCACAGAGTTGCACCCGGCATGTTATGCACATGTTGATTAATTCCAAAAAACACCCCTCTTCCCAGCTATCAAAATACTCCCCCTCCTAACTACCAAACTCCCCTACTATCTACCAAACTCCCCCTCCAGTTTACAATACTCCACTCATCACTATCCGAAATGCCGCCCCCAACTGTGCCAACGTTCAGAAATTACCAAACGCCTCCCCCAATGTACCAAACCCCAGCTCCACTTTACCAAAATACCCCCTCGAACTACCAAGCTCCACAACCAAACTACCAAACCAACTCATATCCCAGATATCAAGCCCCCCGTCCAAACACTCCAAATATCGTCAAATGCCTCCTCCTCAACAAGGCAATTACGATCCCCCCGTCCTAGATTTGAGAAGAAGCCTGCTAGAATTTTCACTCCGCTTTCGAAAGCCGAACAAAGCTGTTCGAGCGATTAACTGCGGCAGGATATATTCATCCAGTGGGCCCAAGCCGGTTGACACTAGCTCAAAGTTTTACAGACCTGATCAGAGGTGCGCGTATCACTCCAACAGTGTCGGACATGATACTGAAGACTGTATCAACCTGAAACATAAGATTCAAGACCTGATTGATCAGAATGTGGTCTCTCTTCAGACGTCGCGCCCAATGTCAACAGTAATCCTTTGCCAAATCATGGAGGCGTCACTATCAAATGATAGAGACAGATGACGATTGGTGCGTGCAAAGGCAATAGTTTCGATTGTTCCTGATGAACTAGAAAGGGCTGTAGCCTTCGTTGAGCATTAGAGAGAAGAAAGAGTTTGTGATTCTGACACCCGAGAAGGCTGTTGCCTTGGTGCCCGAGAAACTCTTACCCAACCAAAGTTTGTGATTGAAACGGCTGTTACTCAGGTATGACCAGATCCGGCAGGTGCTACACACCGGAAGAGTTGGCTCAAGGAGGGGCAGAAGAAGGACCAAGCAAAAAGGCCGATCAGTGAAGCCGAAGCTGAGGAGTTCTGGAGAAAGATGCAGCCGAAAGATTATTCAATTGTGAAGCATTGGAGAAGACACCAGCTCAGATTTCTGTATGGGCTTTGTTGATGAGCTCACAATGCATAGGCAAGCGTTGATGAAGGCTTTGGATGACACTTATGTGCCTGTGGACAACAACGACAATTTAGCAGCCATGATAAACCAAGTCATCCGAGGACACGAATCAGTTTTTGTGATGAAGAGCTACCCTTTGAAGGAGGATGCACAACAAAGCTCTGCACGTCACCTGTATGTGTCGAGACAAGATAATTAATCGCGTCTTGGTCGATGATGGATCCGGTCTTAATATTTGCCCACTTTCGACTCTGAGGCAGCTGAAATTCGACTTGGGAAAGCTTCACCAGAACCAAGTCAATGTGAGGGCCTTTGATGGAGTGCAAAGAGACACATTGGGTGCGGTAACTTGGATATTCAGGTGGGTCCTGCGATTTTAATGTGGAGTTCCAGGTGTTGGATATCAACACCAGTTACAACTTGCTTCTGGAAGACCGTTTATTCATATGGCTGGGGCTGTGTCTTCTACCCTTCACCAACTAATGAAGTTTGTTTGGAAGGACAAAGAATTGGTCATTTATGGTGAAGGGAGTCATTCCAATGGGTATGCACCGATCGTTGATGATGTCTCTCGAGGTTGTGATTTCTACACGGTGGAGCTGGTAAATGCCACCGGTGATGACTTGGCTCCACAACCTCCTATGCCTGCCGTGTACAAGATGATTGCTACTGTTATGCTCCAGAATGGTTTCGAACCAGGTTTTGGATTGGGGAAGCATTTCCAAGGAATCGTCGAGCCTATCCAAATTCCCGCCAAAGGAGCAAAGTTTGGTTTGGGATATGTCCCAACAGATGACGAAGCAGAGATGAAGAACAAGAATGTTGGATCAAGCATTGGCCAGGCCAATTCCTCATCTGTACCAGTCATTCCCGGTGCGAGGATATGTCAATGATGATGGTCTCGGGAAGGAATCTGTGGCCTTTTTGAGGAGATTGATGCGGTCATTGAGGAAGAGGCTGGGACATCAGGCATCCGTGATGCAGAGCCTGAGAGCAATTGCAAAACTGGACCTCCACACCACTCCTGATTTCCCGCTCATCTGGGTAGAAAAGACATGTGTCTTTGTTTTTTTAAAATCGGTGGTAGTCCGGAAGAGGCCCGAGACCCACCTTTATGCAATTTTATTTGTTTGAAGTTTTTAAATTCCCTTGTGATGTTTCAAAAGGCAAAATGGCCCTCGGCCATGGCCAAAGTTTGTGCTTGTCTTTCAATTAAATGAAAGCCTCTTTTATCAAATTTGTTTGTTTACTTATCTGTTTATATTTTACTTTCCTAACTTTGTTTGTTTATGATTTCAGTAATATTAATTTAAAACCTGCCAATGTCATGTCATGTCATGAACCGAGTGAACAAAATGAGGCAGGTGATGATGAGTGTGAGGAATATGAAGAAGAAAATGAGGTTCCGAACATGTTGCTGAAGAGTTTCGACAATTCGAAAATCAACACAAGCCAAATTTGGAAGAAACCGAAACTGTGAATCTCGGAGATGAGGAATGTGTTAAAGAAGTAAGAATCAGTGTCCATCTGACGAAGCTCAAAGAAGAGACCTGGTTCGTTTGCTAGGGAGTACATTGATGTATTTGCCTGGTCTTATAAAGACATGCCAGGGCTGAGCACAAATATGGTGTCCCATAAGTTGCCGATCAATCCAGATTTCAGTCCAGTAAAACAAAAGACTCGGAAGTTCAAGCCTGAGTTGAGTTTGAAGATCAAAGAGGAGATTACAAAGCAGATCGAGTCCCAAGTAGTGGAAGTGACGCAGTATCCACTTGGTTAGCTAATGTTGTTCCGGTTGCCAAGAAAGACGAAAAAATAAGAATTTGTGTCGATTACAGAGATCTCAACAAAGCTAGCCCGAAAGATAATTTTCCATTGCCAAACATTCACATTCTCATTGATAACTGTGCTAAGCATGAGATGCAGTCATTTGTGGATTGTTATGCGGGTTATCACCAGATCCTGATGGATGAAGAAGATGCAGAAAAGACAGCTTTCATTACGCCTTGGGGTGTATATCATTATCGGGTGATGCCTTTTGGTCTCAAGAATGCCGGTGCTACTTATATGAGGGCCATGACAACCATTTTTCACGATATGATTCACAAGGAGATCGAGGTGTATGTAGATGATGTCATAATCAAGTCCCGCGAGAGTTCGGATCACTTGACTCACTTGAGAAATTCTTTGATCGCTTGCGCCGATACAATTTGAAGTTAAATCCTGCCAAATGTGCTTTTGGAGTGCCAGCTGGCAAGTTGTTGGGATTTATAGTCAGCAGGAGGGGCATTGAGCTTGACCCTTCCAAGATCAAGGCGATCCAAGAATTACCCCCTCCGAAGACCAAGAAAGAGGTGATGAGCTTTTTAGGAAGGTTGAACTACATCAGTCGGTTTATAGCTCAATCCACCGTGGTGTGTGAGCCCATCTTTAAGTTATTGAAAAAAGATGCCTCGACCAAGTGGACCGGAGAATGTCAAACTGCTTTTGATGCCATCAAGAACTATTTGTCCAATCCCCGGTGTTGGTCCCTCCGCGAGAAGGGAGTCCATTATTGTTATATTTGTCTGTCTCAGATAATGCATTGGGATGGTGCTTGGTCAACATGACGAAACTGGGAAGAAAGAGCGAGCCATTTATTATTGAGCAAAAAGTTCACTCCATATGAGGCTCGTTACACTCTTTTGGAGAGAACATGTGTGCTTTGACCTGGATTGCTCAGAAATTAAGACATTACTTGTCTTCTTATACCACATACCTTATTTCCAGGATGGACCCGTTGAAGTATATTTTCCAGAAAGCAATGCCGACCGGGAAGTTGGCTAAATGGCAAATGCTTTTGAGTGAATTTGACATCGTGTACGTGACTCAGAAGGCGATAAAGGCACAGGCCTTAGCCGATCATCTTGCAGAGAATCCAGTTGATGAGGAGTATGAACCGCTCAAGACTTATTTTCCGACGAGGAAGTTTCATTCGTGGGTGAAGATATTTCTGAAGCGTACCCCGGGTGGAGAGTATTCTTTGATGGAGCGGCAAATCATCAAGGGAAAGGAATCGGAGCGGTCTTAGTGTCAGAAACCGGTCAGCACTATCCTATGGCGGCTAAACTCCGATTTGAATGCACGAACAACATGGCTGAGTATGAAGCTTGCATCCTCGGTCTGAAGATGGCAATTGATATGAATGTTCACGAGTTGCTGGTTATTGGAGATTCAGATTTGCTGATTCATCAGGTTCAAGGAGAATGGGCCGTGAAAAACCCAAAGATCACACCATATGTGCAGTATATACAGAAGTTGTGCAAGAGATTTCGCAAATTGAGTTCAGACACACTCCCAGAACACAAAACGAGTTGGCCGATGCTCTTGCCACCATCGCCTCAATGATTAAACATCCAGATACAAGTTATATTGATCCAGTGGATATAGAGGTAAAAGAGCAGCCTGTTCATTGTTCACATGTTGAAGCAGAACCAGATGGTTTGCCTTGGTATTTTGACATCAAGAAGTATTTAGAGGACGGGACTTATCCTGAGAATGCAACGTTCAACCAGAAGAAGTCGATACGCCGCATGGCCCTCAATTTCTTTGCAAGTGGGGAATCCTTTACAGGAGGACTCCAGATTTAGGTCTTCTCAGATGCGTTGATGCTAGCGAAGCTGCGAAGCTTCTGGAACAGATACATGCCGGAGTTTGTGGTACTCACATGAATGGGCTCACTTTGGCAAGGAAGATCCTTCGAGCCGGCTATTTTTGGATGACTATGGAACATGATTGTTGCAAGTTTGTGCAGAAATGTCATAAATGTCAAGTGCATGGAGATTTGATTCGAGTGCCGCCTCACGAACTCAATGCCATGAGTTCACCTTGGCCTTTGTAGCTTGGGGCATGGATGTCATTGGTCCAATAGAGCCAACCTGCCTCTAACGGACACAGATTCATTTTGGTTGCCATTGACTACTTCACCAAGTGGGTGGAAGCAGCTTCGTACAAATCGGTAACCAAGAAAGTTGTAGCTGATTTTGTTCGCAACAATTGATATGTAGGTTTGGAGTACCAGAATCCATCATTACTGATAATGGAGCGAATCTCAACAGTCACTTGATGAGAGAGATATGTGAACAATTCAAGATTACTCACCGAAACTCAACCGCCTATCGTCCCCAAATGAATGGAGCCGTAGAAGCCGCCAACAAGAACATAAAGAAGATTTTGAGGAAAATGATTGATAATCGCAGAGGTTGGCACGAGATGTTGCCATATGCTTTGTTGGGTTACCGAACGACTGTCAGAACATCAGTTGGAGCTACTCCATATTTGCTAGTATATGGAACAGAAGCAGTTATACCTGCGAAGTTGAAATACCTTCTTGAGAATCATCCAAGAAGCTGAATTGAATGATGCTGAATGGGTTCGCAAGCGGATTGATCAGTTAACATTGATTGATGAGAAGAGAATGGTTGCTGTTTGTCATGGTCAACTGTATCGACAGAGAATGATTCGTGCTTTCCACAAGAAAGTAAGAGCCAGAATTTTGAGTTGGTCAGTTGTTCTTAAGCGCATTTTCCCTCATCAGGATGAATATAAAGGGAAATTTGCACCAAATTGGCAAGGACCCTACATGGTTCGCAAAGTGTTATCTGGAGGTGCCTTGTCCTGTCGGAGATGGATGGCACCGAATGGCCAAACCGATCAACTCAGATGCTGTCAAGAGATATTATGTGTGAAGTTTAGTTTGTATTTCTATCATTTCCTTGTAATCGTTCTATTTGCTTGTAATTGCTTTGTTTAGAATTTATCCTTTGTAATGAACTACGTCTGACCTGAATTCTCAAGAATGAGATACGTAGGCGGCCTATGTCGGCCTCGGTCACCCATTTATCCCCTTTAAATATTTCTTTGTTTTGAACTACGTTCGACCTGAATTCTCAAGAATGAGATACGTAGGCGGCCTATGTCGGCCTCGGTCACTTTCTTTGTAAAATTCTTATTTTGTTAATCCTGGAGGGGAACTATGTTTGACCTGATTCCTGCCTCAACGGGATACGTAGGCGCCACAAGGGCTCGGTCATATCTCCCAAGATTTCTATTTCTCTTTACAATAGAAACTGGGACAGAATTTTTGAGAGGGACTCAAAAATTCTCAAGAAAAGATCTCTCCAACAAAGTCGAGACTAAAGTTACTTTGAGATTTGCAACTGGGACAGAATTTTTGAGAAGATCTCAAAAATTCGTGATTGCTCACCAACGTTAAAGATAAGCCAAGACAGTTAACTGGGACAGAAATTTTGAGGATGGCCTCAAAATTTCAACAGGTTATCGGCAGTTTAGAGCAACTTTGAATATTCCCAACAAGTAATCAGATAGATCTCAAAACATCAACTCCAAAGGTTCATTAAGCTTGACGTGACATGACACTTGGCAGTGACTTTTTCCAACATTACTTTTGAAAATCTATTTTTCCTTAAACTTTTCCTTCATGTTTAATTATTTTTGCATAAAAATTTTTTGTCTATCTATCAAGAAGCGGGAGATCGGAGAAATCAACCGGAGATAGCAAGACAAGGAGCAACAACCGAAGAAATCGACACAGATCAGTTCATTTTGTAAAAACTAACAATTCTTCTGTGGATGCAGGTCTATAGGTTGCCTCAAGATCAGCATATCCCACCATTCAATGAGTATGGAAAAGTCAAAGGGGCAAAGAGCTCCTAAAAATTGACAATTTTTCTATGGATGCAGGAAATATTTTATGCCGCTTATATCGAAGATTTCGGAATATAAATTACATTATTTCTTCAATTCCCAACAAGGAGAAGTCCATAATGAACGTGCAACTATGTTCAGAGAAAACCACGAAGAGAGCAATATTATTATTTCCCAGCAACTAGAGACACCTGGAAGACGTTTATCTGCGTTATATTATCAGATATGATAATATTCTTACCCTGAAGGTTATTTATATTGTATTGTCGAATGAGACGATACCACTACCCGAAGAGTCATTTATATCGTATTGTCAAATGAGATTATACTATTTTCGAAAGCCATTTTTATTTATATTGTCGATTGAGACGATATCACTACCCGGAGAGTCATTTATATCATACTGTCAGAAGAGATGATACCACTACTCCGAGGGTCATTTTGTTTATATTGTCGATTGAGACGACACTGCCGTCCCAAAAGATACCCAGAAGATCACATACGTTGCTCGGTGAAGCATTATCTTCATTTGGTATCAGGGAGGCATCATCAAAAGAAATCATGCATCGCGAAAAGAAAAAAAAAGTCATGCATAGCAAGAGAAAGAAGTCATGCATCGCGGAAAAGTTATGCATTGCAAGAGAAAGAAGCCTTGCATCACAGAGAAGTCATGCATTGCAAGAGAAAGAAATCATGCATTGCAAGAGGAAGAAGTCATGCATTGCAAGAGAAAGAAATCATGCATTGCAAGAGGAAGAAGTCATGCATTGCAAGAGAAAGAAATCATGCATTGCAAGAGGAAAAAGTCATGCATTGCAAGAGAAAGAAGTCATGCATCGCAGAGAAGTCATGCATAGCAAGGGAAAGAAATCATGCATCGCGGAGAAGTCATGCATAGCAAGAAAAGAGATTTATGCATTACAAGAGAAGAAAAGAGATTCATGTATTACAAGAGAAAGAAATCATGCATTGCAAGAGAAAGAACCCATGCATTTCGGAGAAGTCATGCATAACGAGAGAGATAAGTCATGCATCGCGGAAAAGCCAGGCATAGCAAGAGAAGATTCATGCATCGCGGGAAAATGATTCATACATTGCAAGAGAAGATTCATGCATCGCGAAAAAAGATTCATACATCGCGGGAAAAAGATTCACTAAGATTCGCCTATCAAAAGAAGATTGATATCGGAGGCATCATTTTCCTTTGCAACAACGACATCAAAAGAACTATCAACATATTACATCAGTCTATTTTTATTACTTTGACATCAAATGAAGAGTACATTGAAGTTTATATTGCAAATATGAGACATAAGCTTTATTTGCTTCACATCAAACCCGATAGAGTTGACGTCAAATGTTCAAGTAGAACAATTCAGTGTCAACACGGTAAAAGACACTACCCCTCCATTTGAATGACATTTTTTATGCTAATGAATTTTATCTCAGTCTTTGTCGAGAACATCCAAGAGGATGAATTCTCAAAACAAATCACAGGTGCGGACGACATCAATTAGGATGCAGCACAACGTGGAACTTTTTCTTAGCAGCGAACTGAGACATAGTCCAAAGAGGAGTGTCAAACTCTTAGGACGCGAGCAGAGGCACAACTTTCACCACAATCAAACCACACCCCTATCAGAAGGCATGTGGGTTTTTCTTAGATTGGTCAGTTCCTATTTTGCATTCGGAAAATTTTGGGTTCACCGGAAGCAATTTTCCAATCTGAGTGACAATGCACCAATAGCTTTAGAAATTATGTCCCTGTAAGTTCTTAATTATGGGTGTGAAGCGCGCCACACTCATGACTAAGAGGTTGCAAGCCTCTTTTTCATACTCGACTTATTCGTCACTCTTCCAGAACCGAAGGTTATCTTAGCATAATGGATTTCCTTTTCAACCGATTGAGTCGAACTACAAGCAGCCTGATTCCTTGAGTTGAGGGATATGTAGGCAGAATCGATGTCGAAAACTCAACTGTATTCCATCATTCGCTCTTAAATCTTATTCTCGAGCATTCTGATCTCTTCATAATTTGATATCGGAATAACTTTTGAATTCTTTCAAAATCATACGTCAAATCAAGCGTATCGAACTACAAGTGGCCTGAATTCTCATTAGCCTGAGATATGTAGAAAATCCATTTTCGAGGTTCGGCCATAATTCTTAAAATCCGTACCAAATCCCTTCCTAAAGACGAAGATATGGTCGGTCAAAATCGGATTAGTCAATTTCATTTTCCTCGAATTTCTTGCATCAATCCAAGTAAAATGAGGGACAGTTGTTGACACCCAATTTTGGACCTCCACAATATATATTAATCATCGAGCTTCTTCCATTTTAGACGATCTAAAATAATTAGTTTTATAAATTTCGAAAATAGTTTGCGAGTTATTTTAAATAAATTATGTCACTTATTATAACTTTTAGACAATACTTATATTTTACATGTCTATATATATAATTGATATATTTTAGGAACATTCGAAAATTGTCTCAAAAATATTTAGTTTTACTTAAAGATTTGGTTAACTAGTTTAGTTATAAGATAGCTTATATTTTTGAAATAGTTAATTTATAATTAAGTTAATTATTTTATTTCGTTAAGATTAAGAAACTCAATAATTAATCAATATTATTCGTCTTATTTAACTCTGGGCCAAATTTGCAATTCCAATCTAACATTTTTTCTTACCTCACCTTAAACCCACTTGAGACTAAACTTGGGCCTTATCCAATATCAGCAGCCCATCATTTTTATTTTTTTACCTTAGCAACAGCCCACATTCTCATTCCAATTCCCAGCCCAACACATTCAACAAACAACAACAACACAATACCAAAAGCAACCCCTACACTGTTCTTCTTCTCCAGCAAGCGCGTGCAAAACGACCAGAAACGTACAGCAGCAGCCCAGACGCGTCGACACACGCAACAACTGGACAGAGCACGCGTCCTACCCCTTTCCTCTTCCGGAATGGGGCGATTTTTGCAGGAAAAAGTGTTTAGCCGGAATGGTGAAAGAATTTTGAATTCAAAATTTTGAAATAGGCTTTCGAATCCGAATTTTCACCCTTTTTCCCCCCATTCCAAACCCTAATCCTTGTCCATAAGTAGCCCTTTCTCCATTCACTTTGAGGGGGGATTTTTTCGAGAAAAAAATTGGAAAAAGGGTCGAAAATTTTTGAGTCAAGAAAAAGAGATAAGATAAGTGAAATAGATAAGTTTCTTTGAGTCTAGAATAGACACTAAAATCAACAAGTATTTCAAGGAGCACCTCATTGCCAGCCTCTTATTCCGAACACGACTCTACCGCTGCTTGTTGGAATTTTCTAAGTTGTTGGTGGAGGAGTTGCTCATTTTCTGCTCGTTCTGTCTCGGTTCGGTGCCCAGAGAAAGGTAAAATTCCTCATTCCTCCTTATTCCGTTCCAGAATCCACATTCTATATTTGGTTCTGTTTTGCGACCCTTATCTAGTTTTGAATTTCTTCGTTGTTGGGATTTAGTATGTGTAAATATAGGCCTGATTAATTTCTTATGTTCTTGACTTTGAAATGGTCTCTGATTGTTTATCATAGTGTTTTATTACTATCATTATTATTATTTTTTTATTTTTTTTAAAAAGTGAATAAATATCAACTTCATCTCCCGGTTGGTTCTTTTATTTATATATCAAGAAGTATGAATCTTATATAGCTAGCTTGTGGCCTCACTGAATGTTCTATGATATGAAGCATGCTGTAAATACACTAGTCCTTTTGTGGGTGAGGATGTTAATATTTTCTAAGTGTTTGTGTTCATGTGTTTGGCCCGTTTAAAATATATATAATAAATTGTGGTCCATTGATTATAGTTATTTCAATCCTTGCAAATCTATGATCACTTATCTATTTTACCAAGTTGAAATGCTTAGTTATTAGTTGGAACGTGTTGGCTTATTATTAATAGATTCATGATGCTATTTAGATTTTAGATATAACAATAATGTTAATTTAGTCATTGGGTATACATAAAGAGCGATCATACATGGATACAAATCTTTATGGTTTAATTTTGATTTATTAAATATTGTTGAGAATTTTAGCATTTCTTTCAATCTTCACTAGTCATGTATTTGTTCATTATTAGAAAAATAAGCATGCAATATTTTTGCCTAAAACGTGATGCTCATGTCAACTCATTTTATTGCAAATATTGTTTTATTTTATTTTATTTTATTTTCTTTGATTGTTTCATGTTCTCTCTTAACTCTAAATGTGCAAGAGGTGATTATGTTTGTCCTTAGCTTAAGCCGTCATTTTATTCCCTCTCCACATGAGTTTATTTCCTAACATTTTGTTTGAATCCCCATTTTGTTTAAATTTGGCGGGTTTGAGTTAATAATAGACATGATCAATATTTTGGATAATTGGTTTGCTTAGTAGTATAGATAAAGGCTCATCCTTTTGTTGTGAATAAACTAATCATTCGTCTTTATTTTTTTATTGCATGTGAAACCTCCCGAATCCTTACGGATTATATCTCCTCTCCTTGCATTTTCCTATTGGGCCATTATGGCCCGATATTCATGTTCCCCAAGTCGGTCAGCAAGAAATCGAAATACAGGGTTTCGGAGGGTAAACAAAGCGGGATTTTGAATTTTTGAGCTCTGAAAAGGTCGAAAACAGGCTGCGTACCTGCTGTATACAGCAGTATACGCTGGTATACATGGCAAAATACAATATACAGGTGCAGGAAAGGGGAAATGCCGGTCCAAAACCAGAAATACATGTTGCAGGGGTCTAAAAGGAGTGTGTACATTTGGAATACGACCGGATATACATGAAAACGAGCCTAAATATGGCTCGTATACAGTGATATACGTAAAGGGTATACACAGATTTTTCCAAAGGCAAAACAGGCCCAAAGGCCTTGGACAATTTCAGCAAAGTCCAAGATGTGGGAAATTTGGGCCAGAGGCCCAAATTTGATTATTTCCTTTCCCTCTCTTATTATTTATATCGTATTTATTTGACTAACTTTGCTTATTTTATGGTTTTAATTTAATTAAATTCCCGTAGATAGTCATTTCATTTTCATCATATCCAAATCAAAAGATATATTTGTATTTTATACTTGCCTTTATTTCTATTAGTCTTGTCACTTAAAAATCCCCCTTTAACTCATCTCCCCTTAAATAAATAAAAAATAGCAATAAATAAATAAATATTAATAATGATAAAAATAAAATAAAATAATAATAATAATAATAGTAGTAAGTAAATAAGTTTTAAATAAATGAGTTCTTTTACTTAGTTAAAACTTTAAAATTAGTCAAAATTATTTTAGTCAAATCGCCGGTCAACCGCGAGTTAGCGGGCATTCCGAGGGCCTAACACCTTCTCGGAATGTACATTGAACTTCGAACCATTTTATTTTCAATTGATTTTATCTGTTTAAATCTTTTGAAAACCTTGTATTTTTCTTGATTTTTTTTACTAAAAATTAAGTGGCGACTCTGTTCTTTTGAAAATTCGATTTGCTTAAATCATAAGTTTAATCGATTTTTTGAAAACTCAGTCATTTCCCTTTTACATATCTTTTTAAATAAAACAACATACAAATATGATTTTTATGTTTGCTAAACCTAAAATTTACTCTTTATAAAAACACATTATTTATAATTTTATATTAAATTTCATTCCTAGTTTGTTGTACAAAATTTATACCATTATATACATACTTTATACAATTTTTATCCAAGCTTGCTCTCCGAAATTACTTCCAATTACAAGTAGTAACAATAGTTTCTCGTATACAAATAAATAGTATCTTTCTTTTGTTTTCTTCCTCTTTTTTCAAATTCATATTAATTAGGTTCACTGTCACGATTTTTCACGGAACATTACAGAGTTATGAACCTTTTAAATAATTTTTTAAAACTTGTGGGTATAAATCATATTTTTTTAGAAAGTCAAGTATTTCTCTAGAATTTTATGATCTAGCGCATGTTGAATCCGAAAATGACTTACCATTTTTTTTAGAAATTTAAAATCAGACGCTAACTTAGTTTTTAGGAGAAATTACATGGATACACCTTTTTAAAGTGATGATTTTAAAAGTTGCCATTACCTTTTAAAAATTACATAAATATAACTATTTTAAATTTGAATTTTTAACTTTAAAATTATATTCCTAAAATATCTATCCTAATTAAATATAGAGAAAACATTATTATCACCTAGCATAATTAGCGCCTAAATTCTACAAAAATCCCAAGAATCCTTCTCTCTTCCGCATCTAGTTTGCCCAAAAATTTCAATCTCTTCTTCGTTTCGGTATATATATATTTTAGAATTTTACTAATCCATATGACCAATAATACAAATTTTAATAATAAAATAATGCAATAATATTAACTATACTTGACATAAACACAATGCATACATGTATCATATACTAATTTTATTTTCTAGTATTTTTTTAAACAAAAGATTATCCACATCATCCTCGTATTCCTCCTCCACAACTTTTCCTTTTTGAATGTAACCTTTCACACTTACAAGATATGAATATAACATATGTTGGACATAACATACGATATACTATAGTCTATATTACTATTACTACTTATTAGAAGTGAGAGTTGAGGTGTACCAACATTGCACTATTAAATTGTACAAAAGGGATCATGAATTGTACTATATATGTTTGGCCTACTTTATTGTCGAATCAACATGTGGATTGCATGTGTTTCAATATTTTAGATACAAATAATTCCCTACAATTTTCAATGTCTTCACTATTCCAATTCTCTTTTTTATTTTATTTTACTCCTATTTATAAATGGGAGTTTGGGAAGACCAACATTGCACTAAAGAGTTGGACTAAAAGCTATAGAAATTGTACATTGAGGCCCACCAAAAAGATGAACTATTCTTTTTTTCTACTTTCCATTCTCCACTTTTACTCTCTTTAGTTTATCTTTCATCTTAAATTTTTCATACATCTTTAAAATATTTGAATTATTAATTATTATGAATTATAATGTTTTGATTTTTACGTAGTTTACAAATATATAAATTTCATTTTTAAAAAAATTGAAGATATCATACGCAAATTTATGGTCAAACTTAAACTATTTGATTCTTGAGAAATAAAAAGTGTCACATAAAATGGGACAGACGAAGGATAACTCTCAATTAAATTTATTTCACTTTTTAGTTTCTATTTTTAACATAATTTTTGCAGTTGGATTTGTAGGAATTCTATAGTAGACCCATTTAAATTTGACCTTTTTGTTTTAAATTAGAGAACTTGGCCGCACTTCGCACGATCATTAAAATTAAATATTTTTGATTAATTTTATATTTACTCTGTTGTTTAATCGTAATATTATTATTTGTTTTAATAATATCAAGATTGTGAAATAAATAAAACTTCACAAATTTTACATCTATTAAATGAGGAAGAATATATTTTTTATCAAATAAGTTAAAATATATTTGCTAATAACAAATTCTTCCATTGCATGAAGTTGATCCTTTAATATATATTCCGGTGTACCATTCTCCTTAAATGTCTAAGAAATATCTCATAATGTCAAATAACACTGTAATACTCCCTCTGTCCCTAATTACTTGTCCACTTTTAAATTGACACATTTATTAAGAAATCAATTAATGACATAGTGAGTTTATCATTTTACCCCTATTAATTATGAAGTAGATGAAAAGTTCTGCAATTTTCAAAGTAATTAGTCATTTAATTGAGGGTATAATAGGTAAAAAAAATGTTCAATCTTCATTTGTCAAAATGGACAAGTAATTAGAGACAACTATAAAAGGAAAAGTGAACAAGTAATTAGGGACAGAGGGAGTACTAAACAAATGCATCAACAAATGAAATTTATATTAAAAATATATTGAATGATGACGTAATGATACCTTAATAGAATTTCCTATCCATTTAAAAAAAAAAAAAAAAACTTCACCCTTTCAATTTCGTTATATCTTCTTATTTAGTAGAAGAATCATCATTTATTATATTCTACTCCACCTTAATTTGTACCATCAGAGTTTTAAGAATAAACATTAAATTTTAAATCGAAACAAAAAATCATTGAAAAATGACAGAAAAAATAATAATAGTATATGAAAATTAAAATAAGGTGCAAGAAAAGCCTTTTCACGATAATTTTTTAAAATATATTGATAACAATTAAAATGAAGTTGTTATTTTATCTTTAAAATTAAGTTTGATTGAATTGAATTAGTACAATGAGAAAAAATATTAAACTAATAACTTTTTAATGTTATTAAATGCATTTTCTTTTTAATTGAGTAGTAGATTAAAAGTTCCGAATTAGGATATTAAAATAATATCTTACTCTCTCCTTAATTATTATGGTATTGCAAACATTTATTTTCCTTAAATGGTGATTCATTTTTCATTTACAGTTATATCCAATTAATTTCTAATGTATTGAATATGGTTATGGGATATTGAAATAATATCTTTATCTTTCCTTAATCATAATAAAATTATAATTTAACATTTATTTTCTGAAATGATAATTTTGTTTTAATTCCTAGAACATATTGTTTACTATATTGAATGTAATTATAATAAAACATATTGTATTTAGTATGACAAAAGAACTCAAAAAATTGAAAAAATTAGATAAATAGTAATCTTAGCTTCTAAGAAATGTCACATCATCATTTACATATCCAACTTTATATATATATAAAAGAGTTAAAAAAGAAAAAATAAGTGATTTAAGAAAATTATATAAATAACATTAGTGATCAGATGAAGATTAAGAAAAAACGTCAAATAAATTAGTAGTATTGATGATGATAAAAGTTAAATAAATCATTTTTTCTATTATTTAAATTTTTAACATAAAATTTCCAATCTTTTAAAATTAAAAATTTTAAAAAAAATCGAGGCAATAATTATTTTAAAGAAAAATATAACCAAAATTGTCAGAAAAAATTGATAAAAATAAATAAGTATCTATTACTAAGAATGGTGTCACTACATTTTCTATTTTAACTTTATTGTTACATATGGATAGAAACTTTTAGAAGAAGAAATGATTCAAAAATTTAAAAATAATGATTCCTTAAATGGTGATTCCTTTTCCATTTACAGCTTTTCAATTAATTTTTAATGTATTATATATGGTTATGGATATTGAAATAATAATTTTAGCTTTCCTTAATCATAATAAATTATATTTTAACCTTTGTTTTTGTGAAATGATAATTTTCTTTTCATTCGTACAACATATTCATTAATATATTAAATGTAATTATAATAAAACATATTGTATTTAGTATGACAAAAGAGTTCAAAATTTTAAAAAATTAAATAAATAATAATCCTAACTTCTAAGAAATGTCACAAATATATATATATATATATATATATATATATATATATATATATATATATATATATATCTAAGAAAATGATATAAATTACATTAATGATGAAATGAAGATTAAGAAAAGAAGTAAAACAAATTAATAATAATATTGATGATGATAGGAGTTAAATAAATCATTTTTTATTTTTTGTAAATTTTCAATATAAATTTTTCAGTCTTTTAAAATTAGAAAATGCTAAAAAAAAAAACTAAAACTAAAAATCGAGGCAACAATTATTTTAAGGAAAACATAACAAAAAATGTCAGAAACATTGATAAGAATAAATAAGTATCTATTGCTAAGAAGGTGTCACCCCACATTTTCTATTTTAGCTTTATTATTACATTTAGATAGAAACTTTAAGATGAAGAATGATCCAAAAAATTTTAAAATAACAAATCAATTATGTAAAAATACATGTGTAATTCTTATAAAGTTATAATAACTAATTTCTTCAAATGAATAATTAAATGAAAGAAAAAAAAGTAATTAAGAAAATAATATAAATAACACTAATTATGAGATTAATAGCATTGATGAGGAAAGGAACTAAATATGATCATCTTTGTAAATTATTTTTTAAGAAAATATATATAAACTTTAATTAAAGATAAATAAGAAAAAAATACTTTAAAGATACAAAAAATCAAGACAAAATAAAAGAAGAAAGAAATTAGAAGAATAATGAGTTTGAAAGAAATAATATCTAATTTTCTCTCTTTTCAAATCACAAAATAAATTTTTGCTTGTTCTCCTCCTAATTTGATACGAATTCCATAAATAGAATGATTTTTTCTCCAAATAATTTTTCTTACTCTTTGAAACACTAATCAGCCTTCTTATAAAT
Source organism: Solanum verrucosum (assembly GCF_900185275.1). Classification (NCBI taxonomy): domain Eukaryota; kingdom Viridiplantae; phylum Streptophyta; class Magnoliopsida; order Solanales; family Solanaceae; genus Solanum; species Solanum verrucosum. The sequence continues at coordinate 2,783,773 of NW_026020430.1, forward strand.
TTGTCAACCACAATGAATTTTCTCTCCTTGTAGGAGGAATAAACATTTTTTCAAAAAGTCTTTTATTTTGAAAAGAACTTTTTGTTACATAATCTATTTCTTTACATCAATGTCTTCACAAGAATCATGAGATATTCTCTCTTTCTCTTTTGTTAAAAAAGTCACAGGACCTAGAAATTTGATGGACATCTTAGCGACAGAAGTTGATACCATATATTGATCATCATCATCGTCAGAAGAAGAAGAGCCAAAGTGAAGAAATTTGTTCTTATTTGTTACAAATGGTCAACTATTTTTTTATTTTATAGGCTAAATAATTATAAACAGTTATGAAAAATGAATAGTTTTTATCTTTTCATCTTCCATTTTCATTTACTTAAATCTATATTAGTGTATTGGATGTTATAAAGGGCATAATTAATCGGGTATGATATAAATACTTTTAAAAAAAAAAATACAAATAAGAAATACAAAACAAAGATAAAATGTCAAAAAAAAAAAAAAAAAGATGAATAGAAATACTGGTCATAGAGAGATGCCACATCAGATTGTCTATATTCAGCTTTATATATACATATATAGGTTCATGCCCTTAGATGTTATTTTATTACTTTAGCTGGCATCGACATTTTTGTAAATCTGATATCTACTTTGGAACATTTTATAATGTGGCATAGGCTGACAATTGAGATCATAAATTTAAAAATAATAAAATTTAATTTAATATAATACTAATATCAATATATATATATATATATATATCATTTAAAAAATATATAAAAAGTATTATAAATTGTAATAATTAACCGCTTTATTTTTTTAAAATCATATAACTAATTTGATTTACACTCCAAAATTCATAGGTGTCACATAATTTACACATTAATTCTTCATTACTCAATATATGTAATTATATCAATGACATTTAAATTGAAATAAAAAAATTACATATTTTATTTGAAAATCACATAATAGTACTATAAGGTATAATAATTAACAACTTAACATATTTTAAAATTTTAGTTGACTCTCCAAATTCCATTTGTCTCATGTAATTGAGACAAAGAAAAACATATATTGGTTTAAAATTAATAAAAATATTATAAATTATAATAATTAACAACTTAAAATTTATAAAAAAAATCCTTTAAAAAAATTTAGTTGGCTCTCCAAATTCAATCGGTATTACAATAATTAAAACATAGAAAGTTACATAGATTGGACTCCTGCTAACATTTATGTTTCCTTTTTAAAAATATTTTCTTTTATACTTTATATAAATAATTTTTTTATGTAAAAAGTATTATAAATTATAATAATTAATAGCTTAAAATATTTGAAAACATATAAAAAGTTTTTGTTAACTTTCAAAATTTCATCTATACTACATAAATTGGGAGAAATATAGATATATAGATATTTTAAGTTGCTAATGATTGTGAGTTATAGTACGTTTTATGTCATTTTCATATATATTACTCGCTTTGTCCTGATTTATGTGATACAAATGAAATTTCAAAAGTCAATGAATTTTTTATAAGTTTTTTTTAAAATTAACTTGTTATTTATTGTGATTTATAATATATTTACGTAAAACATACTCTAAATAAAAATAATTAGCAACTTAAAATATATAAAAACATACTAAAAAATTGATTAGCTTCAAAGTTCATATGTACCACATAAATTAAAACAGAAACAGTAACATATATTGGGCCCCGTGCTGGCACGGGGTCCCATATCTAGTTATGCATATATGTGTATTAATATACTATATACTATAATTTATGTTAAGCATATATATATACACTGATATACTACATATTTATTCTTTACTCACTTATAGTTTATGGTTTTATTTTTTTTGCTTATTGCTAATATTTATGTAACTTTCCCTCTTATTTCTATCTAATAATGTAAAAAAATCATTTATAAAAGAGACCAATTTAAGTTATTTTCATTGAAAATACTGTACAGATGTCTACCAATACTCCTTCAAATGATGCCAAATTAGTGCATATTGTCACCACCTACACCCCTTTAGCACCCCACCAAACCAAATGATAAAACCCCATGAGGAATAATAATTCAATCACTCATGAATCCAAACATATCCTAATTATGATCTCAATAAAAAATTGCTATAATAAAAAATAAGCAGTAACATTTCTACATACATAAAATAGTACAATATATATATATATATATATATATATATATATATATATATATATATATATATATATATATATATATATATATATAACTCACTCTTTAAGGGAGTTAAATAGGCGACAAAATAGCTAGAATTAAATTTTACTCGACTAAATAATGAGTCATTAACCTAACCCACCGAACACATCTCAAACATTAACCCAACTCGTCAACTTCTATTAAACTTTAATTTTTTTTTAATAATTTATTTAATTACCTAATAATATGTAATTTTTAATTTATCACGGTTTCATATAACATATTAAACAAAAGAAGTATTTTATAATATATATATATATATATATATATATTTATAAGATACGTGGATATTTGGACAACGTATCCTCCAAACTTTTAGATATGAATTAACTAACAAAATTAACCGTCTCAAACTTAAACAGGTTGGACTAATCAATTTTTCATACGCTAATTAACTTTATACTATATATTCTCTCTCTCCGCACCTTATTATATTTCTCTTCCACACAAACCTCAACATAAACAAAACCTAATCCTCTTTGTCTCCGCACAGTCGCCGGAAAATCAAGAATCATGGCCTCTGCCTGCATATCAAGTTGCGTTAACGACGTTGTGACTGTGAGATCAGTACCGGTAAGAGCTACATACATAAACCTGTATAAATGGCCGGAATCCGACGTGGAATTTATAAAGTCCGTCAGTTCAAGAATGAACAGTAATAATAATAATAATATTTATGCAAAACCAAAAGTGGTGGATAGTATTTCATGCAGGCAATTATACTTAAGAAGCTACACTTTTTCAAGAGAAGAAGAGCGCGTGAACGACACGGCATCAATGAGATGTTATGGAAGAAAGAAAAAAAGTCGTAAGTCAAGTGGTGGTGGCCGGAGAAGAAAATGTAATAAAGGGATTAGAAGGGCTAAAGATATATCGTGCGCTGCTTTGTCCTCCATTTTCCGGCGACTATTATCGTGCACCGTTAAGGTTGATGTGGTTGGCTAATTATATTACTATAATTAGTAAGTAGTAAATTACCAGCAGGATTTTTCCTTTCATCCATCTTCTATGTTCTACTACTTGTTTTTGTCTTCTTTTTTAGTATCAACTAGCTTGGATCTTATTTTGCATATATAGGGAACTGAATATTGTGGTAATGTATTATTTATGTAATACAAGAATATAATGTCATTTTTGTGGTGGGATTTTAATTTGATCAAGGAAATTAAAATATTGGAGTAATTGTTTTTTTTCTTTAAGCTTGTTTTTTTAATTATTTATTTTTTTTACTCAGTTCTATTTCTGGTGACTCAATTCACAACCTTAAAATTGGAGGCAAAACATTTTGAGTCACCCCTCTTGTCAGGATTCTGTGCAGTAGAAGTAGTTAGAGACGACAATTGAGGCATAATGGGTCAAACTTTTTTTTTTTACAAAAGTTAAACTAGCAGGGCGAGTTGGGTAACTATTCATAGAAGAAGAAGGGGACTCAAACAAGAAAACTTGGGTTAATGATAAAAGAGTACTTACCACTCCATAACTTTCTATGGTGAGAACTATACTATTTATTTAAACAAGAAAGGTCGATTTAAAGATAAAATTAAAAAGAATAAAAGGAGGATAAGAGAAATTTTTTGTCTTCCAAGGATATCTATGTTAACCAAATTAGTTACACCGTATTTTGTGTATAATGCTTAACATGTCTAAGGGTGTCTATTCCATTGGATAAAAAGTGTCGTAAACAATATTAGCATCATCTTTTGTCAAAAGAATTAAAGAATAATGAATAAAATCGTATAGACATGATAGAGGGTCTTTTTTTAAAAATAAATAAATTCTTAAAAGTAGGAAGCATGGCCACTTACGTATATTACCTTTTTAGGAATTTAAAAGGTTTAAAACTCTAATTTTCTTTTGTGAGCTTTAATTTCTTTTGCCATAAAAGAAAAGGAAGTCGTCATTGATCGCATACATACTTTTTATCTACTACAATTATTTTAAAAGGCAAAAAATTGCGTCATTCTTATCCCATAAGATAGCAAGTAGTGTACCATTTAATTTCCATCTTTCACAAAGTATAAGCCATATTCACGTACGTAATTGGATTATCCAAACACTACTAAAAAAAAAAGAATTCTCCTTTCAAAACTTTTGTAATATTCAATTTAACTAATAAAGTTCAATAAACTCAAAACATTTGTCTACTTATGTAGTAGTTCTTTAACAATAGTATTAGTTCTTTAAAAGTCCTTGTGCTTGTGACTTCGTACTTAGGGAAACTCAAACTTGAGACTTCTGATTAAGAATGAAAGAATATTTATCACTTCACCACGATCCGTTGTTGATGTGTGCATACCTGTTACCATATAATAACCAATCATATCATATACCATATGTATCACTTTATGCTTAGAAGGAAAAAAGGAACACTTGCGATGGGAAGTATGATGAAGAGAAGAAGTAGTCCAAAAGAAAAGAAGCTAAAAGGGAATGGACCAACCAGAAAAAAGGATAAAGTCTGTGATAAAATGAAATTGCTGGAAAATAATGGAGCTTACAAAGCAAGTTCTTAGTGTCATAATTCTATGTAAATGTTTGTCTCACTACGTAATTATTACTTAGTGCACGCAATTAATCATCATATATATAGGGCCACCCAACATGTTGTCGTAATAACATGATTAATTAATTACTCGTATAGAATCCAATGAAAATCACATATTAGGTATAAAATGTGATTAAAAAGAAAAGACATAATATTTTCATCAGGAAAATAATATTTTGATTCATTAATTGATAATATATAGGGGTATTTTTAGATCAAACAACTTAAACTAGAGCAGTGTCATCAAATTGACACACATGATCACTGGTGGCTTGTCATATATGATTCATCGGAGCAGAGCCGAATTCATGATTTGATGTTTATGGATTTTTAGTAATTTTAAATTAAAAAATTAAAAGAGACAATGTAAAGTCATTTGAAGTTTGAACCCCTGACCAAGAGTAGTGAAACTTAAACGGCTCTCCTTTGGTCTATCTATGAAATATGTGAATTTTGATTATTTTTTTTAAAAAACTAAGCTTTTTAATATAAGATGCGAACAAAAATTACTGATTCCTTGGACCCCATCAAATCCGCCCCTGCATATATCGTTGAAGATAGGAAAGCTTGTGTTTGGAAATTTTTCCCTTACTGAAAATTGATTAAAAACAGATTCCATTGATCAGTATTACCATATTGTGTTTGAGATCAGTTTTTCCCTTACTTAAATGGTGCTCGTGTCCATGAAAAGTTTTTACTCTCAATTGTAACTCTAATCCATCCTAATGTTTTTGAACTTTAATATGCAAGAGCTGTGAGTGGGAAAAGTATTTTTTTTATAGAACATAATCATGTACGTACATAAGTGATAGCACTGAATTAGCCATGATTTCAATCCTGCTGTATGTCAACTACTACTCTTTGTACACACTTGTCAATCACATCATGAAAAACCCAGAGCAATATGCCAATATATATGCTTTAGATTTAAGGACCTTCATATGAAGCTCCGTTTCGTTATTTATTGCACATGCATTGCTAGAAACAATCATACATAGCACAACAATATGTCATGTATCATATATAATATGACGCAATGATATTCACGTATAAAGAAGTAAACATCATTAGGTATATTACAGTTACGTAAACTCTGAAGATTAACTATATTTGAAATAGTATTTTGTAAATTTACTAAATCATCATATAACAATTCATGGAATATAAGCCAAACTAAGCAATGAGGTGGGCCAGGGAAACATTGGGGTTAAGAATTGGGTAGGAACCGCGCAAACGCAGGCTCTTTCACAAATTATGACGTAGACTCTGCCACTTGGGCAGATCTTAGCAAGCACCCCTCCAAAGTGCAATGAAGGTCGTCAACCTAGGTCATGAGCCTTATCGATCACCCATAAACCCAGTCCAGGTGTCACACCCCAAATCCGGATGTGATGACACGTGTCCATTTCCCACCGGACACATCAGCCTAACCCAACCACAACCATAGAAAAGTAGAAATACGAGAATAAAAGATAATAAATAAGCGGAAGACTTTAATTAAGACTCAACACTACCCAGAATTTGGTTGTCACATGTACAAACCTCTAAATACAGAATTCGAATAAAAATATACAAGTCTCAGAGTATAGTTCTCGAATAGAACAAAACTGAAAGTAAAGATAACTCAAGGGCACGTCTGGAATGAACCGCTACCTCTCGAGTATGTCCCGAAGCTCAATCTGCTAAAGAAAATACTAAGCCGAATCTGAGAGAGAGCTGTCAACCTACACAATTGTGTAGAAGCAAGAGTGAGTACCGAAAACCACAGGTACTCGCAAGTAACTCTAAACTAAGCAAAGCTAGCAGTTACAAACAACTCCTTTCAATCCCAACCGAACCACCGAAACTTCAATCTAGCAGTAAACCAACCAACCTATACTAAACAGATCATATTCAACAGCCAGAACCAACACCATATCCTCATCAACCTCAGATCAACAAATAAGAGCAAGTAGATCAAATTCCACATAAGAAGGGTAAACCGATACAATCCACACATCACAGACAAAGATAAGGCAAATGCGATGCAAAATGCAATAATGATGTCATGTAGTCGTGATGCATGTCTGTCCTACGATACACATCTGTTGACGTAATCAGTCCGCGCTGAATACTCAAATCAGAACCCATGGGGGCCACACATGGACCATGTATCACCGCCGGAACCAGATCCCATCGGCATCCAAATCGCTAGCCGGAGCTAGTCCATCTCATATATCTCTAGCCGGAGCTAGTCTCAACTGTGTCTCATATCCATCCATCCTCATATCAGTGTCTCAGAACTCATGCAACAGATAGTTCACACATGGGATGAATAATGAATATGCACATGTCATCACTCACAATCATATCACGATCACATCATAGTATTACACATTATCTGTCTCAATCACAACCATATCACGACCACATTATAGTATTACACATCACTTGTCTCAATCACAACCATATCACGGCCACATCATAGTATTACACATCACCTGTCTCAATCACAACCATATCACGACCACATCATAGTATTACACATCATCTGTCTCAACATTAATGTATGTATCAATCATAGCCTACTCATGCTCTTTTATCCCCTCAATATCAGTTATCACATGACTTATTCAACAAATTCAAGTCACATATAACACATTTAGCTCGTTTTATTCCCCATATTTCATTTACAACAATTTCAATCAACAAATAAAACCCATCATCAATCCCCATTACTCCCCAACACAATTAGGAAAGTAGTCATGCGTAGTCTAAGAGTTTTACAAAGTTTGGAAGCCACTTGCCTTAAAACGAACTCCAAAAGTTACTTGACTTGAGCCTTTCCTTTTTTAGTATAATCCGGATCACGATAATCTATTCAAACAATTATTCACAGTCACAATTCGAGTCCAATGACACCAAAATCAAGAAATTTAGGGAAAAAGGGCAAAATGGTCCAAAAGTCTCATACCGGAAAATGATACCCAAATCTGGAATTTTTTGATGTAAAATGATCCTTAAAGTATTTGGAAGCTAATGGTGAAAACCAATTTGAAAACGGAGTTGAAATCAATTCACAAACTCAATTTGAAAGAAAATTCACGTTCTTGAAGAAGCCTAAAATATTCGAATCCGAAACCCCGACTCGAAAATGAAATATCTCTTGAAAAACATCTTACCCATGCTTAGATAAGTTCAAATATGAAATTTCATCAAAAACGGAGTTAAGATCGACCTTGAAATTCTCAATTTATCAAACTTTAACTTTACCGGGAAAGTCCAAATTGTACGCGGTTAATATGATGAAAATAATCGATGAATCAATAATTTTATGTTAAAGTCAGTTTACCCATAACATAAGGATCGTAAATATACCTTTTTCATCAAAAAGGGAGTCCAAATCGATAAAACCCCAATTTTTCCCAAGAGATTTACGGATAGGAAAAAAAAACCAGATAAAGAAATTATGAGAAAATGTCGAATTGAAGATTGAATACTAACCCTCATATTAATTCAAGAAGAAAACCATAAGAATCACTCCATTCCGATCTCTAGAACTCCCGATATGCTCAAAATATCAAATGAACACAGTCTGAGATTTTTATAACAGTACATGGCTGTTATGCACCAGAAAAACAGCAGTTAATCTTTCACTAAAACGGCCGTAATTTCCTCATACGATAGTGAAATGACCCGATTCTTTTTTGTAAATGTCTTAAATAATGATACGGACCTGCTCGTTCAATCGGATCTCAATTTCATGCTCGTTTGCCCAGTCAAATATCATTTCTACTCGGTAAACAATTATTTCTTATTTGCGATAAAAGTCCAATCTCGGGTTAGCGAAAATGCACCAAAATTTGCAGATAAGTCCTATAATTCATGCTCAAAATTTCAGAACCTTCGGAATAATTTTTTGACCTATAAAACTAATAATGAACCCTTTAGTTGCCACAATTTGCTGAAATAGTGTCAAAGCATCCAAGAAGCTTAAAAGCTCACCCAAAACTCATTTGGCACTTCCCGAACACAAACCAAATATGCTACTAGCTTGAAAATGACATTTCGGACTCAATGAAATCGTCGGAATTTGAATTCGAGGTCTCCTTGACCCGGTATCCGATAAGGCGTCAAGAAACTAACTTTAGGCACAAAAACTCGAAACGCACTCGGGGCCTCTAAAAATTCAACCAAGACTCATTCTAGACTTAGAATCACCCCCTGAATCCAACGGTGCCCTCAGAATTCCATTTCGAGCACCGAAACCTCATTTGTTGACCAAAGTCAACTCTTGATCAAAATTTCACAATTTTAGCAACTTAAGACCTCAAATCTTCGTTTTAACTCCAAATTTGACTCCGTAATTTTTCATAGACCCGTTTCAACATTCTAAAACTGCTGGAATCGACGGAAATCCGATTCGAGTCTCGAAACTCCAAATGACTCGAAATAGCACTTTTAACTAAACTTTAACTCTTAAAAACTCAACTTTCCAAAAACTCAACTTTTCATCAATTTTCCTTCAAACCAACTTCAAAAATACAACAATTAGGACTCGGGGCAACTATCGGGAGGGGTAAAACGGTCATTTTATGAAAATTTCCAAAAATGACCTTTAGGGTCATTACACCAGGTAAGTATAGATCAATGTAGCATCACCCTCTTTTTTTATATGACTTCGGCTGCTCCTTAGTTTTGCTACCAGTGATGTGGTATTAGTTATACAACAAGGCACCTAACGAATGCAAGCAAATAGTGTGTTACGAAAAAAGGAAAATTATTTGCTATCTAACCTTAAAGAGTAAAATCCAAGATAAATTGGTTGTGTCCTCCGCATAAGATAATAATATAGAGAAAGGTGATCTTTTATTTTCCTTTCTAGGAGTTTACTGAAATAAAAGAAGCGTTTCTTTTTAGTTAGTGTAGACGTTTTCTAAGTTTGAGTTAGTTTTCAATATCGTTTGTTTCATTTGATTTTTTATTATTAAAGATTATCCATCAATGACACAAGATATATATATCACATGTTTAATGAATTGATGTAAATGTGGTGTGTGTCTACCTTTAAAAGAATATGATTAAATTTATAAACGTGACTTAAAGGCACTCGAATCGAGATGATCAAAATACGAGGTTTGTATATTATTATAGTTTGTTTAGTTAAAGCGGACAAGATAAAATTAAATAAGTACATAATTGAAATGAAATAGCAAGATAAATAAATGAAATGAGCTTAAGTATACATTTTAAAACTTTGATAAAAATTCATATTGTTTGAGTCCACACAAAGGAATTTTAATAAATATTTTGAACCAAAGAGAGTATTACAACATTGTTTTCAAATATTTCCATAAATAGTTAGTACAGTACTTGTTATCCATAAATCAAATTTAGTCAAATGTTGATACGAGTATAAAGAAAAACAATGGGCAAAAAACTGGCGAGGTAAAATCGGACAAGAGATATTACGTCAATGAGTCGTACGTGTCCCCATCCCAATCGCCAAGTGGTGTGACTTCGGGGCAAACAACAATTGTTTTTGGGCTTTTGGAGTTTCGGCCCTTTTATTCTTTTCACTTTTTTCAATCTTTATCGCTCCACTCTCATCAACATCATAGATCACTACTCAAATCTTTCTCACAGATCTCTGCTTTTTTTTCGCTATTTTCTCTACTCTGGTAATAGCTCTCTCTTGCGCACCATTTCTTCGCTTCTAGTTTTCTCTGTGTTTTTTTTTGGGTTTTTCAATTCATATACAGCTCTCGATTTTCTATGTCGATTTATGGATTAGGAGAAATGTTAGGGTTTGAATTTGGTTCTAATTTGTTTAGAATGTTTTTTCCTATTTTTTTTTGCTTCGGCGATATGTTCTAGGTACTTGTTTTCTTGAGTGTGGAAGACTGGTAAATTTGTGTGTTTTTTTTAGTTTATGGATGTGTTTCATTGTTTTAATTTAGTTGGAGCAAATGATTTGAAGCCTTTTCTTTTCACCTGTTGTAATTTAGATATCATTGAAGTATCAAACTGGCATATATATTTTTTTTTTATAAATAAAGGTTCAACCTTTAATAAAATGGATCGAATAAGGATTGGAAATGTGTTAAAAGCAGTCAAGTGCTCACTGGAAACAATTCAAATGTTTCACTCACACTGCTTTGGATTCCCTGTCGAAGTAACAAATGATGTGCATTGAAAAACCCACCTAAAGCCTGGAGTTGTATTGCTAGTGCGAAATTTACGTCTTCTTTGAGGCTGAACTGAGACCTTGTGATTTTAATTATTGCCTTAGATAGGGTCATAGGGATAGCATCTTCATGGAGTTTCTTCCCGTTGGAGCCAAAGAGTAATGCACACAATTAGTGGTGGATACTCTTGATTTAATGACTTGATCCCGATATTCAGTCTAATTAAAAATGGAAATAGAGTAATTTAGGTAATACTGGATGCTTCCTGATTGTGTAGTAGGATATGCTATTGTGCTTTGTTGCACAACAGAAAAAATGTGAATAGTCTGAGAATTTAATTTATATTAGTGTGAGCTTTTTTACATTACTCATAATTGCCATTACCAAAATATACTACATTTCCTTTTATACTTGAGCCAAAAGAGAGGGAAAATTGTTAAAAAATGACAAAAGTTTCATATTGGTGGTTAATGAGATGGATAGACTCTTTATAAGGCTTGGATACTCCTCCTCTCTTTGAGCTAGCTTTGGGGGTGTGAGTTAGACCAAGACCTAATTTAACATGGTATCAGAGTTAGGTTCCATCTCACCTAATGTTGGGGCCCCTAAAATAAAATGCCCACGCACCAGTGCTTAGGGCATGAGGTGGGGTGTTAAAGAATGGAAAAAGTCCCACATTGGTGGTTAATGAGCTTAGGGCGTGAGGTGGGGTGTTAAAATAATGACAAAAGTCCCACATTGGTGGTTAATAAGATGGGTGGACTCCTTATAAGGCTTGGACAATCATCCCCCCTTTGAGCTAGCTTTTGGGGTGTGAGGTAGGCTCAAAACCTAATTTAACAAAAATCATCATACTCAATGTTTTAAAACTTGATGAGTTGCACCTGTTTAAATGACTTTCCCTTTTGTTTAATTCTCTTTCTCTTTGCTATAAAATTAATGTAATTAAGCTCGTTTAATTGTGTTTGATTTTTCAATTTTTCTAGAGTTTTTTTATAAGGACAAACTATTTTAGGGTAGAGATGATGCTCCAGTCTCTTATTCACTGACGTGTTCTTCTCTTGTATGAAATGGAAAGATCTTCAAGGTGAAATCGAGCTCTTGTAATTGTGTTTGATATATCAGTTGTTGTAGAGTTTACTATAAGGATGAGCTATTTTAAGGCAGAGACGATACTCCACTGTTCTTTTGTGCCAACGTTTTCTTTCTCTTGTATGGAATGCTAACATCTAATTGAACATTGAAAAAGAGTTTGAGCTAACCAAAGTTGTGATGGAAATCCAGTAGAATGTGTGAGTAAATTAGAATCTAAGTTCCACTTTAACTATTTATTGTAAATTATGTATAAAACATGAACATTTTTTATTACACCTATATAAAATCGGCCAAACCCGTTTTGACCATAGCAACTAGTTACAGTTTTTGACCTGCATTAAACATGGGTGGTTAGGACTTGTAACTGCCCATTTCTTTCTTACAAGAATATAGGTGGGTTAGATCATACACGTTTTCAACCTGTCCAAATAACCCAATCTGTCCAAATAAATCCAACCTGTCCAAATAAATCCAACCTGTCCATTTGCTACCACTAGTTTGCACCGTATGTTCTATAATTTGCATGTTTAAGAGTACGTATTTGTGTGCTTAGTGGATTTCTCAGCTTGTCTCAAGGTTTTTAGTCCCCCCCCCCCCACAACTTTTAATACGTTATGATGTTCTCTTCTTTCGATAATGTTGATGGTAAAGATTATAGTATTTTTTGACTGCCTATTACATTCACATTGCTTTACAGATAATTGATAATTACACATTGGAAAGGCTTCAAAAATTATTCTCCCAAAACCTTTCTGAAGAAAAGGAAAAGGAAGCTTCTGTACGACAGGGAAAATATTCTGCATGACCTCTTGACATTTCTACAATGTCAGGGTTACTCAATGTATTCATCTTTCTATTCAGAGTTTATTGTATTTTGATACTCGTATTCTGTTTGTGTATTTGTTACTTTTTCAGTTAGGTTCTTTTTATCTCTTTCCTCTTTTTGGAACAACATATTACCCATGTCTATCTGCCTTATCTATTGAGTGTTCAAAGTTATTTCTGTCTCACTGTGAGGGTTGAGATTTTGTTCGTGATATTGTTTTTTTTGTTAAGATTTTTATCTGTGATGCAATTTTTTTTTGATCTTTAGTTGGTTAACTTGCACTCTATGTTCATTACTTATGTATTGTTAATGTGCTAGATTATTCTTTTTTTACAAAAAAAAAAAACTATATTATGCTTCAATCTTATACTAGTTGAGGTTATACTTTAAAAGTTAATCCTCGTAATTTATGTTTGGCAATTGATAAAAATAGTATCTCCTGATCTCACTATCTCATTGGGAATCTTTTAATACATTTAACCTTGCCCAAGTTTTATCCCTTCTCTCTTGATTGTGTTAACTTATATTCTAAGTTCTTACCTATAGCTTTGCTATTAACCATATTAGCTACTTTACCTTCTAAAAGAAAACATATTAGATTTTTTTAGATAACTGTAATGTCCGAACGAGCATGTGCGTAGCTCAACTAATTCCACGGGATACCTGCCATCTCCCTCTAGCAACAAGTACCAAGTAACTTTGTCCAGTAAGGCAGGGACAAATGAGAAGAAATCATCTTGTTGTTTTTGTCTCTGTTGGGATTTGAACCTAGGACCTCATGGTTCTCAACCCACTTCATTGACCACTTGGCCACACTCTTGGGCGCAACCATATTAGCTTCTTTGTTAACTCTCTTATGTTCTTTAAAGGATTCTTTTGCTATTGGTAAGTTCCTATAGTCCCGTTGTGCTTTTACAGTTCTTTGTATCTCCTCATTCTACCACCAAGATTTTTATGGTATGATGCAGCCTTTGCACATCTAGAACTTCACTTGTTACTTCCTCAATGCAAATTGTCATTTCTTTCCAATGGATCAGCTTTTTGTCACATATTCACTCCTTCAATAGTTTGTCCGTAAATGCTAGTTTGTGTTTTTTAGTGTCCACTATTGAATTTTTGGTTGCATGCAATTCTTTCCTTTTTCTTTCTCGCTCACTATCTCTCTTAACATCCAGGTATTCTAGGTCGTGGTGGGTGGCTCGGGTTTCTTTTGTGATAATCATTGCAGTCCTTACATTGACCATGTCATTTCTTCTTATAAGAATGGAATTTTATTTGTAGTTACCTCACTTTTAAATGTTCTCACGTTTACCTTATCACAAAAAAATGTTATCACGCGTGAATGTGATTTCCTCTCGTTACACGAGGCGTTAACTAAAACTAATTTATTAGGTGCTACAAACTCTGGAGTAGTCTTTCTTTCATTCCTAGCACGATAATCATATTCTAATATGCTCGGTTAAATCTGTCACTATATCTACCCATATGTCCATTTAGGTCCCCCCCCCCCCTCCCTCCCCAACCCAACCCAATAAACATCAGTAAGGTATGTGTACACCCCACCCTCCCGAGATCTCACTTGTGGGACCACACTAGGTATGTTGTCGTAAGTAATGTAGTTCCAATGTATACTTTGGTTAAAGTAATATATATGATCAAAGGCCAATTTAGACAGCTCTTGTTTTCCTAGAATATCTTGTCTACCACTACACAAAGCCAACATGTTTCGCCAGAGAGTTCTGAGAACTCCAATAACATATTAGATTTGGTCAAAGTTTGCATTTTTAAGCACACGCTTGCATAATGGAACACAAGAGTCGTGGAGCTCTTATTCTATGTATGATTTGTTTCCTTTTGACTGATGAATTAGATATTCTTGTTCGCTTCAGTTTTAGATGTCTTGTTGATGCATGAATGAGTATTGCTCACTTCTTTAATATTTAGTGGTCCACACTCAATTTTTTTCCGATTTGGTTGTAGTCATCTCTGAACGGGTCAGCTTCAAATCTTCCTGACAACTCCGGACGCTCATTTCCTTCATCTTTCTCTCCTCAATCGGGTGCAGCCTCCCCTCTTTATCATCACTCTGGTGAGTTGTTTTCGGTATTGTCACTACTTTCTGATTTTTGTAGCAAATGTACTAGAAAGCTTCTTCCTCACAGGAAGTATTCAGGGCCTTCATAACGTTCATGGGAAGTTTCAATGTTCCTAACATGCCGGGTACACTTGGTTCAAGAAGCACAGCAATAAATAATGTCCCTTCAAGTGGAGTCCAACAATCTGGGAATAGCCTCTCTGGTGGTCGTTTTGCATCAAATAATATTCCTGTAGCCCTTTCACAGGTTTGTATATTTCTGTTTCTTTTTTGTTTAGTAGATTACCTAAATAATGGAAAAAAAATAATGTCGCTTTTAAGTTGGGTCCAACAATCTGGTAATAGCCTCTCTGATGGTCATTTTGCATCAAATAATATTTCGGTAGCCCTTTCACGGGTTTGTGTATTTCTTTTTTTTTTTTAGTAGATTACCTAAATAAATGAAAATAACAAAATAAGTTCCTCTAAGATGGTAATTTTGATAATTTCTTCGTTTGGTCTCTCTCCTACACTTGGTGAATACATAGTTTGAGATAGTGGAGAGGAAATGCTTTTTTGAATAATTTCTTGGTTTGGTCCGTCTCCTACACTTGGTGAAAACATAGTTTGGGATGGTGGAGCAAACGCTTTTTTGAAAAATGGGAAAGAAGATTTGATTTTGGAAGTGAAGATTTTTAAAAAGCTCCTGAGAGACATACTACTAACATTGTACCATTTCAAGCATCGAATAGAATTAGTTTCCGAACTTTTCCTGCATCTGTTTTTCTCCCTCTCTTCTTATTCTCTATTCACCCACGCATTTACAAACTCTAGGACACAACCATCATTGTGTTGTCTATTTCTGGTTGCAGATATCCCAGGGAAGTTCTCATGGTCATTCTGGCATGACAAGTAGAGGTGGTATGAGTGTTGTTGGTAACCCGGGATATAGTAGTAACAATAATGGTGTTGGGGGTTCTATTCCTGGGATTCTTCCAACCTCTGCAGCAATTGGTAATCGAAGTTCTGTTCAAGGCCTTGGGATGTCCACAATTTTGGGAAACGCAGGTCCAAGGATGTCAAATTCAGTTGGAAATATAGTCGGTGGAGGCAACATTGGGAGAAACATCAGCTCTGGTGCAGGATTGTCTGTGCCCGGTCTTGGTTCCAGACTAAATTTGACTGCGAACACTGGTTCTGGAAATTTAAATGTTCAAGGATCTAATAGGCTAATGGGTGGTGTTCTGCAGCAAGGTAAATTAACCTGAATTGTTGGTAGTTTCTCTTCTTCTAGTTTTACTAGTTCCCTTCATCATGCTGTCTGTTCTCGGTTTTAATATCCAAAACTTTCTCTGACGTTATTTTCATACTTGACAGGCTTTAGTAGTTTCATTCTTTCTTGGATACGGATATAGACACTTATTTAATAATCTTCTTTGTGTATCCTCTTTTGATCGGTTTCCTAAAATATATGAACTCAATCTTTTATGTAGCTTTAAGTTGAAAAAATAAGCGGATGTTCTTTGCTGGTTGGTTGGTTGGTTATAGATAGAAGTTTTTTCGACATTACAAGTCTGCTATTCCCTTTTCTCGAGGGGGGTCAAATACAAATCATTTCCCTTAGCTTTGAGTTTGTGGTACATAGCCTTCTTGGCCTTTCAAAATATACACATGACTATCTCATTATGAAATAAAGTGAAACTGTTTGTACGTCATTCCACCTTACGAGAGTGGGATTGGAGATGACCCTCCCAGTTCAGACTATGACAAAGATAAGAGAGGTTATCAAAATTTTAAAATAGAAAGGTTGAGCAAAAAAAAAAAAAGAGCTATCCTTTCATTTCCCCTTTTTTCACCTTCATTGCTTAGCACGTACTAGGAGGAAAGAAAAAAAAGTGGGGGGGGGGGGAGCGGGATAAGGGAGGTGTGGATATGGGTGTATTTGTGTTCATATGCTAATTATGTACATATCGATTGTAAATCTACACTTTCACTTTATTTCCATAACATTGAGGAGGTTATGTTTATATTTATAGTGGCTGGGTGGTTTGTGTACCTCAAGCAAAAAGCTGCAGAGGATAATCCCTTCATTTGGATTAAAAAAAGGATAATTCTGTCCCAACTCCCAATGCCTCCACAATTATCCAGTTTGCCAATTTTGGCGCACTTTTTACTTTATTACCCGGTGTAGGCAAGTTTCTGTTAAACCCTACCCTCACTTCTTACAGTTCCTTCTCTCCCCTTATGCTGCGGCTGAGAATTGTCGTTGCCGCCGCAGACCACCACACAACCACCACCTACCGCCCTATCTCCACCAGTTGCAAATTGCCTCTGCCGTTCGGCAGCCTCCATTCACCTTCAAGAATCAAACACTCTCCTTCTCCTCTTCCAAGATTCAAAGCTTGCCCCATCTCTACGAATTTCTGAACATCCGAGATCTCTAATTTCATCCGTCTCAAATTCGTGAGGCTAGACTTATCTTTAGGAACACGGTGTACTATTCACCTCCCGTGTGACCATTCCCAGCCACATCTTCATTGTTCGCTATACAATTGGTCAGTTAATTTCATTGCGCAACTTCATATCATGTGCTTATTAGAAATGAACAAACTAATTGAAGAGCAGTGAATGATAGTATATGTACGAGAAGGACCCCCGTTTACAGCATCCTGCATTTGCAATCCATCGTATAATTGTTATGTCATTGCTTGTAACTTGGAAGTAACAGCCTTTTCTGAAGTCGATCGATGGCTTCTTCTTCAGACTAGTACTCGAAGAAAGAATTTGAGTTGCTTGATTGGCTTTCACCAAAGCCTGGTCTCCTTACTATTATGGGAATTTTTCTTCTTAATGTCTTTCCAATGCCTCGAAGAGTGTGAAATGGGGATTCACATACAGAATATAGTGTGGTTGGATACATGGGTTATACAAAGCAAATACATTTATTTATACATTATGTTTATAAATAATTTATATGTAACGTATAATAATGGATATGTAATGTATAATAGTGTTTATATACTTCTATACAACATGTTATACAAATTTTAAAACTGAAAAACAAAAAAATGAAGAGGGTTCTATGGTAGCTAGGGGAAGAACTTAAAAAAATAACATTAAAATAGAATTTGCTTGATGAAATTCAATGTAAACATATGTTGGCTATTTTAGATGTAAAAAATTATTGGGCTATACTTATTGCAAACTGTTTGTTTGGGCTGTACATATGGCTAAGTATCCCTTAAAGAACTGAGGAAATCCATATTCAATTGTATGTTTACAGAGGTTGGGTGGTTTATGTGCCGCTAACTGAATCTTGAGGGGGATAGTCCTAATTAACCTTTTTTTTGTCTTTTTCTTATAGCCCTAAAAAGAGTAGTTACAAGTAAATCTGATTTTTGCATTAAGCTAGTTTTTAATTTTGATCATTTCTACTTCATTCTTCATTGACCTCCTTATAAAGCTATTGGCTATTTGAGCCTTTAATTGGTTTTTTTCTCCTCATTTGATGAGTTCATTATCCTCACCATAGACCTCAAGTTGAAAACCTTTCTAGGACTTAAACAGTGCTTATGAGATGTAGTATCATTTGATTCTGTTTATTTCGAGTATGTTAATACAATTTGATGAAACTTACTTCTATCATTTGATTCTGTTTAATTTGAGTATGTACATACATGATACACTTAATGAAACTTACTTTTAGCTTCTTTGCCATTAATTCTGCATAAAGTTGGTATTTGTAGATTTTAAGGTGATTTAGGCACCTATGTTATATATTGTGTGGTAAGGTCAATCCGTCTTCTGTGCTAATGGTACCATCTGGATTCAGCCTCTCCGATGTCTATGTTTGGTAATTCATATCCTACTGGCGGTGGTCCACTATCTCAGAACCATGTTCAAGCGGTTGGCAACCTTAATTCCATGGGAATGCTGAATGATGTGAATTCAAATGATGGATCTCCATTTGATATCAATGATTTCCCTCAGCTAAGCAGCCGTCCTAGTTCTGCTGGAGGGCCTCAAGGACAATTAGGTAATCAAAGTGCCTTTCCTTCCTGTTATTCTGTGGAAATGATTTTATTTAGTTATTCATTCAGAATTCTGAGGAAGGAATGATCTCAGGTTCATTGCGAAAACAAATTGCTCAACAAAATCAAGAATTCAGCATTCAAAATGAAGATTTTCCGGCCTTGCCAGGATTTAAAGGTAATCATATGCATGCACAATGTTCTTCTCATGCTTTCTTAGGTTAGTTAATTAACCACTCCCCCGATGAAACTTTGGTGCGACAATTTGTTTGATGGGGTCAGAAAAGAAAAGGTCGGCGGAGGGAAGTAGAGTAATATGAGTCATTTCCCTGTTTAGGAAACAACTAGGGGAGCTGAAAGTACAAGTTTGCATACCTCTCTCTGAGTTTTTTCATTTACTTCGTTTATTTTTTCACCGCAAAGGAGTCTGATTTTATTTTTCATTGCAAAAAGGATCTGATTTTTTTTTAAACTTAATGTTATTGGATACGCATTCTCAATTCCTAGTATGTGGTTGGTGGTGTACCCCACAAGGTAAACTTGCTTCCTAGTCCTGGATTTTATCTGGGATGTTGCTCTCTTTTTCTCCTGGGAGGGCTTGGAATTATGGTTTGGGCATGCTTATGGGGTTTTATTCTTTAGTTTTGTTTCCAGGTCTGAGTTTGTCTGTTTGTTTGTTTTTTCCCCTTTCTTTTATGTATAGCTAGAGATGGTTCCCAGTTGCTTTTGCATGTTATAGGAGTCTACTAAATGGAATTGCTCTCATGTTTGCTTAGGTGGAAATGCTGATTATGCTATGGATCTACACCAGAAAGAACAACTACATGATAATACTATTTCTATGATGCAGCAGCAGCACTTCTCTGTAAACACAAATTTCTGAAATACTGGATTATTATTTTAATGTTGTGATTACTGATTAATTGTGAATGTTTTAGCCTCATGACACTGCCCCCTATCTCTCATTATCTAAGGCACAGATGGGCAGATCTGGTGGTTTTAACTTGGGAGGGACATACTCATCGCTTCGCTCACAGCAGCAGCAGCAACATGCCTCATCGGTGAGTAATAGTGGTCTCTCTTTTTCAAATGTAAACAACCAGGATCCACTACATTTACATGGTTCAGATGTCTTCCCGTCATCACACTCCAGTTATCACCAACAGGTGCATTACCTTATACATTTTTTTTGCTATTATTCGTTTTATTTTTCTCTGTTTGTTTCTTTTTATATTTGTGTGTGTATGGGTGGGGGTACAGAGGTGATATATGGGTCACATTCACTTTGCATAAAGAGTTGATTGAGGCCTCCCTTTGCTGGCGACTTCCTAATAAAATTTTAAGATATGTTTCCCCTTCCTCTGTTTCTATTTGGGTGTGTTTTTAACTTGTTCTCATTTGGGTTGGGTTGGGGGAGAGTTGAGATTGGTATACATTTGTTGCTGAGTGCTTGTGGACATTGGCTGATTCCAAAAACAGTAATTTGATTTTACCAGAAGTGCCATTTGCTTTTGAAGCATGAGTGAGTTGTGTTATGACATGGAAAGCTAGCAGTTTCTGTTAGTATTATGATGAAGATGCTTTTTCCATGCATAATTTTTAGTGGCTACAAGGTCCGTATTCATACAGCTTTAGGTGATATTTTGCTCTTTTTTCACTCTATTTGATTCAGTCTGGTGGACCTCCTGGTATTGGGTTACGGCCTCTTAATTCTCCAAGTACTGTTTCTGGTATTGGCTCATACGATCAGCTTATCCAGCAGTATCAGCAACAGACTCAATCTCAATATCGCCTGCCGCATATGTCCGCTATAGGCCAGCCATACAGGGATCAGGGTATGAAATCCATGCAGGCTCAAGCTGCTCCTGACCCTTTTGGTATGCTTGGCTTGCTAAGTGTAATAAGAATGAGCGATCCGGATCTGACTTCTCTTGCACTTGGAATCGATCTTACGACTCTTGGATTGAACTTGAACTCTGCTGAAAATTTACACAAAACATTTGGTTCCCCGTGGTCTGATGAGCCTGCCAAGGGTGATCCAGAATTTACGGTACCACAATGTTATTATGCCAAGCAACCACCTCCTCTAAATGTGAGTGACCTCTATTTTCCTGTTTATCTTTATCTGTTTTACATTTTTCTTTTTAAATCTTCTGATATGTTTCGAATTGGCTGCAGCAAGCATACTTTTCCAAGCTTCAGTTAGACACTTTGTTTTACATTTTCTACAGGCGAGTCTCTCTCTGATAAGCAAGTCTAGTTCTTGGCCATAAAATTTGAATGTAGAATTAACTTGATCTATTTTTCTTTGCAGCATGCCAAAGGATGAAGCACAATTATATGCTGCTAATGAATTGTACGTCCTTTCTTTTGTACGAAAATTGGTTTTATATGGAGCTCGTTTGTTCTACTGTAGCTCCTGATAGCAATCTAGCTTCTTGGGATACCACATACTACATAATTGACCTATTTGACTTGCTTTTGTTCTTTGTTGAATCTATTTGTTTACAATTTCACATCATTTCATACAGGTATAACCGGGGGTGGTTTTACCACAGAGAACATCGATTGTGGTTTATGAGGGTTGCCAACTTGGAGCCTCTTGTCAAGACCAACGCCTATGAGAGAGGATCTTATATTTGTTTTGATCCAAACACATGGGAGACAATCCGCAAGGTATGGATTTCATTTTACCTTTTTTTTTTAAAATTTATGTTAATTGTAGGAATTGAGGTTCTAGTTTTCTGATTTCTCCGCAATCCCTATGCAGGATAATTTCGTACTCCACTATGAAATGTTGGAAAAAAGACCTGTTCTACCTCAGCACTAACGAGATTATGTTCAGTTTACAGTGTACATTTATTCACAGAATCCTTGTAGGTGCCAGCTAGTTCTCACCTGTAGTTTTCAGCTCTATTGGGCTTTTTGGCAACCAGCCGTTGTTACTGTATTGTTTCTCAGTTATTAATTTACCCCTTGTATTTTAAGATGCTGCAAGTCTAAACGAAAAAAATAGGTTCAGTACAGTTCTCGCATTTTCCCCCGTCAGCTTAACTTTTGCTGATGGGAACAACATTTTTGGGATAATTTTATAGAAATATAAGTGACTTGTTGTGAAAGCTTTTACCGTCTAATAGCCTGTTTGGCTAAAGCTTATGGGAAGCCATAAGTGTTGAGTAGCAGAAGCAGTTTTTCCCCATAAGCGTTTTTTGGAACGTTGGCGAAAACATGTGAAACCTAGCGTGTTCCTCAACCACACAACTTCATATTGTCCATTCCTGCAGAAAAAAAAGTTAATATGTTGATGTACTTTTGTCCCCACTCCAATACCTAGATCCCACGCAAACCTTATAAGCTCTATAGTTTACCAGTTATGAAGGAATAAAGCCATGTTGTCTATCCGCTTTAAAGAACTGTAAGTAAATCTTCTCGTAATTTCTCCGCCTCAAACTGCACGTTTGCTTCTCCAAGATTAGACACAAGGGGCGAGTGTTTACACCAAATCAAACAATTTAATCAAGTGCTCATGTTAAAATCATATAAACTTTTCATGGTTTAAGTGATAAAATGAGGTGAAAACGTGTATTACAAACCATGGTAAGGTGAATTTTTTATTTTGTAGGAACCACATTTATTGATTTCGTGTAAATTACTAGGGGAGAAACACCAGATTGAGTCCAGAAGTGAATTCAAGAGTATGCACATGATGGTATAGCCAATGATCTATCTGTTAAACCACAAGACATAAAGAAAAAAAATACAATTTGGGGTAGGATTTACAGAGTTGCTATTTATTTTTTTTCCAAAATTTTATATAGCATACATTTTCTTGTTTTTATTGTTTAGAACATCTGAATCAGAGACTACTGATGCTGACCAGGACAAGGACCTACTGGCCAGAGAGTTCTTTCGAATGTTCCTCTTGTTCGATGACTCTATTCGATGCATTATGACCCAATAACACATAGTCCCTAGTGTTGTAACTAATATAGCTGTTCCTATAATAGTCACTACAATAGCCAGCCACTTCTCATTTTTGCCAACCACAACATAAGACAGAGCCAAGAATGCCACTGAAATTAGCACACATGCTAACCACATTAGCTTGTTTATGATTGCCATCATTTGCTTCTTTGCTTTGCTTTCGATTACCACGATTGATGTCTGAACAACCACAACTGCCAGAGATATAAAAAGGGCAAAGGAGTCGAAGACGAGGAATATCAGGAATGAGGGAGTTGGAGCTATATTTGCTTCTCCAAGGGAATGACCTGGTGGGACATCTTCTGGATACTCAATGTATTGGCCTGGAACAGAGAAAATTGCTGCAAAGGCAACTGTGGCGATGAGTACAGCTACAACTGTGGTAGAATTGATGGCGTTGTTAAGGCCTTCAGCGTGCATTTTATCTAGGCGTTTAGCAATGCCATGTATCCGTTTTCTTGTCTGTCGCGTGTGTTCCATTTGATAGTGTACTTCGTGTTTTATTTCACTAACTGTTTGTTTCAACTGTCTTGCTGGATTTGTAGTCTGAGGCTTGATGGCTCGGGCGCTTTGTACACCAGCTTCCTGTAGGATGACTGCAATATTTGCCTGTCCCATTTTCTCTGCAGTGTCAAGAGCTGTTTCCTTTGATCTATTGACAGCTTTGGTATCCGTCTCGTTCTGCCCAAGTAAAAACTTAACAATCTGCATATTTCAAAAGAGATAGTTAGTGACAGGTAACCTGCCTTATTTTTCGACTTGATAGTTTAGAAGAACTTTTCAAAGTCGATAAACAAACTCCAAGACTCTAAACATCAAGAAAACCTGCATACATGCAAAGTAAACAGCATACCTGAGCCCTTCCTTTCCTGGATGCAATATGCAATGCTGTATTGCCCTTCGTGTCAATGATATTTATCAACTTAGCATCTGCTCTAATCAGCTCCTCCACAACTTCAAGGTTTTGTCCTTTGACAGCCATGTGAAGTGCAGTTTGCCCCTTTTTATCCGTCCGGCTTGCCATCCTTGGCTCCTTATTCAAAAGGGCCTTCACTACTTCCACATGACCATTTCTTGAAGCAGAATGCAGGGCTGTTTTTCCATTACTTTTAGCAATAGTGGCCAAACTACTCTCTGCCTCCAATAAATAATTCACCATCTGAATATGCCCTTGGTTTGCTGCACTATGCAAAGCTGTTGTATTTGCAACATCAACAGTCATTGAGAGCTCAGGATGTACCATCATTAGTACCTTCACCACATCTGCAACATTAGCGAAACAAAAGATTCATCGAAAGTCCACTAGAAAACTAGATTTTGAGAATAGAGAATGATAATCCAGATGCTATACTACCATCAACATACCCAAATCCCCTTGTTTAGCAGCAATATGCAACGCATCAAATCCGTTCCTTGCTTTGATTCCAGCAGCAGCAAGATCATAGTACTTAATCATCTCCTTAACTAAATCACAATAACCATATTCTGCTGCAACATATAAAGAAGTCTCTCCAGCTGAATTTTGCTTTACCAACAGCTCTGTCAATTCTTTATCCCCCATGTTATCGATAATCCCTTTTATTTCAACAAGATTTCCAGCTCTAGCCAATCTATGCAAGACACTGTCTTCACGTTTCCCCGTTAGTTGTTTCTTCATCCTTTTAGAGGGCATAGATGCCTCCATCCTATTCAAATTGCTCCAAAAAATTCACCCTTTGGCCTAATGCTAATCCTTTACCAAAATCCTCTTCCTCAAATACCCAAATCAGCAACAACATTTTTCAACACCAAGAAAGATTCAGAAACCAAAAAGAGCAACTTTTTTCTACCTTATACTGCTGGATTCTTCAAAAAGACATAAACTTGAACTTCATTTCCTCCTCCCACATCAGGTTTTCGTAGAGATCAATGCCCTGCTAACAACAAATGACTTCAATTCCTTCTTTCGAATAATAATAGATAGTTTTTCAAGATAGTCAGGCAAATGGTGTCTATACCTGTAAACATCAATGCATTAGGGAAAATCATCTGCACCAATGAAAAAACAAGAAATTCAACATTTTCACAGTAGCGATGAAAGGAAAGGAAAAGCATGGATTAGTCGAAAAAAAATCTTTAACTATGTTTTTTTCTATACAAAGAACATAATCCATATATTTTACACTATTTGTCTTAGCCTTCCTCTTTGATAAAGATTGTCATCTATATAAAGCAAAAAGACAGTAAAATTTACCTAGATATGAATAAAACTTCCATGTTTTTGTTCTAATTTGTCATTAAATATCCAAGAAGCCCCTAGTATATATATGTGATGAAAACAACCTATTTATTGGTTTTTTAGAGATGGAAGAAAAGCTTTAAAGTTTTTTTTGGGGCTGATATAAATTTGAACAAGTTGAGAGAAAAGGTAGAAGGAGGTTAAGAGAAGGGGAACACTAAAGGCACATGTATGCAAATGCAACACACAAACTTGTGAGATACACATGTACATGTAAATATATGGTCAATTACCAAACAGAGCTCTTAAACACTAAAAAAGAAGCAGAAAGATTCCACTTTTGTAAAGTTGGTTATAATGAAATATGATGGGGATGGTTTGAATTTTGTATATTGACTATTGAGAAGGCTCAAAACTAAAAATGTGTTTATTGATGTGGATCCCCTTATTAGTTACTCCCTTTCGTGCCAAAATAAGTATCACTTTAGTAAAAAAAAATGTCCCAAAATAAATGTTTTCAAGACAATTTTATAGAGTGTGTTTTTCGAACTATATTCTTATATTCCATGTTCTTAATAGAGTATTATTTTCTACATTACATACCCCCTTTATTTAGAACTTCATTAACTAGTTATTTTAACATGAATGCTTGTGTAAGTATGTTCTATAATGAGCATTGTTAAGAGATATGACATTTCATTCTTGCTCAGAAGTTTTGAATTTGATCTTTGAATGGAGAAAGTCGTGGTAGGAAATATTTTCTCCTTTAATGGGCGTTACTTAGTACAAATCTGAATTAGTCAAGGTCCAATACGAGTATCAAACACTGGATAAAAATACAAAAATGTTGTATAATGTACAGCCTTGGCGATTCAAAAAATAAAAAAACAGAAACTAGAAAAAAACATGAGTTCTTTATTTTATTTTTTTATCTTATCTTATTTACAGATATAAATCTTGCCAAAAGGAATCAATTTTTTTCGATATTTTTAATAACGGCTAAAATATTAGAACTTCTTCGTGAGGGTAATGCAAGGTTATGAGCTTCATTATATTTTCTCTCTCGAATACTTCAGTTAATGGTATCCACTAATTAATAATACGATTTTCATCATCCTAATTATGTCCAAAAGCATATAATTGGATGTTTGTTTATTCATTTATTCTAAAATGTTTATTTCTTTATCTAATAGACGTCATGCAGAGAAACATCCTAAATTATGTTTACCAACCTCACATATATATCCATCTTTAAATCTCATTAATTTGTTTATGATCGACTAGTTCTATTCGAAAACTCAACATTTTATTTTATTTTAAAAAAGGACATAAGAAATAAAAGAATTACTAATAATGGAGGATTATTATTTGCTCATCAAGTAGTAAAGTAAACAAAAGTTATATATGAATGTTGAAATCAACACATAATAATTTTGTGATTATGAAAAGCAAGAAAATGTTTTGTTTTGCTTAGTGATGAAGGCTAATTATAGTGGGATGCAAAAACTAGGAATACCCCACAGAATCAAACTTTAAAGTTAATATGCATGTGGGCATTCTGTAATCCACCCCTTTTCATTTTTCAATTACACAAAAGTGATTCATCCCATCACTTAAATAGATTATTCATGATATGAAATTAAAAAGATTCTTATATCTATGATTTCAGATTTATTAGCATAAATAAAGACAATTCTCTGAAAATCTCCTTTAGATCATCTAGAAACCAACCTAGCAGAACATTGTATTAGGAATCGCTTAAAGCTTAAATTTTACACCATTATTCTTTAGAGAGCTAGAATTTTTGCTAAGAAAATTTATTATATACCTATAGTAATTTTTCGAAATATATGTAGCAAAGGGAGTAAAATGTATCCTTACTTTATATTATTTTTAATAGCGTCGTCGACATAATGCCTATATATATTTTTTTTTAAAGAAAAAAAGAAGAAGGATGAGCATATTTTTTGCAATAAGTAACATGATTATCACAGCAATTAGAATAAATCACTCGACAATTACTGAAAACCTAAGAATAAAACAATAGATGATATAAGCGTCCGATTCTTCATTATCCTAAACAAACATATATAGTACAACAAATTAAGGAGTTAATAAAAAAAGAGGTATAGTTTTATTTCGTTCTAATCAAACGGCCGAAACTAACAAGTAACAACCATGACCAATATAAATAATTATAATAAATCCATATACCAGACAAATAATTTTAGAATCTGAATAATTAATTATATGTTTACATATTACAATAATATTAACATGTAATGTTATTGTGCGTAGCTGCTGATTCAGATATTAGATGCTCATTGACCTTGTGCATTGTATAAACAACAAGTATGTCCAACAAAAAAACTACAACATAAGACATCCAAAAAAACAAACACGTAAAAAGTATAAAAATAAGTAAGGTTCTAAATTAAAAATAGTAGCAAAACGAAATGAACTTTGGGTTAAAAAATGGATGTGTGCATAATTTGACAGTCCTATAATTTCTTTCGAAATTAAAAAAAATAAGAGGGAAAATAATTTATACTAAATTTTACAAAAATAATTTTTTCTGTCCAACTATGAACAATTGACATTTCCTCCCGACAGTCAAATAAATGGTGTAAGCTAAAGAATGCATGGATCCTCTTAAGTCGTTTCGGTCGATGATTAGAGTTATGCTGATCGAAAAAAACTATTAATAGAGTTTACTTTGTATAATAAAATACATATATTGACTCATAATCTATATATTTTATTTATGTGGAATTATAGAATAGTAACCAAGCGTGGCTGATTTTCATTCAAAGCACTAAAAGCTATTGCTCTCTCCGTTTCACAAAGAATGGTCTAGTTTGACTTGACATGGAGTTTAAGAAAATAAAAAAGACTTTTGAATCTTGTGGTCCTAAATTAAAGTTATGTAAAATGTACAAAATTGTCCTTCAATCTTGTGACCTTAAACATGTCACGTGGAAAACTGAATTAAAATGTTGCCAAAAAAAGAAAAAGGTCATTCTTTTTTAAACAGACTAAAAAAAAAGGAGGTCATTCTTTTTTAAACGAAGAGAGTACTAAATATGATTCTCTCTCCGTCTCAAGTTATCTACATATAGAACCAAAAATATTAATTTTCAAGTAATGGACAAGTGTGTTTTGCTAGTCTTAATAGTGATGGTCCTTTCATGGGTCGAGTCCAATTCAAGATGCCATACCTTTCATGACCATTGGTCCGCTAACGCTTTATATTCCTATTTATGAGCGACAACCTACTTCGAAATTTCCAATTTTCTATGGAGGAACTAATCTATCTAATTGTCCAACCCCAGGCCCAAGCAAACTACGAGCTCCTGATGATAAACTTGGAATACAGACCCAGAATGGTCCTGTCATGGGCTGAGCCCAATTGAGATGCCATACTTCTATTCATGAAGTATTGAATTGAAAAGATTGTTCGTAATGCACCATCAAAATACTCCCTTAATATTCTCATAAAATAGTCAAGTAATTCTATTATCTTTAATAATATAATTTTTTAGTACTGTAAAAATAATATAATTAATACTTAAAAAATCATATAATTCACATCCTATTTTATTAGCTTGAGATGTCATTTAATGATCGTAGTGTCAAATGAGCGGTTGAATTGATTTAGAACAAGTTAAAATGAGTTGAACTAATGAATGAGCAAAATCTTAGTCCACCTAAAAAGGTTGCTTGAGCTAAAGTTGACTTGGGTCAAACAAGGTCTTTTTAGAAATATTTTGAAAAAGTTTCTTATGGGTCCATTTGAATTGCATGTCAATAGGATTGAATTTAGTAAATAAGGTACATCATTAACTGCCATATTTTTCAGACGTTAATACTGACGATCTTAAATAATTGATTGAATCAATGAAGTAGATTAGCAGTCAATTTTTGCATGTAATGATTGTCATAACTCATACTAATTGTTATAGAATTATTATCAATAAATATTAGGACAACTGAATTTGCAAGGATAGTAATGTTAATTTGGCGTATATACTAATGCACTTGTACCAGGCAGGCAACAACCACTTGCATTCCAACCTTATCGTTATTCAGGAAGATAACAATATTTTTCGTAAATAGTCTCAATCCAATAGAAAGTTTACTTATATGGGGACGGACATATATAAAGCCAAATGTGACTCGTCTTGTACTTTTACTTTGTTATTGTTTCAGTTGATTTTGAATGGTCTAGACTCTACAACACCTCCAATCAACATATGCGACTCTTATCGTAACGTACCAAGTTGCCTACCATAATTGTGGGCACCAGCCACCAAGTTTGTGACTTTTGTAGTCAAAATAATAACCCACTAGAAAGGATTTCAATCAAACTAAATAGACAATAAAGTACCGTTGGTCAAGGGCAATTCCTAGTTTGACAAAATCCTCCTTGGATGCATAGGTAAGAGCTATTCTTGTGCAATTGATTTTCGAATAAAGCAAAAAATGATAACGACTTCCACCATCAGCAATCGTAGCTGATAATTCAAACTTAGAACTAGCATATATAATTTCAAATTTCATAAAGCTACTCAACATAAAGAAATAACCCAGCCTTTATTCTGATGATGAGAAAATATAGAACATAGCATCATTGACATTTTTATGTACTAATAAATTGCAAAATGAACAATGTACAACTTTTGTATCTTTTACACAAATGAAAGAATACTTCATGTCTGCATTCACTCTATAGTGTAGGAATACTCAACGCCTCAATATATATAGTATTCACTAAAACCAAAGGATGCCACGTAAACGGAAACGGAGAAAGTACTATTAATTATTGTCAACGGCCTTGTGGTGGCGATGACCACGTTGGGGTCGACCGTGAAGATGACCCATGCGATGACGACGTCGTACTGGAGTTTTCTGAAGAACCGTGAAATAAATCGGATAAGTAATTTTGCACATTGTCAGGGGCAAATCTGAGAATTGACTCCACTCCGCCACCACTCTCCATCCACGCCACCTTTTCACCGTACTTGTGGTAAAATGGCCGATAAGCCGAAAGGATCTTCTTCGCCAATGATATTTTCACTTCATCACGGAGTTTCGGGTCGGGTATAACCCATGATCTTTGCTTCCAGTATGTCTCTTCGAAACTTAAACCGAATTTACAGAAACATTCCTTCGCTTCCGCCGGAGAAATCTCAGCCGTTGAATTCTCCGGCAGTGACGTCATGACACTTCTCCAACCCATTCTCTTGAAATTCGCCATGTATTGTTCTACCTTAGATTCGTGGTTTGAAAGCCAATCGGGTCCTAATAGGAGCTTCAGGCTGGATTGTCGGACCTTCGAAACGACGTAGTTTAGGTTGTTTGCTAAGAACAAATAGGATAACGGAACGTCACCGTAGAACCCTGCTTTGCCGTCGAGTTTGCAGAGGAGAACGAGGATAAGCCATGTGAGTCGTACGGAAACGATACAAGACGGTGAGTCCCCGTCGTCGGCTATTGGACTCAAGAGGTAAGATTCCGGCAACGGTGACTTTACCACTGCCTTCCAATCGGCGATAATATCGGAGACGGGTCCACTGTAATCACTGAGGAAAATAAGGTAGTTCATAACGTAGCGTGTTAGAGGGTGGATTCCGCCACCAGCCACTACTTTAGATGAATCTTTCTTAATCGCCGATTCGAACTCCGCCAGCATGGCTCGTGCAGCATCTCGTAGCTTGGCCATGGAGGTCAGCGCCTGAGATTTAACAGCAACCGTAGAATCGAAGCCGAAAATCACTTCAATTTCACTCAAGAGTTCAGAAATAGAGTCGTAGAGGTCGAGAATACGGAACATTTTCTCTAGAGATAGCTTCTTGTATTTCGCCACCATCTCCGGGAAGGTGAACAGAGTTAGAGCACTGTCTTTTGCAATCCCTGTGAAACAAGACTCTCTGATGCTATCGGAGATGGAGAAAACTTGGTCACAGAGAATCCTCTCGCCGTAAAACAGAGTACTAACAGCAACTTTAACAGCATTCAACCAGATCTTGATTTTCTTCTCCAAATCTTTCCATTCCATTTTCTGAACGGTTGAAGGGCAAATATTTTCAACCCCCAAGTAATACAATGTCTCTTCGATGACAGATTTTCGATTAAGTTCGTAAATCTTGGAGCATTCTTTTCCATACCCTGCTTCAATCATACAATCAGCAATAGCTTTCAGATCCACAGCTACAGAAACCTTTTCACCTTCATCAGCAATTGAAATCTCAGCAAAACGAGCTTCAATTTCAGCATTATCATCTTCGGAACCTTGATCTTCATCCGAACCACTGGACCTGGTGGATTCTCTTGACCCACTTTCCGAGTCGAGAAAGTATCGATTTCCGGCCAAAATGGTGTAGAACTCCTTCTGAAGTCTCTTCATGGCGATTTTCATTAGATTTTGAGCTCGAACAAGCAATTGGGAGGTGGAACTTTCCTTTACAACAAACTGCATAGCATGTTGTAAATCAATTACAGCATCCAGAAACTGCTTAGCCTCTGTTCTATTATCTTGAAAGAGATTTGAGCTGGACTCATCAAGATCCCATCTTTTAATAATTTCTTCAGCGTTCTTTAATGTATCCTCCATTAAAGTGTCACTGAATTTATGAGTTGTGGATTGTGAAGAAGCATGTGGAGGGGATGAATGTTTTGATAAAGAGAAAAACCCAGTCATTTCTTTTCGTGCAAAACTGAAAAAAAAACTCAAGAAGCAGTGATTCAAGTAAACAAAGGAAGTTCTTTTACTTTAGTTTATTAGGTTGAAAGAGAGTTAGAAACTCGATGAATGAAGAAAATTGAGTTTGATGGGGATATGAGTGAAAAATAGGGGTATTTATAGAAGTAAGGCTGAGAAAGTTTGACCTAAGGAGAACTGAGAAGGAAGAGACATGGAAATAGGCGAA
This sequence comes from Solanum verrucosum, assembly GCF_900185275.1. NCBI lineage: Eukaryota > Viridiplantae > Streptophyta > Magnoliopsida > Solanales > Solanaceae > Solanum > Solanum verrucosum. The sequence continues at coordinate 2,815,895 of NW_026020430.1, forward strand.
GAAGAAGAAAGAATTCTGCAGTGTGCAGTCTGCAGTAATAAACTTCTTTTTGTAATTATTCATATCCACAGTTAATTGATTCGTAAAGGTCCACAGTTCCACTAAATATAATAAAAGGAAATAGGCCTTCAACTTATATGACATAATAATGAATTTTATGTTTGAATTTAAGATCAAGATTTAATAATGAAATCTCAAAAATTTAACAAATAAATTGAGACGTACAATTTTTTTCATTTTTGGGATCATATTAGTACCTCTTAATTTTATTTTATTTTAAAATGAAGTAAAAATCATCCTAAAATTAGATGATCAGATATTTAGGAGAGTTACTTGACACCTGCCCACTTTCTTAAGTTTAATAACTTCTTAATTGTTATATTTCACCTTGTAAGTTTGAGTTCATAGATCTTAAAATTCTATCTCTTTTATTTTTAATATTTTGTGTATAATCAAATTAAGATACATGAAATATAGTAAAAAGTTAAAATAAAACAATTCATTTTGATCAAACTTCTATAGTCTACTTTTTATTATTCTATATCCGTCTTATTTTATGTGGCACTTTAGGAATTTTGAGATCCAAATAAATCTAACTTTGATTATAAATTTTTCATATATCTTTTACACATTTTAAATTATCAATTATTGTGACTTATACTACTTTTTATCTAGTTTACAAATATACAATTTTCATTTAAAAAAAATTAAAGATTTCACGCGTAAATTCTCGATCAAACTTAAATTCTTTTGACTCTCGAAAAACGAAAAATATAACGTAAATTGGGACAAAGAGAGTACTTACTCTTTGAAAGAAAAATTTGATCAAACTCTCAAAAAAAAAAAAATTGGTCAAACCCGGGATAAAAAGTTTTGAACATAGGAGGAAAACTAGTAAGCAAGTTGATAAGATCCATTACTCGATCGTTTGATGTTGATGTTTGAAATAAATTTGCAAGAAAAGGAAATTAGGTCGAATTTTCTTTTTAACAAACTAACTTTAAATGGGACTTGGATGCAAATCACCGCCACCTGTTAATCTTTTGATCGGTTAATAGGTACTTAACCTAAAACTTGGTACTCATGAAGGAAAGTAAAACTCATTGAATTGTTTTGAGACCAGATTGGTAAGTAGTTTCATCGTTTGATACCCATAAAATTTTTATTTTTTATTTTTATGAATGTTCTATATTTTTTCTGGTGGAAGAGAATAGATTAGTTTATAATACTATTATTTAGAAAAGGATAAAGATTGAGTGTTGTATATATTATTAAAAGAAGAGATAAATCAATTGTACAAAAGTACACGTACCCTTCGATTTATAAAGATTTGTTGGATAAGACCAACGTAGGCCCACGAGAGAATTGAAGTAGCCGAGGTCGAGGTCAGAGGCACAATCAAACATAAGTTTACGTAGGTGAATTTAGTTAAAAAGTAAAAATTATGCTTATTTATAATAGTTTTGGACATGATAATAAATATTTGATTCTAATAAATAATATTAAAGTCAAGGTCAAGAATTCATTACGAATAACAACATGCACCAAGCAGCTTAAGTTGAACGCTTGATCAAAATGAATGTTGTTTTAGACTTGTAGCCAAGCCAATGTGCTCAAAAGTCAAACACTTGGGAGATTGATAAGATATTGACTATTTTGCTCCAATAGATGATCTATACAATATATTTTTTTCAAAACCAGTTGAAAGGTAATTTGAGGAAAGATGAAGGATGATTTAATGTGTAACAAAAGTCTCAAGGGTCGTTTGGTCGGCCGAATAAGTTATTTCACAATAATTAATCTCGTGGTAAGCTATTTCATCATATATATGAGCAGTAGCGGAGTCAGAATTTTCAATAAAGGGGTTCAAAATTTGTAGAAATAGACACACAAAGTAGACGAAGGGGGTTCGACATCTACTATATATATATAAAAAAATATTTTAATCATGTATAATTAATATAATTTTTTGCCAAAGGGGGTTCAGATGAACCCCTTAGTACTAGGTGGCTCCGCTTCTATATATGAGATAACTTATTTTATCACTATGACAAAAATAGTGGGATAAATAATTCAAAAACTACCTAATACTTTCAATAAAACATAAAAAAAATAATCCTATCCTGAAATTATTATTCCTGATACCTCACGAACTCACACTAAACGACTCCAAAATAATTTAAATCATGGGGAGTAATTTAATATATCTTAATCTTTCGTCCAATGATAATGATTACTTAATCTCATTTATCTTGAACCAGAGAACTTGTTATTGCCTCATTATTACACCCTCATACAAGTGTATATAATATTAGCATATGGTTGAGTAGACCATTTCAATAATGTTGGACTTTGCCGTTACTAGTATTTTTTAAATTATAATAATGTGAGACTTTTCTACCCCTCAAATCTCGATTAGCTCCAAATTTATGACAGTGATTGTATTATTTTAATCATATTTGGCTTCACCATTTCTAGTAGGTCAATGTTATTCGTGAACAATTGTAGTAATACTATAATTAATTAAAAATTTAAACAGTCAATTACTTGATTTTTAAGTAAGTAGCAAATATTTATTAATTTTAAAATTGAAATTGAAAAGTATTTACCATTTGAGTAACTCCCTCAGTCCCTCTTATTATTTGCTTACTAAGTTTCGTTGTCCCACTATTAAATTTCTATATGGAAACAATTTGTCTTGGCTGTAAGTTATAAAGGAGCTCATTATTATATATAGAAAATCAGTTGGATAATTTAATATGTGAAAACTAAAACATAAATAATTTCAATTCATTTTAATTACTGATATCAGAGAATTGTAAAGTCGGTGTTAATAAAACAGTAACATCGTCGTTCATGCATGTGGCAAAAAATAGTGTTTTTGTCTCAATGTACGTACTTTGTCTTTATTCTACCTAATTACAGGACCGACTTAACTATAAAAACAAATACTTGGAGCCTCAAGGGCTTCACTTTTTTCTAATTTAATTGTATACTAATTAAATTGTTGGAGTAATATATCATAAATATTATAAATTATAGTTAAAAATAAAATGACAAAAAATAAATAAATAAATATTCAGGTTGAGGTGTGGATATCTCACTCTCTTTAAGGAGATTCGGGCTCATTGCGGCATAATATACACCGATTAGTTGAAGAGTCAAAGGTCCACAAATAGAACACCTTCTTCAAAATATAATTATTCTTTTTTATACCGTGAATAGAATTAAGACTTAGAATGTTTTTCTTTGTTTCTTCCTATCAATACAAGGTATGATCATACTTTTCTAGGTGACAATGAATAGAAAGATTATGGGGAACTAAATTAGATAATTGAATAGCCCAAAAATTACATAAGTTGCCAGGTATAATAAGATAGAATAATGAGTGGAAGTGGTAGATCATGACAATAGTGGTTACAAGAGTTACACCACAATAATGACCACATTCTTATCAATTTATACACACTAACATATGCACTTAATATTGTAATTTTAGTTTTAAAATGCACAAATAACAACATAAATTAAAATAAAACAAAAGAAATATACATATACTTTTTTTAAAAGTCTTTGTGAAAACTAACATGTTGACAGAGACATATCTGCTTCAGCTTCAAATTCTCTTATATAATAATAGAGTATATCTACCTTTTCATTTTTCATTCACTATTCTTATTTTTTTTTATTATAATTGAATATTGTGAAGTTCTTCAAACGATAGAACCTTCTGCAAAATCTATTTATTAAATTTTTTATACAAAAATATTGTTTTTTGATGTGTTCTTTAACATTTCAGCATAGCAAAAAATAATTATTATATTAAAACATCAATACGATTTTGATATCATTATATCAACTTATTAAATTCTGAAGTCAGATATCATTATTCTAATTTTATATTTTTCATTAAAAATTTATACATATGATGCTTTTTTTTTTTAAAAAAAGAAAGTGTTTAATCTACATTTAGCTAGGAATTAAACAATTAATCTACGGACTACCGACGCACAAGATCTAAACTCATGTTCGTTAAGATTGATGTTTCCATATGTCGAAGACAAGTTCGTTGAACATAAAGATATAAAAATATAAAAATATATTACCTTCTTTCTTAAAAATCGACCAATGAGGAGTAAGTATCGGAACAAGCAACAATTTCCTTTTTTATTTTGGCAAGGAAATGTAGTTTAATTTGCTAATCTTGCTAACCCTCCATATCTGGCATATTAAGTGGATCTGGTGCCTTCTTCCCATTCCATTAACACGTATTATCAATATTTCAAAATCCCTAATTTTCGACGGAAAATTTCACGTAATTTATTTGGTTATGTTGGTATCCTTTTAGATAGATTTTTTTTATCAAAGAACTTTACTGATGAGCCAAATTTTGACAAGATGTATGTCAAATATAAGCAATTTTCTATGTGTATCAACAAATGAAATAGTATGAAAGGTATTCAGAAGTGAATATAAAATTTGAACTTTATGAATTCTCAAATAACTATAAAATAATTATAGAGCAAAATGGAAGTAAAGTATTTATATATTGATACCATTTTTTTTGCACAGGAATAATGATATAAGGTATCATATAATTGATATTACCTTATTTGAAACTAATGCGTAGTTATAATAATTGTTGTTTTAACTTGAAACTAGTCTCACCCATCCACCCCACACCAAATAAAAGAATCAAAAAGAAAAGAAAAAAAATGTGTACTTACCTATGATAACTAATCAACTTGAGATTGACTCATGTGAAGAAATCGTAGATATTAATTAACTTTGTTTTTAACTTGCAATATTCCAATTGAGATTGGTTTAAAGTTGACTAATTTAAACCCAAAAGACATAGGAGAAGGCCATCGATCTAGAATAGGAACAAACACGTGGTTATATATTTGTAATTTTGTATTATGCAAAGTTAGATAAAGCATAATTAAGTTCATTAACAATGCTATACTTTAAAGTTCCAACTACGTACCTAGTTCGTATTTTATTGTATGCTGACTCGTTCAACAACTTATGAAACACACAAAAAGTTGATTAATTAATGACCATTATTTGATCAAGCATCTTCTTAAATATTGCTACTAATTTGTAGTCTAAAGATAGGCATTTGACCAGAGAATTTGAGAGCATGATTTTATGTTTGATTTTAAATCTACGTTAGCCGTCATGTTTATGAAATTGACATAAAATTTCAATTTCAATTTTAAATATTGATTTTAAATTTCAAGTTCTCCATAAATAAATAGGACTTGAAATTACAAATTGCGATTTCAAATTTTTTCAAAATACAAAATTTGATTCATAAATTTATATTTTACAAAAAAAAATATTTTCATAATTTTAAATTTTACAAAAAGAGACTCACGCTCGACATGAGGAAATTGTACTTCCCATGTGGAAGGATTGTCTTAAAGAGTAGTTAGTTACTATTATAGTCGAATTATTGAATCAAAAAATTCTTTCTAAAATTATGTGTATATGAAAATTTCTAATAAAATAAAATTATAAAATTAATTTATAAAAGAAAAGAAATATAGAGATATTTAATTAATTAATCCGATGCTTTATGATATTTTGATATTTTTTATTATGAACTATGATTTGCCGATTTGATTAAAGTTTTTCATATTATTGAATTGCGTCATAATAAGTATCTTTGACAAGAGATTTCTATGTTAAATTTTGTGAATGAACTTATTTTTAATAAAAAAATATTTTATTCTTGAAATAAAATTGCTCTACGTGAATCTAGATTATTTAGGTCCTAAAAGATGTATTGAACCTCATATGAAAAATAAAATTAGAAAATAATAATATTGTTTTCTGTAATTCATTTCATTACGTTATCATCCTTCTTAAATGCAAAATATTATTCATTCTTCCCTCTATAACGTAGAGAGGTTAAGTGATAATTTGCAAAACAATAGATTAGAATTTTAGTGGATCTCTTATTTATTTTTTTTAAAAAAGAACTCTTTTAATTTCTCTCCATCTCTGGCATATTAAGTGGATCTGTGCCTTGGATCCTGTTATATATATGTATTATTATTATTATCGAACAAAATATATGAGCTAATAATAATACATCGATCTCCAAGATGCTACTTAAACATCTTCCTATTTCTTTTTTATTTTTGATAATGATAATTCACCCATCCCCATACCTTAAGAAAATAATTAAGAAACGATCAATAGAAAAAAACAAAGTGTGATCAACTCACAAATCAACTCGCTTGAGTGTTGATTCATGATTTTGCTTATGAAAAACACAATTATCACATCAACTCCCATTGTTTGATAATATGTTTCGTGTCAAATATTGCTTATAATTTGCTATCTACATTTTAATGTGAAAAGTTTAAGTGATAGATTTTTTAAAATAGTAGTAGTTGATAAGGGCATTAGAATTTCGCAGAAACATATATTTTCGAGCTTTGCACGTAAGAAATGAAACAGGAAAGGACTGCGTCAAATTATTGAAAAGAAGCTTGTACCTATAATAAATTAATGGACGAAAAGCAAACTAGGGGGCACAAAACCTTTTCCATTTCAATTTATTTATCTTACTTTCTTTTCTAACCAATATCTAAAAAAAATGCATCTACCATTTTTAGACAATTATTTAATTCTAACCTTTTTATATAGCATACTTTAAAACCACAAATTTAAATGACATTTTAATGCATTCTATATATATTTAGTTTAAGACCACAAGACTAAAAAATATGATTTTTTTTTATTAATTTGCTAATCTTGCTAACCCTCCATATCTGGCATATTAAGTGGATCTGGTGCCTTCTTCCCATTCCATTAACACGTATTATCAATATTTCAAAATCCCTAATTTTCGACGGAAAATTTCACGTAATTTATTTGGTTATGTTGGTATCATTTTAGATAGATTATTTTTATCAAAGAACTTTATCGATGAGCCAAATTTTGACATGATGTCTGTCAAATATAAGCGATTTTCTATGTGTATCAACGAATGAAATAGTATGAAAGGTATTCAGAAGTGAATATAAAATTTGAACATTATGAATTCTCAAATAACTATAAAATAACTATAGAGCAAAATGGAAGTAAAATATTTATATATTGATACCATTTTTTTTTTTTGCACAGGAATAATGATATAAGGTTTCATATAATTGATATTACCTTATTGAAACTAATGCGTAGTTATAATAATTGTTGTTTTAACTTGAAACTAGTCTCACCCATCCACCCCACACCAAATAAAAGAATCAAAAAGAAAAGAAATAAAACGTGTACTTACCTATGATAACTAAATAACTTGAGATTTGACTCCTGTGAAGAAATCTCAGATATTAATTAACTTTTTTTTTAACTTGCAATATTCCAATTGAGATTGGTTTAAAGTTGACTAATTAAAATCCAAAAGACATAGGAGAAGGCCATCTAGAATAGGAACAAACACGTGGATATATATTTGTAATTTTGTATTATGCAAAGTTAGATAAAGCATAATTAAGTTCATTAACAATGCTATACTTTAAAGTTCCAACTAACCAGTTAGTTATCTTATTGTATGCTGACTCGTTCAACAACTTATGAAACACACAAAAAGTTAATTAATTAATGACCATTATTTGATCAAGCATCATCTTAAATATTGCTAATTTGTAGTCTAAAGATAGGCATTTGACCAGATAATTTGAGAGCATGATTTTATGTTTGATTTTAAATCTACGTTAGCCGTCATGTTTATGAAATTGACTTAAAATTTCAATTTCAATTTTAAATATTGATTTTAAATTTCAAGTTCTCCATAAATAAATAGGACTTGAAATTACAAATTGTGATTTCAAACTTTTTCAAAATACAAAATTTGATTCATAAATTTATATTTTACAAAAAAAATATTTTCATAATTTTAAATTTTACAAAAAGAGACTCACGCTCGACGTGAGGAAATTGTACTTCCTATGTGGAAGGATTGTCTTAAAGAGTAGTTAGTTACTATTATAGTTGAATTATTGAATCAAAAAAATCTTTCTAAAATTATGTGTATATGAAAATTTGTAATAAAATAAAATTATAAAATTAATTTATAAAAGAAAAGAAATATAGAGATATTTAATTAATTAATCCGATGCTTTATGATATTTTGATATTTTTTATTATGAACTATGATTTGTCGATTTGATTAAAGTTTTTCATTATTTAATAAGAAAGATGGCAAATCCTACCATTGTATTTCCTTTTTTCATTTGGATCCTATCAACTTGGAGAGTGTCTAGATTAAGACACTTCTCGTATTCGGACTATCAAGATCGACTAAATGGGTAAGAATAGGGATTACTTTTGGTAATTCTTAATGATTAGTTGGTCATTCTACTTGCCCGACGAATTGGACCTGCAGACTGCATCCTATTCCATCTTAATATAAACAATGACTAACAAAACTATATAGTTTATCTTAGTCAAATTTTAAGACCAAAAGAACCTTCAACAATAATTTTCATATTATTGAATTGCGTCATAATAAGTATCTTTGACAAGAGATTTCTATGTTAAATTTTGTGAATGAACTTATTTTTAATAAAAATATATTTTATTCTTGAAATAAAATTGCTCTACGTGAATCTAGATTATTTAGGTCGTAAAAAAGGTATTGAACCTCATATGAAAAATAAAATTAGAAAATAATAATATTATTTTCTGTAATTCATTGTTGACACCCAATTTTGGACCTCCACATTATAAATTAATCATCGAACTTCTTCAATTTCAAACGATAAAATAATTAGTTTTATAAAATTTCAAATAAATATATATATATATATATATATAAATAGTTCGTAAGTTATTTTAAATAGATTTGCTACTTTGTGAGTTTTAAATAATATATATCTTTTATTAACATTCAAAAATCGATATATATATATATATATATATAAATAGTTCGTAAGCTATTTTAAATAGATTTGCTACTTTGTGAGTTTTAAATAATATATATCTTTTATTTATATTCAAAAATCGCCTCAAAAAGGATTTTAGTTCCACTCAAATATTTGGCTAATTAGTTTAGGAGTTTATATTTTAAATAATTTAGTTTATAATCAAGTTGATTATTTTATTTTGTTAAAATTAAGAAGCTCATTAATTAATTTATATTAATTCATCTTGTTTAAGTTTTGACCAAATTCATCGATTGAATTTGATTTGGTTACGATTGAAAATTATTTAGGGATCTATTCTTTATCAATTTATTCCAACCAATTAAAAGACCAATTTTGGGCCTCTTTCCTTAAACCATTCCAGGCCCATTTTGCTTAATTCAGCAACTCAATTCAATTCTCAACCCCTCTTCCTTCAATTTCCAGACCCCACTCCCTCTTATTTTCGGCCCATTTCCCTGTTATTCAATTCTCAGCCCACTATTCAACAATAATATACCGATTACGTACAATACCCTTTCACCAGCGCACAACATACAACAACAATCCAACACAAACCGACCCCACCTCTGCACTGTTCTTCTTCTCCCCTGCGAAAATGAGCCAGCAGCCCAGAAAATCGTACAGCAGGCATGCCTCTGTCCTCCTTTCCCCTTTCGGAATGAGTCAAAACCTCAAAGAAAAGGTGTTTAGCCGAAAGGGTGAAAGGTTTTGAAGTTTTGAATTTCAAATTTTGGCCTTTTGAATCGGATTTTTATTCCTTCCCCCCCCGGAAATCTACCCTAATTCCTCCCTATATAACATCTCTTATGTTCATTTAATTTGGGGGATTTTTTTTTTTTTGGGAGTTGGAAAAATTTGTGTTAGAGACAATCGTTAGAGAGGGACGCAAGAAAAACTGAAACTACAAAATATAAATAGGAAAAATCATAATAGAGTGTTAGTGTTAGTATTGCTGAAGTTTCTGGGTTATTTCTTTGCAATCCAAATTTTTTCGTTGGAATTTCTCACTAGTGGTGGAGATAGCGCTTCTTCTTGCTCGTTTCGTCTCGATTCGCTGCCCGAAAAAAGGTAACGTCTCTCCTTTATAGCATTCTTCCCGTCTCTTTTATTTTTTATGTGATATTTCTGATGCCGGAAAGTCTCGTTCCATAGTTTGTCTAGTGTCCGGTATAGTTGAGTTTGTAATGTTCTAATGTGATCTACGCACCTGGGCGATTTTCTCAAGTTGATTTTAACGTCTGTTGGTTATCGGTTTCTCTGTTTGAAACTTGCCGTATTACTCTTCTTCTCAAATTTGTTAAGTGTTGATGCTTGTCGGTTAAGAAGTAGCTCAAACCACCCTTCAATAACTATGAACAAATTGGTCTGGCAATGCCTTTGAATTTGAATGTTCGTATAAGTTTAATCCTCTATTCTGTTCTAGATTGATTTCATTTGTAGATTTATTTAAGATTACTTGCTTCGGTGCTATGGGATTGGCAAATCTTTTCTTGTTTCAATAGTTGAATCGATGTGAAAAAGGTTTTTTTTTTGTAGTTATTTAAAAATGTGATTTATTTATGATTAAGATCATAACTCAAGTATGAGAATATATTCATCTTGATATAATGTTGCTCCCTCTGTTTACATTGGCCCATTTTTGTTGTTTCAATCTTAGTTTCGTCGTCCATATAAAATGAGCAGTTATCCGTGCTTTTAATTTGGGCAATGTCTTGACAGTGTTATTTTTTATTATTTTTTTTTTTTTAGTTATTATTGATGTGCTTTATGGTGCTAAATCCCGAGAGATATTGCTATGTCTCGTCGTCTGCCCGTTATGTGTTGTTAATTAATTATCCCGTAATGTCTATCCTCAATTCATTAAGTGTTTGTCATGTGCCTGCAGTTCTTTTTTTTTTTACTAAATCCATCATACAAGCATGTTCATACAGTAGCTTTTGTTTAGCTAAAAAATAAAATTAAAAAATAGACTAAAAATGTCCATGTTCTTTTCTTAATTGAAGTGGCCCTATCTTCTAAAATAAGTTGGATTATTTGGTATTTATTACGTTGATTGTTCCATTTATTTGTTTACTTATGATTCGAATATTGCACTAAAATTTAAGAAACTATCCAACTCTAATTCGTTTTCTTTTACCTTGTTTATTCGCATGCAAAATATGCCCGAGTTCTTCATGAACTCCTATCTCCTTCCCTTGCATTTTGAGAAAGAGCCATAAAGGCTCTGAATCCTTTTGTCGAGTCAACCGGCCATTGAAACCGACGAACAGGTCCCGACATCGAGAATATGCCACGGATTGGAAAGTTGAAAAATTGGGCCAAGCGCCCACTCTTTATTTCAGAAAATTGTATTTTGTTATTTTTGGGCCTAAGCCCACTAATTTTCTATTATACTGTTAGAATTTAGGACAGGTGGAAGATGGGCCCAAAGAAGTAAATTTCAAAATTTAGTCTAAGACAGGTACAAAAATGGGCAAGAATTGGGCCAAAGGCACAAAACAAAAATGGGCCCAAATACTGGCCCAGGCGGACAGGAAAACCAGATTTGGACCCAAATCTCTCTCCTTCTTTATTTTATTATGTTCCCTTACTTGCTAATATTTGCCATTAATCTTAAGGTTAACCATTCAAATCCTCGAGAGACGTTCATTTTGATTTAATAATTTAACTAAATCGGTCATCTCTTAACAAAACTTAACGAATAAGTTTACAAAATATTTTGTTTAGATAATATTTCATAATTCTATTTTTCTCCCTTAAATGGTCCTAACTACAAAATAGTCCAATTTTGCAAATCAAGCTAAGTTAACGTTATTTTAGTCAAATAAATTAATTGTCGGATAACCGCATTAGCGGATATTCTAGGTGCTTTAAAAACCTTCCTAGAATATTAATAGGAACATCGAACCCTTTTTCAAGTTTTCACTAGATTCTTGTTTTAGTCTCGTGAAAATGAATAGTTTTTCTTGATTTTTCTTAAAAATTAAGTGGCGACTCTTAAAACCAGTCAAAATATACTTTCCAAATAAAACATTCATTTCATTACGTTATCATCCTTCTTAAATGCAAAATATTATTCATTCTTCCCTCTATAACGTAGAGAGGTTAAGTGATAATTTGCAAAACAGTAGATTAGAATTTTAGTGGATCTCTTTTTTTTTTTTTTAAAAAGAACTCTTTTAATTTCTCTCCATCTCTGGCATATTAAGTGGATCTGTGCCATGGATCCTGTTATATATATGTATTTTTATTATTATTATTATTATTATTATCGAACAAAATATATGAGCTAATAATAATACATCGATCTCCAAGATGCTACTTAATTAAACATCTTCCTATTTCTTTTTTATTTTTGATAATGATAATTCACCCATCCCCATACCCTAAGAAAATAATTAAGAAACGATCAATAGAAGAAAAACAAAGTGTGATCAACTCACAAATCAACTCGCTTGAGTGTTGATTCATGATTTTGCTTATGAAAAACACAATTATCACATCAACTCCCATTGTTTGATAATATGTTTCGTGTCAAATATTGCTTATAATTTGCTATCTACATTTTAATGTGAAAAGTTTAAGTGATAGATTTTTTAAAATAGTAGTAGTTGATTAGGGCATTAGAATTTCGCAGAAACATATTTTTCGAGTTTTGCACGTAAGAAATGCTAAAACAGGAAAGGACTGCGTCAAATTATTGAAAAGAAGCTTGTACCTCTAATAAATTAATGGACGAAAATCAAACTAGGGGTACAAAACCTTTTCCATTTCAATTTATTTGTCTTACTTTCTTTTCTAACCAATATCTAAAAAAAATGCATCTACCATTTTCGACAATTATTTAATTCTAACCTTTTTATATAGCATACTTTAAAACCACAAATTTAAATGACATTTTAATGCATTCTATATATATTTAGTTTAAGACCACAAGACTAAAAAAAATGAAAAAAGTCGATGAGATTTGGTATGTGAATTTCTTACACAAAAACAAAATGAGAAAAACATGATACATTTCGGAAGCAATTGTTTATTTTTGACCAATTCTTTTCAACATCTGATAAAAGCCAATTGTTTCAAAACTCTTCATGAGTGAGATGTTACATCATAATATCTTCATTCCAATTTCAATGAAAAGGAAAAGACTATACACCTAATTCATGAACTCTTCCATCCAACCTGCTACATGACAATTGCATGGAGAAAGTGCTAATATCACAGTAACAATAAGTTGGATGAATTCAAACATTAATGGCATACTTTCTAAGTGGAAAGTACATTTCTTTTTTCTTCTCTCTTTCGGTTTTCAAAGATGCCTGCACATTAAACAAGTATATATGTTATTACTAACTGAAAAGTGCATCAGCGGTACAGAGTAGAGGGAAACACACAAGTCAAGAGGCAGATAGGACATTGCACGGTAATATTAGGTATCCGAATAGCTAGCTTTATTATGAGTTCCATAGGACATGCAAAACTTAACAGTCGTGTTTTTTCCAATATGTATAGTTAACTACCTGAGGAAGCCAAAAGACATTACCAGTGAAATTTAGGTAATCTCAAGAAGAGAAAATTTATTCATAGGGCACCTAAATGTCGTGATAACACTACCACAAGGCCAAAAACACATTACCAGGCTAGGTAAATTAGTTGTGTTATTCAAAGGGGGATGTGATTTGTTTCATAAATTCAAATCAGACTTCAAAGGACATGGAAGAGCCATATCTTTCAAATATAGCATTTGGTATTTACCTGAAATGGCATGCATATCTAAAGTTAATAACCCATAATTCCACAAATTAGTTCTGCCCAAGACTAACTAGATTAAAGCCATAGTGGCATCAAAGCCAGTCACGAACATATCTACACTTTGTAATTGTATCTTGGCAAATGATAAGAAGAGCAATCAAACAAATACTTTTCATGCATGATTACTGGACATAACTTATATTCAACATACTGAATTCAAATTATTAGAATATCGCGATTCCCTTGGATTATTTAGTTAAGATACAAGGATATGAAATTCAAAAAGACTATCGATTCTTGTCAAATTCAAAAACCTTAACTTCAATTTAATTAGATGTTATTATTGCAATTGCTATCCTAAAATTTGCCAAGTGGGTTTGTAATAACTTGCACTTGACTTAATCACATGAATGGCTGCAATTATTGTCCTAAAGTTGCCAAAATGACAACTTAATAGCTTGTCACTTGGCCTAACCACATTGCAAACTTTCTTGCTTTCTAAGTATAATACCCTCACATTATTTCTATTTTATTTTTGGCTTTATTTATCAAATTTAAATTACATTTTTTAATTTACCACATGATTTTTCTTATAATAATCCAAAAAAATCCTCATCTAAAAGTTTTTAAAAGGTTTGCAATGTGGTTAGATCAAGCTATTAAATTGCCAATGCCAAGATATTACAACGCCACTTGACAAATTGTAGAATAACAGTTACAATAATAACATCTAATTTAAACTGAAAGATAAAGTTTTTGAATACCCCAAGGAAAAGCAATACAGGATGAACTAAGATGAACAGAAGGTTCCTCTTATAGTTGGATCGAGATAATCAAAATGATTAATGGCAAAGGAATGAAAACCAAAATCCACCAGACATGACATAATTTGAACATGAAAAAAAGAAGGCTGAATAGCCTAACAGATATTTGTAACTTGCATCTTTTTGACACAACTACTTGATCGAGTAGTAGTGTCAAACTCCCCTCCCCTGCATAGTAGAAGGGGAGGGATGTCAAAACGATTCAAGTACGAGTCTCTGTTATGCTATTCGTCAAAGAAGAATGATAAATCGAAATTGCGTCCTTAGAGCTACAATCACTACAAACCAGGCTAGCATACATAATGAAAGAGTATTTGGTTACCTGTCCAAATCAAAGAAATCCAGTTGGGCTTCCAATCTAGTTACCTGTCCAAATCAAAGTTGGGCTTATACTCCCACCGTTTTAGTGAAAGACTTTAGAATTTTGTATTTTAAATTCGTGTCATGTGAAAAGTTAAAATTAAGTTGTTAGGTAGAAAAAGAAAGATAAGTATATTTTTTTAAACAATCTAAAGAAGAAGGTAAGATGAACAAATTGAAAAGTAGACACCCAAGAGATGGCCTAATGGTTGATTGAGATCCATGATGATCACACATTTGAATTCTAGGGGAGACAAAAACACTTGGTGATACGTATGGAAAAGTAGTTCGAATAATTCATTTGGGAAACAAAACCAAAACCAAAACCAAAACCAAATCCAAATCGGAGCTTAAACTTAATTACAACAAATTTTCAGGAACACAAAGTTACAACTTTTTTTTCATCCAAATTGAAACACACCAGAATTACAAACAAATCACACTAATAAGCAAGATACACAGTAATATGCAACACAGTCTCCACTCCATCTGTCTCTTGAAGCTGATTAGTAGCAGGAAAAGTCTTAACAGTAGCAAATCCCTTAGCATTAACATACTTTCCCGTGCCCGCCATAACCGCAAGATGTGATTCCGAAACTCCCATTCTATGAACACCAAAAAAACTCAAACTATCAGCATAACTTCCACTCTTAAACATCACAGTAAACGCCATCGTTTGACTCAACCCGTCTTCCGAACTAGCAACGTAAAATCCTTGAGCTTTACCAATTAAACCCGAATTCAGCTCGTGTCCTTCGGTCAATTCATCGTCGAAAACAGTCAATGTACCGAACATCAACTTCTGGAAACTGATTCCTGATCCCAATTGCTGTAAATTAATCGCTGGCAAACCGTTACCGCCTCCGATTATTCCGTTGTTGTTTTGATTAATAAAATTAGATGTTGTTCCGCTAAGGCCAGTAAGGAAAGGGATGTTGTTGTTGCTGATGATTCCGCTGTTGGCGTTGTTAGTTGGGACGCCGTTATCAACTGCTAAAACGGCACCGTTTGGTTTCGCGAATGGGACTTGACCGCTCACGGCGGGGTTTGTTACAATTCCGGTAACGGCTATAGCTGAAGGATTTGATCCTCCTAGGATATCGTGCAAGAAGAAGGAAAATGTATGATCATCGTAAGCACCAGCACCACCACCACCACCAACTCCACCGGCTACAGTTGCACCAGCACCAGCTCCACCCGCACCCGCTGCAGGTGTTGCACCTGCTATAAAATATAAGGCGTGAGAACTACTTTCCTTAGCTCGTATTGAAGAAATACGAGCAAATCCTTTCAATATACAACGTAGTCGTCATTGCATATTGAAAATTTGCCTAGCAACTTGCTAAAGAAAGACATGGATTTATGTAAGTTAAAATAAGGCTATTTAGAATATGAAGTCAACCTAATTTCATAAAATATAACTGTTACGTTTTCAAATGAGATGATTACACAATTTAATACCTGTAGCTCCGGCAGCTGCACCAGCCGTAGTTGCCCCTGAAACTGGTGCTTGATCGGTAGGGTCAGGATTTTCCAATGCTACGGTAGGGGTGGCCACTTCCTCGTCAAGGATTCGGGCTGCTGTAGCAAATGTTATTGTGAGAGCTAGAATGAGTAGGTATGAGATAACGGCTTTGATTTGAAAAGAGCTCGAATTTTGAATTGCCATTATTAATTGAAGAAACTGATGATGAAATAGTAGCTAGAGCTGAGAGATAGTTTGAGAAATGATTTTCTGGAATGAAGATGATGGATCTCAAGAACATTGATGAGAGTTTATATATGTGTGATTAAAATGGAGAGAAATTGAATTGTATTTCATTTGGTAAAAATGAGAGGAGTTGATGAGATGGATTAGGTATAAACCTTTCCACCCTAAAAAGTGAATTAGTTGAACAGTTGCAAAAATTAATAGTAATAATACTATCATTTACAAATAACAACTAACTATAAAAGCAAATACTGACCAAAAAGAATGGGGAAATTTTTTGATACTAATATGTTGCATCTCTTTGCAGTGTTGAGCATCCAGCTTGGGGTCTACTATTTGACAAGGATATTCATTCATAAAGTTGGATTGGGGCAAATATTTGGTCCAAATAATCTGTTAATTATTGGACCTAAAGTTATGTTACTTGAATCTTAATTAATTTTTGTTGTATCTGTTGCAGCAGTGAGGAAATCTCATTTCTTGCTTAGACAAACATGAGTGAACCGCCAATAAATTGGACCTATACTATATATATACTTGAATTTTCATCATTGCTCATGCCACCAGCGCCAAATTTGACGCGATGTTATAATTCCTTACTCATCATTGAAAGTTTTATCAGCGACTATGTTAAAATAATGATGCCCGTGCGGTTAATATACTTATGAGAAAAGTAAGCGGCCATGTTTAAAGAAATAATTAAGACAAAAATAGGTTAGTTTTGGACCGATCGAATAAAAGGTGTAAAGTTCAGTGGATCCCCAAGCATTATGTCAAGCTTTAAAGAGGAGTTTTATTATTAAAACAAAATTAGAGGATTAAAAAAGAAAACGAGCCCTCAAATTTCCTCCTAATTTCTACCTTTTAGGTTAATTTGGAGTGTGAACGTGACTTGCACATGCTAACTCAATTGCTTGCGTCTCCTCTGTCAACGGATACGTTATATTTAACGGCTAGTTTGTTCGTAATCGACCGCTTTCACTTACTCTCTCTCTTTCCGGCGAGAGAAAGTAGCTTTCTTTTTTCTTCTTTTTCCAATATTAATACAACTTTCTTAGTGATCAAAGCAGAAAAAAAATCGATCACTCCATTTGTTTTACTAAAAGAAAGTGTCTCACAGTTCATCTCCAAGAATTCACAATCCAATTGTGAAATTCAAATTAACAATATTAATATAGTTAATTTGAATCAGGATTTTGCATTTTCTTGTAACTTTCGATTAAGGGTTTTGCGTAAGAATCAATGTGGAGGAATAACGAGAGAGTCTACATGTCTCCGGCGAGGGGTTTCTTGACCCCACCACCGAAATGGAGGTCGCCGGCGTCAGACAAGGACCAGAGGTGGCCAACTCATGCACAGAGTGCTAAAGCTGATCTTTTTCACGTCATTCACAAAGTGCCTTCTGGTGATTCTCCATATGTCAGGGCGAAACATGTTCAAGTTAGTGCTTTTACGAGTTTCTTTCTTTTCTTGAATCTGCATTGGCTTTCAATGATAATTTCTTGTTATTTCTTCTTGGGGTTTCAAAATAGTAGTATTGCTATTGGATTACAGGATCACATTATGGAAGTTTGTTGAATCATATTAATGAAGATGTTATGGGCAATTGTGTGTGTAGATGCCTGTTTTCTGTTATATACATATTGCCTGGAATTAAGTGCTTAACTAGAACAAATCTTCATTTTGGGGGTAGTTTCAGCTTCTTGGAAAGAAATGTGTTAATTTCTGTTTTTGATTGAATAAGTTGTTACTAATCCATAAATGGCAGTTAATTGATAAGGATCCAGGCAAGGCAATTTCTCTGTTCTGGGCAGCAATTAATTCCGGTGATCGAGTTGATAGTGCTCTGAAAGACATGGCAGTGGTAATGAAACAGTTGGATCGTTCAGACGAGGCCATCGAAGCAATAAAGTCATTTCGAAATCTTTGTCCCTCTGAGTCTCAGGAGTCCATTGACAACATCTTGATTGAACTCTACAAGGTAAGAACTTATCATCTTAAATCTGATATATATCTTTATTGTACATACATTGTTTTGTATTTGAATGTTGCTTAATGACATGTATATCTTGCTAATCTCTGCCTACACCTTTTGCTAGATCATATTGTTAAGACTAGTAGTTATCTGTCCTCCCATTGAAGGCTTAATCCATCCGACAACGAATTACACATTTTTCCTGATCATTTCCTAGTACCCATTGGCTTAACATAGTGTGTTGTGACTGTTATTGTAAAGAATAGTAGTTATCTGTCCTCTTATTTAAGGCCTAATTCTATCCAGTTTCGACCAACATTTTTCCTGACCATTTCCTAGTACCATTGGCTAACATAGTGTTTTGACTGTTATTGTAAAGACTAGTAGTTATCTGTCCTCCTGTTGAAGGCTTAATCCGTCTGACTTCGAACTACACATTCCTGCTTTATACAAAACTGAATTAGATGTTAGTCATTGCAAAAGTCATCTATAACAAGAGATGGAATGGCATCTCCTTGTACACTTATCAAGAGTCAATATTTGGTATGCATACTCTTAAATTTGTGGAAACTGTATCAATAGGAACAGTTTTGTCTTAAAAGATATGAGCAGGTAATTCGAAAGAAATTTACACTACTTATATAGTGGTTTCAAACTTTTGTTAGGTCTTGCTCTCTCAGTCTACTAATCATAAAAGATATCTATGAAGTGGAGTTGTTATGAAAATCTAGCAACTTATGTTTTCTACAATATGAGGATGCTGCTCTAATGGTTGTATAAATCCTAGAGTACTCTTGTTTCTTTATCTCGCGACTATTTTGATTATATTTGTATTTCTGCAGAGATCTGGTAGGCTCGAAGAAGAGATTGAATTACTTGAACTGAAATTGAAGAACGTTGAAGAAGGCATAGCATTTGGTGGGAAGAGGACTAAGATTGCTAGATCTCAAGGAAAAAAGGTTCAAATCACAATTGAAAAGGAGTACTCAAGGTTGTACCTGCTATTGTTTATTGTCAACTTCAGCATTATTTTTGCTTGTCTAACATAATCAAATTCTTGTAATTTTCAAAATAAGTGCAGATTGTTGGGGAACTTGGCATGGTCATACATGCAACTCAATAACTTTAAATTGGCAGAGGAGTACTATAGGTAATAATCACCAACTAAAACAAATTGAGCACTTGGAGGTGTGGCTTTGTTTGGAGAAAAATTGCTCACATGTGGAAATTGTTTTAATGCAGAAAAGCACTCTCTCTCGAATCGGACAAGAACAAGCAAAGCAATCTTGCAATCTGTTTGATGCACATGAACAAGATTGCAGAAGCTAGGTTTCTGCTTCAAAGCATAAAAGCCTCAGATAGATGGCAAATGGATGAGTCATGCACCAAGTCCTTCGAGCGTGCCACTCAAATGCTAGCTGAGTTAGAAACTCATGGCATTCAGAACTCTAAGGAACAGGTGGAAGAGATGCGGGAGGTTAGGATAGATTCATCCACATCAGATGAACATGATTGCAGGGGACACGAGAAGACACATCCACCTCCATTTACTGCTTCTGGACCTCGAAAGCACTTTTTAACACAACCAAGAAGATATTCATGTTCACTCAATGATGGAGGTTGGTTGAATAAGGACTCTGTTAGTGCCTGTAGTCGAAGATTGTTATTTGAGCAAACATCAAATAATGAGAATGTGCAGTTAGTTGTGAATCATAATTTCAACAAGCTCATTTCTGCCAACGATATGAGCGAGGGAGCATCCCTTGTCCGTGGACAAGTGTTATCTAGGTCATGGGCAAATGGCGCTAACGTGGAAAGTGAATGTGATTTGCAGCCACCTTACTCCAAATGGAAAAACAACTCTTCCGGAAATGATGGATCAGACCAAATTTCTTTAGAGTTGTCGAAGTCTCCAACAGAATCATTGGCTGATATTACAAGTGCAAGAAAATATTCTGGAGATGGGAGTAAAGATTGTTGGAGTTCCACTTTGACTTATAGAGATACGGTGACATTAGAGGATACCACCGAACACTTGGAGAGCACAAACTTGAAACCTTTAAACTTGCCTGCATGTACAAACAAGAAGAGTTGGGCTGATATGGTGGAAGAGGACGAGTTGGGTTTGCAATTTCATGAAACTCCAGGCAAATATTCAGATGAAAATGAGAATATTGATTCAAATATTATTAATCTTAGCCAAAACATTGATACATTGTGTCTGAATGAAGGGTATCATACACAACCTGGACGAGAAGCAAGGCGTTCCTTGTGCTTTGATCAGAATGACAGAAAAGAAAAGTGTTCATCTGACTTTCAGGGGAAAGCGCTTAAGTCTGGAAGCTTGAACTCCTTGCCCCCTATAGGAGACATTGCTTATCAAACGCCAGTCACGTTGATGCGGAGGAACAGACTGCAAGTATTCAGAGATATAACTCCTGAAAGTCCTAAACCTTGAGCCTACTGTCATGTACAGAAATAAATAGTCATACCAAATGATTTGCATGATGCTTTATGTTTAGTGTACTTGTTAGCTGATCTTATGATCATTTTAATACTGCAAGACCTATTAGGCTAGCCTTGAGAAACATGTGTTGGTAAGTGTATACAATTTTTCTTCTATAGCTTATTTTTCTTTGAACATACCATTTTGCCTGATATCCATTGTGCTTATTTGAGTTAGCTTAAGTGAATAGATTCACCTTGTGGCTTCTTCAGAGTTGTCTTACTTACATTTTCTATACTTATTGTACTTCCATTCTGAGATATGAACATGGTTTTGAATATGTCATTCCAAGAAAAGTTGTATGCATCTCCAATTCTGGTTCCTCAAGTCCTCTGTCAAGAAAGACTACAGAGAACTCTATTTCTCTTGCAAGTGACAGGACATCTTTATGTTAACGCGTAGGAGATTGGTGATATAAAACACAAGATTTTTGTAAGATCATTTTCTTCTATTTAAATTGTAACAGATTATTTTGTGCTTTGATCACATTGATTCAGAACTTTCATCTGACTGTTGTTTCATCCCAATATGAATTTGCTTTTTTTGGCAAAGAAAATAATTAATAAGGAAGGTTTAGAAGTCATCATATAATTTGAAAACATATATGGAGCAAGTAACATTACATTTAAGGCGACGTCGGTTAAAATCATATACAAATGCTTTTAGGATAAAAATATTTTGCTTACCTATCGAATAGTGAACAGAAGGAAAAAAAAAACTCTTATTTTCCTGAAAGATATTTTTCATAAAAAATATTTTTGTTTATACCGAACACATTGACAATCTCGTAACAACTCGTTCTTCATTAGCTCTTCTTGTCAAAACTGAAAAAGAATAATCATAGATTGGCAAGGAGGTTTAATTAAGTTTTAAAAAATGTCATATTCCTTTTAGAATGTTCAAACAAAGAAGGAGGCCAAGCATTTCTTGTACAAATTAAGCAAAGTAGTTAGCATAGCCGCCCAAAATAATTTAATTAGCAGAAGATAAGATAGAAATAATAAGAAAGTCCAAAACTTAATTACTTATGTATAGTATAATTATCATTTTATCAATAAGATGTGATAAAGTAATGTATTAAATGGTGCATTTGGTTTGTTAAATAAAAAGGCTATTTTTTCTTTTATCAAGTGGTAAAGCACCAAGTCCACTATTACTCACCTACTCAATAGTCAATACTATTATTGCACTTAACAGCTCATTGGCCCTCTGTTTTTAATTAATCCAAATGCAAATTGAAAAGCATCTTAGACTATTCATACCAAAAAAGAAAAAAGAAAAAAGAAATGATCAACAAAACAAAATTACTTTGATTATCACAATTCACATCATGATTACAAACAACTACTTTCTCGCTCCTTAGAAACAAAATGAACTTGTGGCAGTCCTTTCTTGGTCGGAAATATACACATTATTATACTTTTCCGTCTAAAATTATCTGTCGTGTTTATTTTTTATATGCTCCTTAAAAATATTACCCTAATTTATGTCTTAAGCTATATTCTTTTTTCATTAAATATGTATTTTGTTGAGGTTTTTGTAGTCTTCAAAAATAATTACTACTAAGCATTGAGAGAGATTTTGTTTTTTTTTAACCTTGAACTTCTATAATGACAATAATTTGAGATAATTACTTTTAAAAAATATTGATCCGGCTGGACTAATGTTGGCCATTAATTATCTCCTTTTGCAAGTAATGATGAAAAACTGTCTTTTTTCTTAATTACAAAAAGAAATTAAAAGCTTATAGAAGATCTAGAAAATGTTAGAGTTGCCTCATGTTGATGTCACTCCACTGATCAGAAATCACATTTGGTTTAACCAGATTGGTGTTAAAAGCTTATTAATCAAGATTTCACAAACTTATCATCTATGTTCAATATACGTTTCAGCCGAAATTGCTAAGCCCAGGTTTAAAAGCTCTTAACACTCGGTTAGTAGACACAAGTTGAGTGCATAAGCCTCTTAGGTCACGAGACGAGTATCACACGAGCTAATAATGGAACGAGCCTTGTCTATAAAGCAGAGTGACCAACAAAAAATCCTTCATATAACATAATAATGTCCTTTTAAGTCTACAAATTAATTAATCTCTATTAAACACAAATAATAAGTTGATTAAGTGATGGTGCCAACAATTAACAATTTTAATCCATTTAGCTGACTATGGTTGTCTCCATCAAGATTCCACCGTCGGCAAAATGGTCGGTTAGACCAACAATCATTTTGATTATGGACCACCTATTATCATTTTCCTTATTTTTGGTCGGTTGTACATCCTAATTAAAATTACTTTTCCTAATCATCCTTTAGTAATTTTTATCAGGTTAAATTGACTTACAATAACAAATAACTTTTCATATTAATTCTGATATGATATGATACGATAACTTTTAAAAATTTAAAAGTAATACCAAAAGTAACTTTTTATAAATTTACATCTATTGTTAATTTTTTTTTTTACACCATTAGTATATAGTATTCCTAAAATTTAACTCCTTTTTTCTTTAAAAACGGCTAGAATCTAATTATAATGCCACGTGTCAGCACCCAAATAAATTGGAGGCACGCCAAAGAGACAATGACAGGTGGCTTCCAACCCAAAGGGTGTCCTCTTATTAGTCCACTATATATTTAAGTAGCACTAACTTGTTAGGAAATAAACAACACAAATTAAGTTTTTCTTTTCCCTCTAATTAAGAAAAAAATTAAGTAGTAAGAAACGATAATGCCAATTTCTAGAATTGCAATCGGAAATTTAGCAGAGGCTACCAAGCCTGATGCTCTTAAAGCTGCAACAGCTGAGTTCTTTTCCATGCTCATTTTTGTTTTTGCTGGTTCAGGCTCTGGCATGGCCTTTGGTAAGTATAACTGACAGTATAAAGAATTTTTAATTTACATTGAAAATATATAATATTTGTACTTTTCACAGGTAAGTTAACGAATGGTGGAGCAGCGACGCCAGCTGGACTTATTTCGGCATCCATAGCACATGCCTTTGCCCTTTTTGTGGCGGTTTCAGTCGGAGCAAATATTTCTGGAGGTCACGTAAATCCTGCTGTTACATTTGGTGCTTTTGTAGGAGGCCACATTACATTTTTTCGAAGTGTCTTGTATTGGATTGCACAATTGCTTGGATCTGTCGTTGCTTGTGTGCTCCTCAAGTTTTCTACTGGAGGATTGGTAAAGCCATTTTTCTTTGCATTGTGGAATTTTCTAGTGAAATTAATATTTGTAATTTATGGAAAAAAAAATTAATGCAGGAAACATCAGCATTCGCGCTATCAAGTGGAGTGACACCATGGAACGCAGTTGTTTTTGAGATAGTAATGACATTTGGCCTTGTTTACACTGTTTACGCGACTGCAGTTGATCCAAAGAAGGGAGATTTGGGAATAATTGCACCTATCGCAATTGGTTTCATCGTTGGTGCTAATATCTTGGCTGGTGGTGCGTTTGATGGTGCATCAATGAACCCAGCGGTGTCGTTTGGTCCAGCTGTGGTTAGCTGGACCTGGGACAACCACTGGGTCTATTGGCTCGGCCCATTTGGAGGTGCGGCCATTGCTGCTCTAGTATATGAAATCATCTTCATTGGTCAGAACACTCACGAGCAGCTTCCTTGCACTGATGATTACTAAGGATATTGGATTTCATTTCCTCTTTTCTTTATTTAATCTCTAAAACCAAATGTTGCATAATTAATGTTTGTTTAATTTCAACGTTGTTGTTGTTGTTGTTATTTTAATTCCTCTTCTCTTTGTTTGTCTTTCAAAACTTGGCTTTTCTTAATTGTACCTGGAGTTGGCTTTCCTAATTTGATCCTTGCTTGGATTAACTATAATTATTATTGTTAATTGCGGACAAATTAACGTTAACAACTTGCTAAATCATCAGGAAGGAGTGCCAATATATATATATATTTACTCCTTGCCATTAAACTTAGTAAATAGTTTTACGAATTACATATACCGTTAGACAAAAGTTAAGTGTGTAAATATTTTCACAAATCACACCATCATACATATAACTTCAAGTTTGTCAGAGTGATAGAAAAAATCAGTTCATTTTGACGGATTAAATCTAAATTGGATGAGTTAAAATAGATCAAATTAATATAGCCATATGCTTGTAACATATTTTGACAAAGTTTTTTGTCGGTATCAATTTTGACCTATATAGTTGCCTCAACTAGCCTAGTTTTTATATGGCTGAATTGAGCTTCAAAATAAGTTTAAGTTACCAAATGAGCAAATCACTTATCAGCCCAAAGACCCTCCCGCATCCATTAGTATTTTGTTGGGGCCATATTTTTCCACTTTTTAATTGTTTGATGTGCTTCATTTCTTATTGCGTTTTAGCAAATATACATTTATCTAAGCATTATACCTACCTCTTTCTCATCTACCAATCAAAGCAATGACTACTATCGAACTCTTTTGTCTTCCTTTTAGTGGTGGATAAAATGTAAGTTCGATGTATGAAGTATTCTTTATTCATGTAAGAGTTAAAAAAAAGGTCGTTTTTCTAGAAATATTTAACATAAGTAATTTATTCTGTCTCAAATATTAATGATTGGTTTCACCATTTAAATATGCAACCTATAGATCAAAGAAAAACAATTTTATCATTGTTCGAAAGTTCCCATTCCTTTTTTAGTAATAATAGGTGACTCCCCCCCCCCCCCCCTCCCCCTTAAACCATAAATAATTAGAGACAAACAGTCATAATTGTGCATCTTTGTCATCGGTATTCACTTTTCTTAATGAACTGAATTAGGCCTAATTTTCCTCAGTTAAAGTCGATAATTGATTCATAAATTGCATAACTTTGTAGAACGAAACAATTTTTTTTAGGGAGATTACAAATTAATAAACAAAGAAGTTCATGCAGGCCACATCCTCATTACAATAAAATAAAATCCACTTACTATTCCTCCCTCCACCATTTTTTTACACCTAGATTTTTATATTTTAGTAATCATTTTTTAAAAAAATTGACGAGTGCTACCAAAGCTTTGCCTATCCACTAAATAAAATATTCCACAACTTTACCTTAGATATATGATATAAATATTTGTGAAATAAAGTGAAGGATAGCTACGTTTTGTTTCCCTTCTGAAACCTGTAAAAATATCTAGCAAGAAAATTTTGGGTACATTTATTTTGGTTAAAATATGTGACACCCCAACTTAAGATAAAAAGTTCCACATTGATAAAACACAAGTGAAATATTGGATATATATGTAAGTAGGTTAGTGACGTGTTTTAAAACCGTGCGGGAATAAGCCTAAAGTGGATAATATTACTAACCGTTACAGAGAGATCTAAGTGCTACACATACTTATGAAATCTCCTAAAGCAAAAGAAATTTACAAGAAAATGACTAATTGTTTGATAATAACTTGATTGCTTAAAAAATAGACACGGGGTATTTGATAAGAAGTGTGCTTAAAGATAATGTTTCACAAAATTTTAAATTTGCAAATGACTTTTCACTCAATTCAAAATTAATTGTCAATCGTCATATGTCACATACTATAGTACAGTTCAAATAAACATTAAACACATTAGTTGAAAAGCCAACGATTATGTTTAATCATTTAAGTGATCATGATTTTTGACAAGCACAGAGATGATTTTACAATTATTCATAAAATTACTTTTTCAATTTAAAAATATATACTATCAACCAATAATAGTCTAAATATCGATACATCAATAAATATTAAGAGCACATTTGATTGAAAATAGTTGATAAGCATTAGGTGAAAAAAACTATTACCTTTTGGTGTTGAAACTGTTTGATTAAAGTATTGAAACTGATAATGGTAAGTAGTTGACAAAATAAATATTAGGAGAATAGTAAAGAACATTAATAGAAAAGAGATTAAGTTAGAAGTCTATATTGGAAAATAGAAAAATTATGATTGGAGCAGTTAGGCTTTTTTTTTAATTGTTCATTTGATGTGCCATATTTGTATTAAGGATCTATTAAACTTGAATTCACTCATTACAAAGGATCAATCCATTTATATCATTATATAAAATGTAACTTATAGATCAATACTTCTATTTTAAATTAGTGGCTCCATTCAATTAATGAAAACTTAATAAAGTTTCTTTCATATGAATGTCTATGAATGTATGTTGCTTCATGAATTCAATGGCTTGAATTATGTTCTGTTTCAAACTTAGGCAAGAACTTTACTTATATCAAACATCCATAAAACTAGCTTAATTAGAAAACAAATAGAAAAATATGTGAATGTAGCAAAAAATATATATTACTGGAAAGATTTTTCTGAATAGTATTTGGGTCAAGTTGTGAGAACCTGGATTATT
This sequence comes from Solanum verrucosum, assembly GCF_900185275.1. Lineage (NCBI taxonomy): Eukaryota > Viridiplantae > Streptophyta > Magnoliopsida > Solanales > Solanaceae > Solanum > Solanum verrucosum. The sequence goes on from NW_026020430.1 coordinate 2,843,309, forward strand.
CTGTTGGATATCTGTTATATCATACCAGCACAGATATCAAGTAATTTTATCCACAGAAGGTTCAAGTAGAAGTAGGTTACATAAAATTCGAGGAAATTAAAGATATTCATTAGATATGACATGTTGAGTAACCTCCACACATGAGATATATATATATATATATATACTCTAGTAATTAACACAACTAGTTAAGCCTCAGAAACACTTAGTAATAATTATTTAAAGAGATCAGAACAGAGTGCCTTCTGATCATGGGATTTTCTACATATATACAAAGAGTGATCACTAAATATTACTATTACTCATCTCACAAACCTACACCAACTCTAAACAAATAGTTCAAATTATATCCTCCGCGAGATAGCTAGGGGTAACTTCTGCATACATTCTACCCTCCTCATATCTCACATGTAGTATAACACTGAATATGTTGTTGTTGTGTGTCCCTCCAAATTAGCCAGTAAAAAAGGAGAAATCTTGCTGATTGTCAAAGTAACAATGATCATGAGTACTCGTCCATAGTGAATCTGGGCAATAATTATAATCCCATGTCGTTGATGCCATAACTGGTAAATCATTCCTAGTTTCGATTTCTTCAGTTGATTCGACTTCTTTCCAGATTTCATCCATGGAATAGACCATCATGTTCTGATCTCCTTCATATATTTTATTTTCTCCAGCAACTTGCAACAACTCGACGCAATCATTTCTTTCAGTACCGGAGTCCTCAGCAGGACTGTTGGCAGAGGAAGAGGAGCAATTGGAGAAATTGGATGATGATGGAGAAATTGATGCCTTATTAGTATTCTTCTTCTCATCTTGAGCTTGCTTCCTCATATGTGTTCTCCAGTAATTTTTGATTTCATTGTCAGTTCGCCCTGGTAATTTTCCAGCTATTTTCGACCATCTGCACTTAAAATATCCGTGTCAAATCTTAAATGGCTAATAAATAAACTAAGTTATGCGTCCAATCAATAAAACAAGTTGGATCAAGATAATCGTGCTTAAAGTAATTTGTATAGGTCAAGTTGCTGGGACTAATAACAACTCTGTCTACCAAGGCTAAGACAGATAACAAGAATCAGCTAGTGTTTTTTTTGTCTCTGTTGAATTTTGAACTTGAAACCTCATGTTCTCAAGCACTTCATTAACGACTAGGCCACATCCTTGGGTGCTTGTCGTGACTATGTCTAATGACTAAACTTGGGTGACTTGAGCAGATTAAATTTTCGGAGCAACTTTCAATTATATGAAAAATTGAAAGAACAATTATATGAAAATATAGACAAACCTATTCCCATATTTGGAGTGAAGTTGAAGAACAAGAAGTTCTTCTTGAGGAGTCATCTTTCCACGTTTGAGAGCAGGATTCAAGTAATTAACCCATCGTAATCTGCAACTCTTTCCACTTCTTTTCAAACCTATAAATAAATGAATAACAAGAAATGGAATGCAGAAGAAGAAGGGGTTATTAAAGTGGCTCCCTTTCAAAACTAAGCCTATTATTCTATTTTTCTCTCCCGCCTACCAACCTTCAAACCTGAAACTTTCGCCAGAAAATCCCAGCGACGATCACCAAACATCTTCACATAAAATACTAGTTGAACATCTTCTTGTTCTGTCCATGGACCTTTTCTCATTTCTTCTTGAACCATTTTAATTTCTCTCAATTAATATTATTGCTTTTTTCTTCTTGTTGGTGATTCATACTAGTGTACATGAGTCATATTTATACTGGGAAATAATTGGCTTGTCCTAGTTTTGTTGGTGTTATTATATTTTGGAATGTGTCTGTCTACTAACAAGTGGTATTGGAGTGGTCATTTTAATTTAGTGGCACAAAAAAAACCAATGTTGCCATATGATGTAAGCCATTAACAGGGAGGACCCAAATGATGATGATAAATCTAGATAAGAGGTTGATATGTTGATGTGATGTAACTTTATTAATTCTTTCATACATAAGTTGCTCGCCATTTCATACTTATTCAATTCTTTTTTCTAATCTCTTTTATTTTATCTCCACATATATCCGGTGTAATCTCACAAATGGAATTTGGAAAAGCAAGGTGTATGTAGACTTGGCTAGAAAAATTGTTTTCAAATAAACCATTAGATTATTTTCTTTCCATCTCTAGGATAATAATACTGTACTTCTTTTAGTTTATGGTAGTATTTAAATATCAATTTAAGAAAAATATTGATCTTGAGGTTAATTCAATATCAAAATCTATTTTATACTCATAATCGTTCAAATAATCTATCACTCATCGACGTGAAAACTCATGATTGAACATTAGAAGCTTGAGGATATATAAGATCAACCTAACATCGAATAAACAAAGAATTAGAGTGGACTTTGTTCTACAGATGCTATAATAAACAATGAATACTAGATGTGACTCAACCTAAAAAGCCAACTCATGATGTGGGAATTGTCCAACATCCTATAAAGGGACCAAATAAACCATCACTGATCAATGTAAAAACTCAACAAGGATAAAATTGAATGTTCAGGGTTAAGAATTTAAGTTAAATTAGTATTAATTTAAGGAGTAATTAGATTAAGTTCAACATTATTACAAAGCTGGCCGTTATAGAAATTCGCTACGTCTCATGTGTTAAGTGTCCCTTGACTACAACAAAGGCCATATATATCAAAATATTAATAATATGCGTTACACAGTTTACATTGAGTCTCAAACATACAATACTGAGAATGAGAGACACTGGCAGTTGTCAAATTAGCCTTTAGCTCCAGCTACAGTCACACTCAATAATATTAATTAACGCATAATTTCAATTATATACTATGTCGTTTAATTATTATTTTTTAAAAGATATAAGTTTAATGTTTGATTGAAGACTACGTTTAAGGAACAAATTAAAAGCCTTTTAATACATAACTTAATTATATGCGACGTACGTACCAAAATTGTCTTCACTGCCAACAATTAAGAAATGATACGAATTTCACATACCATTGAAAGTTTGCCATGGAGACTTGTGTCGCTGCGAAACTCATGTATGCAATCTGCATTGGTTGAGTGACTTTGTAGGTAAGAACTGTCAATAGTTGAGTAACTTTTTTTTGAGATATATAATTATCATTGCCGTTAGTGATTTTTTTTTGTGTTACGAAACAAAGTTAAATGACTTTTTGAGATAAAAATTGTTAGTTGAGTGATTTTCCGAGAAATTATTTCTGGATTTCCAAAATTAATCTTGTTACGACTTTTTGTAGCTTGATCTGTACAAATAGGCTACTAGCTCCTTGTGCTAGTTTGCAATATAGAGATAAAAAGAATACTGTGCGTTTGAGTTTATGATCATGGAAGCCACTCCTCTTCATGAATTTTTTTTTTATTCTTCATGAATTACTTCCCACTTTTATATTGTTTTCCTGTTTTGTAAAATGCATTGCTAAGAAAGTTTTGTACACCTTAAATATTTTAGGAGGTAAGGTTACATATCACCTCCTATACATGTGTATTTATTTTTTGGATATTAATATACAACGGGGAAATCTTATTAGTTCAGTTAGTTGGTTAATAACCTGAATTTTCATCTGTTCGAACCCATTTTTCTTTACCCTGCCCCTAATTTTAAGTAAAATAAAAATAAAAATATGAGGTCGGATGATTGTTTTCTTTTTTATTTTTTTTAATTTTTAAAACATAGAGGAGAGTTTAATATCCAAGATATATTCAAAAGATTGTCTTTTCCTTCGTTTCTATATGTTCCATTTTTTGTTCCGTTGATGCATAAATTCCATCTGATTTTGATATCATTTAATTGCATAATCTACCTTTCAAATGAAATAATTTTTAATTTTTTTTCTTTAATTAACAATCGAACTTATATTTAATGGAGCAAAATCTACGGACCATCACAAAATAGAGACTAAAAAGCAAATGACCCTTTTGATATCTTTCCAAACCCATGAGTTTTAACTTATAAGTAGTAGATAAAGCTGTATTAGTGGGTACACTCCAAAATATTAGGCAAATTCTTTTGAAATGTAGTAACATTTATCTTGTCCTAAAAATAATTAGAACACTAGTTAATAGAGATAAATAATGCAAGTCATTTTCATCTTTCTACGCGTCAAAGTTTCTTTACTTATGGACTTATTAGCAACCTTTAATTATTTAATATATACTTGTTATACGGAGACCAAACATGGTTACGTTACACATATTAGACAAGTCCACTAACAACGATAGGTAAATAGTTTAGTATTTAAAATTAGATTTACAAATCATTTATAGATACTTTACAAAAAATAACTTTGATTCCACTTGACTAATGGACAAAATTTTAAGTTTAACAAATTTTGCTCATGCCTCGAAAAAATTAAGACTATCAACTCAAGGTCATTAGATGTAATTTCTTGGTCATAGGGTACGTTAAATGGACTGGTCATTAAATTGTTCAGGGTTAAAAAATAGATCATAACCTAATCCATCAACTCATTATCAAATTTTAGTTCGGTTTATCTTTTGTTTTTATAATTATTTGATCGTCTAATATAATTTTTTTTCTCTTTTATTATAATAACTATATAGAAACTTGTTTTAATAATTATTTGATTGTCTAATATAACTTTCTTTTTCTTTTATTATAACTATATAGAACATATCTATCAAAAACAAAATTCCAATTATATTGACAAAAACTTAATTGGTCAATTTAAGTTATGTATCAACTCAAATTAGACATATATATATATATATATATATATATATATATATATATTGATTGACGTGGATGTCACTATTTTGTGGTGAGTCCACTTAAAGTTTTATCCTTTCCATCTTTTTCACAAGTTTATCATAAGGGGCATTATAATGTATGCATGTTTTCTCTCAAAGGGCCACCTACATTCTCAATCAATATGAGGTACTGCGTATTACAATTACCTCTAAAAAATTATTATTATTATTTTTTAATTTTTTTTGACGAGGGTTTATATTTTTAGAGGCCGTTTGATTCAAGGGATTAGGTAAATTATTTCGATTTAAATTTTGAGATTAAACTTATTTCATGTTTTATTAAAGGTGTTAATTAAGAAAATAGATATTAAATTCAAGATTTTAATCTGAATAAATTATTAAAAGATGAAATAAGTTATACAAGTAATAATTCTGATTTTAGTCTCAGGATTATAATGTTAAAATATCCTGATTTTTAATCAAAGAACCCTTATTGGTGAAATATCTAAAAATCAAACAACCCCTTATTGGTGAAATCTCTTGTCAAGGCTACAACAGGAAGTTCCTAATTCATAGGTTAATGGGGGGTGTACTTCAATTAGTTTTTAATGATTGTTGATTAATGGTTGATGTGCTTTCTATTAGGACGTAAGAGAATTTGGTTAATGTGTTTTCTTCTGCTCTTTTCCCTTTTTGCTGGAAGTAGAGCCGTTAAAACGGGCTTAGCTCATGGGGCCGGTCCAATTCAATCCGTTATTAAGGTAGAGTTGAGATAAGATTTTTCAAGCTCATTTAAAACTAAGACTTATAAGCCCTTGACCCTTGATGTTTAGCTTGATCGAGGCCGGGCCAGGGTCAGCCCAGGGGCCAAAACTATTTATTTAAGGGTAACTTACAATAATCGCACTAGTATATAATCTAATTACTTAAATACACCTTATGTTATAATATTAAATCTTACCAGATTTTGGTACGTTCAGATACATGTATCTCAAAATATTCAAAATTAAGTTAATTTGTTCTAGATACACTCTATCCAAGTAGATTCGTATGTATCTAGGGTACATAGACAAATCTCGCGCCCTCGCCTCCCTCACATCTTGCTTGTCACTCTCTTATCTAGCTTGCGTATCTAGTACGCGAGATACATGCTAATTACACTAGATTTTTTGCTAGTGTTATTAAAACAACACCATTGTTTGCCATATTTGATTTGAAAATCTTCTCATTTTCTTAGGGCCCATTTGGTTACTGGATAAGACATGAGTTATTCAAGTATAAAATGTTGCATAAGTTTTACCATGTTTGGTAGCATTTTTATGTCAGGTATAAAATTCAACACACATAATACTATGTTTGGTTAGAAAATTAGAAAACTACATAACTAATATATGAATAAGTTATGAGTCAATTTATGTATTATTTTATGCATGATAGTAGATGGAATAAGTTATACCTGAATAACTAATACATAAATAAAAATACAAATTGACAACTTTACCCTTCACTCTCAATCAAATATACTTCACTTTTTTTTAGAAAACTTTCAAATCCTCTCTACACATTTCTAGATCCAGAATGATTGTTCATCTTCCCAGAGAATTTGATATTGTACAACAGAACAATATGTTTCCAGTCATTTCAACTATAGCATGTACTTTTTTTTTTTTTTTTTTTTACCGTGGTTTCCGGGCGTCGCTTTGCGAACCCGACTAGCTGTACCCACCGGGTCCCGCTGTTTCAAGGCGGGTCCACCACGGTTAGTTCCACGGGGCCCTGGAGACGCGGCCGGTTTGTAATGCCTCCAGTGGCCCTGCTGGGGCTCGAACCGGCGACCTGAAGGACTTTGTCCCAGGCCTTTACCAGCTGAGCTACCCCTCAGGGTTTACTATAGCATGTACTTGAGCTTAGTTACTGCTAAAACTTCTCACATTGAGTAATTGGTATGAAATTTAACATTCTTTACATGCCTTATAGATGAGAATTTGTTCCACTCGTTATTTCTTCTGCTTTATCTTTTACCTTTTGTGTGTTTTGAAGCGGTGAAAGCATGAAATTAGTGGACTTGGGTTGCAATGTAAAAGGTTCTAGCAACAGTTGACCGTCCATAAATTTTTCAAACTCAATAGGACAAATAATTTATTTTTAAGAAGTATATAATGTTTATTAACTTTTAACATAACAAACCAACACCCAAAGAAGTTATTAAACCATGCATAACTAAATCTGCATAACTAAACCCTGCATAAATAAACTCTACATAACTAATACCTGCATAACTAATACATGTATTACTAATACCTACATAGCTCTAACCAGCAACCAAACGGCCCCTTAATGTTATAGAATTATAAGTTTGAAAAGAAAAAAAAGAAGGGCTAGCCCGCCCCAATCCTCGACCCTTCTAGGGTTGGGTTGGGTTGAGCATTTTCAGGCCCTTCCAAATGAAGGGCCGACCTGTCCTAGCCCTTTAAATTTCTTGGCCCGCGAGGCTTGGGCCGAATGAGGCTGGACCAACCCTTTTTTACCGCTCTCGCTGGAAGTAAAGTTTCCCAAGTTTAAATAGCGTACTGTATAAGAACTTTTACACATAAAACTTACTATTTTCCTTCTAGCACACACTTTTTTTTTTTAAAAAAAAAGGTTACCTTATTTATTAAGCAAGAATTTAACTTTAAGATTGTCCTTCCCCTTCTAATAAAATGGTTTAAAGCACATAAATATTTAACGCTTGTTTTAGATCAAAAATTTCAAAAGTTTTTTTTCTTTCTTAAATTTTATGTCAAGATATAATGTATCACATAAATTAAAACAAATGAAATAATTTTTACTTAACTACTTTAGCATATCATCAAGAGAAAAACAAAAAATAATAATATTTAACTACTCATTACAAATCATATTTCAGGTTCATTAAATCTGTACCAATTAATGAGTCCCACGATAAATATACACTGTTTATAATTTACCAATAAGTCACTTAATAGAGTGCATTAGAAAAAAAATATATCATATATGTATTGACTTTGTGTATTATTAATATTTTGTTTGATACAATCTTTCAATCTAGATATAATTATATATTTTATTTGATATTATCTTATGTATAATTGATACACATGAATAAGCTCATAGCATTAGTAATGCAAAGAATTTTAATGCATGCATTAGTATAATTAAAAATACATTTACATTCCTTAAAACCTATTTCACGTCTTTTTCATCATATTTATAGATAATATTTTTATAAATAAATTTTATTTTTAAAAAAATTATATAATAACACATATTATTTTGAATATATTAAACAAAACATTGCATAAAATAATTTTTGTATAATTAATTCAAATATTACTAATATTAGTAAGTATTATTGATACTAATAGTGGTGAATAGCTATAAAGCTGCCATAAGAGATTAATATATGTTGGCCACTTTAACTTGTTTTTTTGGTCGGCATTTTTAATACAGCCTCTAAATATGGACAAGATCTCCATATGTAATTTTCACAACGCTCAGGGTACTTACCTTTATTTATTTTTCTTAATTAAAAAAATGTGGAGGGTCCAAATTATTTCATTTTTTAAAATTTGTTCAAAGTAGACTTATCAGATTGTGAAAGCAAAGGCCATTAACTTTACGAATCTAGAAGATAATATATATTTTAGTGCTAGAATTTACGAGAAAAAAAGCCCGTATGACGTCAAACAGTTTGGACATTTTTAAAACCAGTATAATACGAATTTTGTCATTATTTTTTATAACTAGAGGTAATAAACTAGCTTGTGGTTGCTAGTTGTTACTAAGTCGGTATAGACCTTGAATTTGGAGTCTAAAGGATAATTTTTTTAAATAAATAAATTAAAAAGGATTCTCATGAAATTTAAAGGGATTTGTCACCGCCACAATGACATGTCAAATTTGAACATGATCAATGGTTTTCATCCATAGTGAGATGATCAAAAGATGTTAAACTTATGATTTAAAATGTCTAAATGTATCATTTAGCTAGTTATTAATTACTTTAATAAGAATAAAATTGAAAATTTTAAAGTTAAATTATATCTTAATATAAATAGACAATTTTTTTTTGAAAAATTGTATGTCACGTGAAAAAGTAGTGATTGGTAGGCACTCATTAACAACATAGAAGACATGCTAAAATGATGTTTGAAGTTCAATTATCAATCAGTAAATTGATATATGAAAGTAACCAATATATTGGATTATCATGTAAAGACAACAAAAAAAAAAAAAAACGAAAGAAATATAAATAACTCTAAGAATAAGAAATTAAAGTTTTTCTTTTAAAACTATGCAACTATGGGACTGTTATCAAATTAGTCCTTTTTCTACACTCTGATTTTTCCTTAATCCTTAGTATTATACTATGTGTTAGTAACACACAGATAACACCTTCATGAGGTTTTACCGTTTAAGTCACCTTGTTAAGGTCCTTAATTATCCATTTCTTGGATTAATTAAAGTTTAGTACTATATGCTGGCATATCTTCACTAGTTCCAAATTAAAGGGCCATAACTTCATATATAACAACGATAAATTGTTGATTAAAGTTTTTGTATGCTTTTAATTAATGAATATGACGAGCATGAATATTCATCATTTCAAATGATTAATTTTGGCCACAAATTAAATCACCTACTTATGGTCTAAGTTGCTTCATATCATATTATATAATATAATATATATATCCTGTCTTATCTTATCTTATTATATTATTAAATCAATCAATTTCTGTGGATATATACAGACGTGTACTTAAAGAACTCAGACGACAAACTTAATTGCATATTAGCTAAAACCATTTGGACATTTCTGATTGCACTTTAATAAATTGGGATGGACCCAACATATACATTTTTATATAATTTTACGAGGGGGCAACATCGAGGAAAATAATGACAACTCTATTATCTTCACTAAAAATGAACTTTAACTTAATCATAAAATCTAGTTGACCATATAAGAATTGTCCAAGATTATATAAGGAATCTATGTGATATGGGACACTAACATACTTAAAGAACATAGGAAAAATAAAGAGTTGTTTTTTAAGCTAGAAAAATTCAAAATAAATGTAATTTTATTATATATATATATATAGAGAGAGAGATATTTTTAAAATATGATATATAAATAAAATTTGATATTCAGTTAAACTCATAGAACTCGTCATAGATTTGGCTCAGTGTCTAATCATGGTAGACAATACTCAACTGAAAATGTGCGTAAATGTTATCTTAGTAAAGGCCATTTAATTTGTCCTTTGTGATTTGAAATTTGGATGGCACAAAGTGTGAGAAATGAATAGTTGCAATTCCTTCCAACTATATTTTGCTTATTTTGCTTTTGATTAGATTTAAGATAAGTCTCTTATCACATTCGTCATTCTTCATTTTCCTTGACTATATACAGATGATACCAACGTGTCTTATACAAAACATCAACCACATTTTGTCACCTTCTCATCTTATTCTTCTAATTAATTAATTAATATGCGACTACCTTTATATTGTCACTATACTCCTTTTTCATTTTTTGTGCTAGATCACTGAAAAAGTTATATATTTGATTAAAATCATTAGTCATATATAAGCAAACTATACATTAGTTATATACAAGTATATATATCGTAAAAATTACACAAAACTTTTAGTGTTAAGAGCTAATTACATCCTATCCCTACTCTTTTTCAAATTATAAAAATTCCTTAAAGTTTAAGGATTTCGGATACATCACTCAATGTCTCAATACATTGCGTCCCGATACTTTATCTTTGTTGATAGAAGACACACGTTTCTCGATATATCGCGTTCCGATACATTATCTTTGTTGATACAAGATACAGATGTCCCGATATGATACAAGACACACCTGTCCCAATACTCGCGTCCCTGATACATCGCGTAAGAGTGATGAATCTGAAAATAGAAGAAGAGTGAGGAAAATATGGATTTTATAATTTCAAATGGTAGAAATTTTTAGAGAATATGATAAAATAAGTTTTGTATTTAGATTAAAAAAAATTATATTTATTTATCGACTATTATTTTGGGAGTGATGTAAGAATTCCTACTAACAACATTAGCAGTAGTTGGTTCTTGACTCTTGGACTATATACCAAGGCCTACCATTGTTGAGTAGCGCTCGGCCCAATAAAGAGTGGGATTATTTGCACCGTATGGCCTTTTTTTTTGACACCACTCCTTAAAGTTTGTCCATGTAATAAGTCTAACACACAAAATTTCGAAACTTCTAAAGTAATTTCAGGGGTGTATTTGAGGATCACATTGTAAAGACAAAAATTTTCGATGCGAATCCGAATTATTTGAATCATAAATTAAGTAGCACACACCGAATAAAAGTTTGGAAAATAGGGGAAAAAAATAAACAATGTTATTTTGAGAGCAGTAGAGATATTATTGGGCACGTTGCCGGTGCTATATAAAATTGTGTAGTAGTAAATGCTTTGATTAGTTTGGTCAACAACCCACGTGAAATTGGGTCTTTTGTGTCGACCAACACACGCACACATACCCCTCCAAATATATTTTATTTATTTTCTAATGAGAATGTGTGACTAAATATATCTGTTCATTATCTCAGAACCACTAAAAATAACAATAACAAAGTTAATTTTATACAAGAGTATCATATTAACAATATAATATAATAAGTAAAGAGAGAGTAAATATTTGTAACTTGGACGAATTCAGAAAATGTTGAAGCAATAAATAGGGTAGATATTGACACGTCAAATAATAGATTTTTCTTGTAAGGTTGACCAATCTACTCAAGATCTCATTCGTACTGTCACTCTGATTGGTTTTATAATTTGTTTCATTTGAATACATTAATCCATATAAATAAAAAAGATCCAGTTTTTATGTGGTAATATGTATGTACACACTCTAATATATTCTTGTTATGTCGAGGGGAAGTCGTATATCGATAATAAACAATTCCTAGTCAACATCCTTTGACGGGTTCTCAATTTATTCCCAAACTTAAGTTGTGTCAAGTGTGAACGTTTGACCTTCCTTCTGTCACATCAGCCCCTTTTTCTAAAATGCCAAAAAATTCTTCAAGAAAATATACCTAATAAACCAAAAGAAGAGAAGTAAAAAAAAGAGACTAACAACATTTATATAGTTAAAAATGTGTTATAGTAGTACGATGGCGAAACATGGAGTAATTGGTTTTAAAAATGTGAAAGAATTGATATCAATCACTTTAGGCACCAAGTATTATTGAAGGTGATTCTCCACTTTTTTGTAATATTATATTAGAAGAATTAATATAAATAACAGTTCACCTAACCGTTTAAGCTAAAGAAATTGGCTTTACATGAATAATTCATATATATCGATTAGAAAAAATTACAGTGAATTCGATGGATTGTTTGTTTAAAGATCCCTATATGTACCTTTTAAAAAATACTCGCTCTTTGAAATCCTCAATTACTATGTGTGGTTGTTATAACATCGTTTTGATCAACTAATTCCTTCAAAGACATTCCACCTTAATTTGCGTTTTAGAAGGGGCATTTCTAAATCGTCATGATTAATAATATTAATTCCGTTCATTTTTAATTGTCATAGTTTTCTTTTTTAGAGTCAAACTATGAAAACTTTGCCTAACATTTTACGATATATTTTTTCATCATATTGATGTGTAAAAAATTGTAATTGATAGTACTTTTCGTATAACTTTTGAATATCCAATTTTTTTATTTAAAATATTGAATTAATATAATCTAATTTAACTTTGAAAATTAGTCAAATTAACTTTTGAAAAATGTAACATGACAAATAAAAATGGATGAAAAGAGTACTTTATTGCTAGTCTAGGCATAATGCGCTCTTTGCTTAAGCGAGGATTACTTATAAGCATTATATATCAGATTGTATCTTCATAAAAAAAATTATATTTCAATATATTGAAAATTTATGTACTCCAATATCTTTCTAATTTTGAACGACAAATGGTTATGTAATTTTCAAATATGTAAATTCTATTTTAAAAGCTTTTGGGATTTGTCAAAAGTGAAGTCAACACGTTGGCGATTTGTCATGGCGCATCCTATTTTTGAAAAACTCTGCTCCTTCGCTCCTTCCATTCACCGTCCACATTCTTCCAGCTAGACTCTCACACATCACCTTATAAACGTGAACCCCCGCCATTTACTCTTTATTGGAGTATAATTTTCAGTTTCCACAACTTTCACTGAATTCCAAGCTTTCAAATTTCAAATATCGAGGTTCCATTTCTTCTAAGTTTCTCAAATTAAGCGGTTGGGAAAACCATGTCAAGGACGACGGAGCTCCAAATGCACAAGAAATGGAAAGGTAGAGAAACAAGCCCTGAACGTACCAAAGTTTGGACTGAACCTCCTAACCATAAGCTCAGAAAAGTACCCGTCGTTTACTATCTCTCCAGAAATGGCCAACTTGAGCATCCTCATTTCATGGAAGTGCCTCTTTCCTCCCCTGATGGTCTGTATCTCAGAGGTATGTAGAATTTCCATAGCTGAAGCAGATAATTAAAAAAGCGTGTGTTCATATGATTTCACATGTTTTGATTTTTGATATTTCATTCAGATGTTACCAACCGCTTGAATTGTCTTCGTGGAAAAGGCATGGCCTCTATGTACTCCTGGTCTGCTAAAAGGTAAATTGATTACTTTCCATTTTCTATTTTAATTTCTGCTGTACCTGTGTTTATCCATATGGAGCTGAAATGAATTTCTTACTTTTTTGGGAAATTCAGAAGCTATAGGAACGGATTCGTGTGGCACGATTTGACAGAGAATGATTTTATATACCCAGCACATGGTCAAGAGTATGTTCTGAAAGGATCAGAGCTTCTCGATAGCGCATTGCCTTCACAACCCGATGAAATCGCTTGTTCTAATTCTAGAAATCCGGTGCCGGAAATACAGAAAATGAGTGAAGATCGTGAGTTTCCTGCCGTGGCAAGGCGACGGAACCAGTCCTGGAGTTCCTCCGATTTCCACGAGTACCTAGTTTACAAGGCCGAATCACCCGGCGAATTACTCGGAAGAATTGGAGCCGACGCTTCAACTCAAACAGAGGACAGGCGACGCCGGCGAAGAGGAATGAGAATCGTCGAAGAAGAAGAAGAAGAGTTGAGAGAAGACCGGACCATTGAACCGGACTGTAAAGAACCGGACGATGTTGAACATAGTCCGAACCAGTCAACGGAGCTGAACAGAGGTGAAATTTCACCACCACTATCCGATTCAAGCTCTGAAACGCTAGAAACGTTGATGAAGGCGGACGGAAAAGTAATCTTACGGCCAGATACAATCAGCGAAGATCCAACGGCTAATACTCAATCAAGCGGAAAGAGTAAAGCAGCTTCCGTTTTGATGCAATTACTCTATTGCGGTTCAATGTCCTTCAAGCAATGCGGACCTGGTTATGGGAAGGAAAATGGATTTTCCTTGATTTCACAGTATAAAAGCCGTCTGCCACGTGTCAGGTGTACCAATCAAGCGGTGAAGGATGTAGAGAGTCCCATGGTGGAATATCATGGAAGTGAAGAGAGAATTAAGCTGGAAGATAAGGAGTACTTCAGTGGGAGTTTAATAGAGATGAAGAAGAAGGAGAAATTTCCAGCTCTAAAGAGATCTTCTTCATACAGTGTAGAACGGTGAGTACTTTTACTGGTGAATTTTTTGTTGGTGCCTTCAACATTATGTTAAGTTTCTTCGTGTATACTCTATGGCTTAAATTGTTATGTTTTGTATCTAATCAAACATTAAGCTAACATACCTCTAACAGTTTAGTGCAACAAGGATATTAGATTTGGATTGTGTTTGTGGAATAACGTCAACATCCTGCCTATGGTAAGGCCTAGGTGATTGGCGGGGATGATTCAAGTTGAAGTTATGATGAATATACCATTTGTTTGATGGACTTGTTTAAAAACTACAGTTGAGTCACCTTTGCCAATAGGGGGGGAGCTAGGGCACCGCTCGTCAAAAAATTAAACTATATATACCATCAGATTATTTTTATGTGTATACATACATAGTAGATGTTGACCCATGGATTTTTTTTATGTGTTTATTTCTTTATATTTTGAATCTCATTAGTGATGAAAATCCTGACTATGACACTGCTGGCCAGTGGCAAGGTTCATGCAATGGGTGAGTTGCGAATGGTTCTTGTTATAGGGCATGAAAATAGGGACATGAGTAGAAAAACTTATCTTGGTATGGTTATTGCTTTATAAGGAGTGGTAGGTGTATGAAGGTTCCTTGCCTTGGTAAATTAATCTGCAATCTGCAGTACAATAGACGTGGGGATCCAGCTATTCAATTGTTTTTCTTACAGAAAACGATAGGACTGAAGTAGGTTCTGCAGTACTTTCTGGGACAATTGGGTATTTACTCTCCTCTACGTAAGCAAAACTAGATCTTTTTATCAGTTTATTCACCACAACACGTCAATTAATTTACTCAATAGCTGGAAGGAGAACTGATAGGGTATGACAATATATTTTCACCAATTTATTAGACTTCCCCATCAACATAACTTCAGTCTGGCTAATATATATATATATATATATATATATATATATATATATATATATATATATATAATATCATGTCCTGCTTTCTTGACTGAAATGCTACAATACCAAGGTCTCTTGACTTTATAGTTGCTTCCATATAAATGTGGGGTTCCATAATTGACAGGTTTTCATCCGTTATGACGGGATAATTGATATGTGAATATTCTTGATTCATTTTCTTTGTTTGATAATGGTCTGCAGGAGTACAAAATTGGAGCTGACTGAGAAACAAAAAGAAGTGAAAACAAAATGTTATCTGCGAAAGCAAAAGAATCGATCGACCCGAGAGGATGGAAACAGTGATTTGTCTAATGCCTTGCAGTAGCATTTGCTATTATTTTTAGTAATACTAGCTAGTGATCAACATGGTAGCAAGATGAGTAGATGATAGTGGTTAAGCAGTAGATTAGGAAATAGTAGAAAAATTTGTGGAGACAATTGCTCCTGATCTCAGTTGTAGATGTTTGCGTGAATTTCAACAGTAAAAATAACTAAATTATTTGTATCAAGTGTTTGCATCAAACAAATGATGTGAGACATACTATTGAGCAATGATTAATATGTTTGTTGCACCAAATCAAGAGGAAATCTTGGAACAATGAGTTCGAACCATGGAAGTTGGAAGCAGTCAATAACCCTTGTATTATGGTAGAATATGTCCATATCACATTCCTTGAAGTGCGGTTTTTTCCCTGATCCTGATCCTGCTAATGTAGAATGCTTTGTGTGCTCCAGATTACTTTCTTTTTAATGATACATTAAATCACTTAACCAAAATATATTGAGTTGATTGTAAAACCTTATACGACTAAGATAAATAACACCATTACCTTAGGTCTCCAAATACTAAAGGGCATCCTATATATTATTATATGGAAAAATGATATGGTGTAGCCATTAGAAATTTGAAATCCCAAATCATACTTTATTTTGAGTTGAAATGATGATTTTATATCGAATGTCTAAAGCAAGCTTAATCAATTATTGTTAGATTATAGCAAAAGTAAATTCACATGAAATTGAGGAAGAAAGAGATGAACAGGCAAACCAAGATAATAGAACTAAAGTCTAAAGTAATATCTTATACCAAGGTTTCGTGGTGTAGTTGGTTATCACGTCAGTCTAACACACTGAAGGTCTCCGGTTCAAGTCCGGGCGAAGCCATTTTTGATATGTATTTTGTTTTTTGAAAGTTTTCCTTTATGTGCCATAAGTGTAGTGGTGCTGCAACTTAGTTAAGAAGTCAGGATCCTTTTGTTGAGAGAATAGAGTTGCTGTGGTGAAGGAAAACTCTACTACAAATTCATGCTAAACAGGACTATAGGATTTGTAGCTTTTAGGCAGCCATAAACTTCAATCAGCAATTTTGTATCAACAGATTAAAAACAAACTAAGCAGCATATACAGAACGGTAAAACCCGAGATCAAACATGTAAAATGTGCAGTGTCAATTGGTTTATTCCAACCTGAAGTAATACAATTTGTAGTGTAATCTTAAAACAGAATATCACACACTTAAGAATTATAGCATTTTGTATTAGCAGAATATCAGAAGAATGAGTAGGCTATATCTTCCTTCGTTTCGTTGGCGGGACTCCATCTTGATCACGATTCTGTCCATTAGCGCCTCCATGTTGATCAGCATTTTGCTCATTAGCGCCTCCATGTTGATCAGCATTTTGCTCATTAGCGCCTCCACCTTGATCATGATTCTGTTCATTAGTGCCTCCATGTTGATCAGCATTTTGCTCATTAGCACTTCCATCTTGATCAACATTTTGCTCATTAGCTCCTACAACTTGATCAGCATTTTGCTCATTGGCTCCTACAACTTGATCAGCATTTTGCTCATTAGCGCCTCCATCTTGATTAGCATTTTTACTGCGGAGATGCTTCAAGTAATTAGAAATAGCGCCATCATCTTCTTCAACTGAGTCTCCATCTTGATCAATATTTTGCTCATTAGCGCCTAAACCTTGATCAGCCGTGTCTCCATCTTGATCAGTAGAGTCTCCATTTTGCTCATCAGAGCCCACTTCTTGTTCAGTAGAGTCTCCATATCCCTCACTTGTTTCTCCATCTTGATCTGCATTTTCCTCATTAGCGCGGAAATTTTGTTCCTGGATTGGACGAATCAACCGTTCATTATTTGAAATTCTAAGCTTGTCCCTGAAACAAAATACTCATTTATATTAACCCTTATAAGTCATATACACTCTCAATTTGCAATTTTGTAATTAGATCTTACAATTTCATAACGAATCTCCCTTGTGTAATATACTTTGACGGTTGGGTGACTGCAATCCGGAGAAATAAAAAAAAATCAGTATAAAGCAACAAAATCTTTTTGTTGATGTTCTTTAATAGTAGTATCTTACAATTTTCCACCCTATCATATTTTCACATTGGCTACAGTAAGTGTTCCAACAGGGTAAATCACGGTTTCTGGTATATGAACATTAATCCTGCATATATAAATGAGCGTTATTAGACAGCAGAAAAAAGTGTATACATATCTCAAGTTGCTCATACTTACACCCAGTCCTCCTGATTGAGTCTACAAGACAAGAAAATGAGTTGCTGAAATATAACAGAGTAGTGCTGAAATACAAATATCTGTTTCCAAAATATTGAAATCAGTAGCAATTTCATGATTTTTTTTTTCCTAAATGAAGAAATTATGTTCGAATCGTTACCCTCGGAATATAATCGTTGAAAAATGCAACGAGCATTCTGCACCCATAAGTATGACAGTGGATGGTATCATTAGGAGGGATCGCATCAGTGTTGTGTTCAAGTGAATAGTATCTACTCATTGTTGAATGAATAAGCAGAGACGAAAAATGCAGAAGAATGAATTTTATGGAAATGCACAAGAGAGAATGTTGATATATATATATATATATATATATATATATATATATATAGTCATTCTTGAATTTACCGTTAATTCTCAATCTATTTACCCTCCAAAACTATTTTCTTTTTAATTTCTCATACCAGACATTTTATTTTGCAACCCATTTAAAATTGTATAGACAATAAATATACCATTATGTTTCATTTTCTTTTTATTTACTCACCAGAAAATACACATTTATCATCATATATCATCATAATATAATATATAATATAATAATATATATTATATATTATCATATATTATTGTTATTATTATTATTTTATTATCATATCATATCTTACTAAAAGTGGAAAGCTCCAAAGATGAAAAGTTAGATTACCATTTTACTCCTAGACTAAATTAAACATCTAATTAATTAAATAATATTATTTTAATTATTTTTTGAATTGTAAGTTATTTATTAGAAAGGGAATGTGGAAGAACAAGAGTCAATTAGGATTTCTAGAATTTTAAATAAGTACATGAATCAAGGTTTTCCTTTTTAATCTTAAATTAAAGAATATGAAGAGTTGTAGTAGCTAAATATTACCACTACCAAATACAAATTTGTCATCTTGAATTCTTCCACTAGCATTACTACGACTCCTATGGTAAAGTTTCTTCTTTTTCCATCTTTTCTTGTTTGTTTGTAAGATTTTTATCATTTATAAATTTTTTAATTACAAAGGATTGTTTCAATTCTAATTCTTTATTTATGATTGTTTCTCTTTCTGGAATTTCTTGTTACTATTTTGTGTAGAAATGTAAAGTCACTATACATATTGACTTGCAATGTGTCCGATGCTATTTGACTTGAAGTAATTTTGATATTCTGAACTAATTACTACTCCTAATAATTATACTTACTATGTTCACCATTACAATGTTTTGGAAATATAAATGGACACAAGAGAGGATTTTGTTTTTTAATTTTATTTTGCTTTTGTTTAAACTAATCAATAGTTGAGGGGTCTATATTCATCAATTCAGATGAAGAGAAAAGCGATAAAAACAGAAAAATGGAGTTCTAGGTACAAACAACTACATAATCTCTTTAAATGCTATGAAATTATTGGGTGAATTAAAATAATTTTTTTTTTTTACTTAATGCATACTAATTGAATTTTTTTTTTATAAAAGTGTCTAGTACTCTGAACTATTTTATTTTATTCATCTAAATGATTATTTTGCTTTTAAATTAATAACGATATTCTTTGCATTAAATTTTTGAAGCTGATATTTATAAACCAACTAAATTAATTTATGATATGAGAGTAACAATAAAAGAATACTTCAGTGGGAGTGATGAAGAAGGAGAAATTTCCAGCTCTAAAGAGATCTTCTTCATACAGTGAGTAATTTTACTGGTGAAGTTTTTGTTTCTTTGCATATCCTTCATAGCTTAAATAGTTATGTTTAGTATCTAATTAAACGTCGTAATCGAAAATGAAGATTTGATTATCTGGTTCAACAACCACGTCTTTTCACTAACAAGCATGATAATATCGAATGTCTAAATGTAAGCTTAATCAATTACTGTTAGATTATAGCAAAAGTAAATTGACATAAGATTGAGGAGATAAACAGGCAAATCAATATAATACCAAGGTCTCGTGGTGTAGTTGGTTATCACGCAGTCTAACACACTGAAGGTCTCCGGTTCTTTTAAAAAAAGTTTTCCTGATGTGCCAAAACTGTAGTGGTGCTGCAACTTACTTAAGAAGTTAGGATCGATACTCTCGTTGAGACTTGAGAAGCTGACATCTTCTTCTGTGGTAGAAGGAAAACTCTACTATGAATTCATGTCAAACAGGACTACAGGATTTGTATTAGCTTTTATGCAGCCATAAACTTCAATTGTTGGCAACAACACACGTATATAACATCGCTCGTACAGATTTCAAAAGGTTACACATTTGCAATTATATTAAACAATTCAACAGCAGAAATCCAAATTAATATAATATGAGCACTGACACTTATGTTAGCATATACTATAACAGTTTCCTAAAAACCCATTCCTTAGAAAAAGGAGAGAAAACAGATGACCACTGGCATTCACATTCCTGTGTGGCTTTCAAAAATTAGTAATCCAGTAGTAACTTATACTCAAATGCTTGAAAGATGAGTTGTATCAAGAAATTTAAAACAAACTAAGCACCATATACAGTCTCAAATTGGTTTATTCAACCTGAAGAAATTCAATATGTAGTAGTGTAATCTCAAAACAGAAATGGAAAACAGAATATCACACAATTATGAATTATAGCATTTTGTATAAGCAGAATATCAGCATGAGTCGTCTATCAATATTATCTATTCCATCAGCCACTTGATCTATATCTTCGGTCGTTTCATTGGCGAGCCTTCATCTTGACCAACATTTTTCTCACTACCGCCTCCATGTTGATCAGCATTTTGCTCATTAGCGCCTCCATCTTGACCAACATTTTTCTCATTACCGCCTCCATGTTGATCAGTATTTTGCTCATTACCGCCTCCATCTTGACCAACATTTAGCTCATTAATGCCTCCATGTTCATCAGCATTTTTCTCATTACCGCCTCCATCTTGACCAACATTTAGCTCATTACTGCTTCCATGTTCATCAGCATTTTTCTCATTACCTCCTCCATCTTGACCAACATTTAGCTCATTACTGCTTTCATGTTCATCAGCATTTTTCTCATTACCTCCTCCATCTTGACCAACATTTAGCTCATTACTGCCTCCATGTTGATCAGTATTTTGCTCATTACCGCCTCCATCTTGACCAACATTTAGCTCATTACTGCCTCCATGTTCATCAGCATTTTGCTCATTACCGCCTCCATCTTGACCAACATTTAGCTCATTACTGCTTCCATGTTTATCAGCATTTTTCTCATTACCGCCTCCATCTTGACCAACATTTTGCTCATTACCGCCTTCATCTTGACCAACATTCTGCTCATTACCGCCTCCATGTTGATCAGCATTTTGCTCATTACCACCTCCTACAACTTGATCAACAGGATGGTCAGTACCTAGATAAGCATTTAGCCTGATAAGATGCATCATGTAATCAGGAATATCGTCATCATAATCTTCATCTGAGCCTCCATCTTGATCTGCATTTTCCTCATTAGCTTGGAAAAATTGGTTCTCAGGAATTAAACGAACCAACGGTAGATGATTCGAATAAGTAAGCTTGTCCCTGCCACAGAATACTCATTTGTATTAACCCTTATAAGTCATAATGCTTATGTGTAAGTGTAATTAGAAACTTACAATCTCATACAGAATCTTCCTTCTTTAATATACACGTTCTCTCGGGGGACTCCAGTCTGGAGAAATAAAAAAATTCAGTATTTTTTTTAAAGAAAAGCAACAAAATGTTCTTGTTGATGATCTTTAATATCAGTATCTTACAATCATCCACCCGATCATCTTTTCACATTTGCTACAGTAAGTTTTGGCTGTGCTAGTTATACATTCTGTTTGACTATAAATCACGTTGTTTTGTACACGAACATTAAACCTGCATATATAAATGAGCATTAGACCGCAGAAAAAAGTGTATACGACATATCTCAAGTTGCTGATACTTACACCCAATTAAAGAGCCCTAGTTCTTCTGACTGACTCTGCAAAATGTACAAGACAAGAAAATGAACTATAACAGAGTAGTGCCTAATTAAACAGAATTCATGATGCGAAATATTGAAATCATTAGCAATTTCATGAAATAATTCTTCCTAAACAAAGAAATTATATTTGAATCGTTACCAGCCGAACATAATCTTTGAACCATGCAATTTGCGCTCTGCACCGAACATTAGGACAGTGGATGCTACCATTAGAAGGGAGCGCATGAGTGTTGTGATCAAGGAGACTGTATCTAAACATTGTTGAATGAAGAAGCAGCAACTCAGAGACGAAAAATGCAGAAGAATGAATTTGATGGAAATGACAAGAGAGAATGTTGATATATATGTATATTCACTTCTTGATTCTTGAATTTACAGTTAATTCTCAATCCATTTTCCCTCCAAAACTATTTTCTTTTTAATTTCTGACATATTCATATTTTATTTGGATCAAAACTGTATAGAGGATATAAAACCAATTATGTTTCCTTTTTTTAATCTCAAATTCCAACCCGTTTTGAGACTTTTTATTTGCATGGATTTAATATATATTCCATTATCTATTTTATATCTGTTAAGATTTATCTATCTATTAGTAATTTCTTATTAAATTTTTTGTTGAATTGATCTTTAAATTGTGATTATAAAACTTAAATAACAATATATTAAAATTATTGAGATTTAGTGGGTCAAATTGGGCGGGTCAAGATCCAACTCATTTTTAAGCCCATTTATGCCCAACCCATTTGAGTTCAAAGTAAACTTGGGTGGGTCAAAACCAAACTTAATTTATATTTCAACTCATTTTAGTATCTCCAATTTCAACTCAATCCGCTCATTTGACACCTCTAGTTCGAACATGGAAGCATAATGAGCTAGCTATTAATTATTACTGCTCATTCTTTTTTATGAAAAGTCTTATTATTAGTACAGCAATCACTAACCCTTGTATTATAGTAGAAGGTCTATATTACATTCCTTGAAGTGCGGTCCTTCCACTGACCCTACTAACGTAGAATGCTTTGTGCTTCAGACTATTCTTTTTATACTCCTATTACATCAAATCACTTAACCAAAATATATTGAGTTAATTTGGTGTAAACACCTGATACAACTAAGACAAATAAAACCAGTACCTCACGTCTCCAAATACTAAAGCCCCTCATATATTATTATATGGAAAAATGAGATGGTGTAGCCATTAAAAAATAAAAATTCCAAATCATGCTTTTTGAAAAATTTGAGATTTGAACCATGATTCAAAATCACATTTAAATTTTGAGTTGAAATGATGACTTTATATCGATTGTCTAAACACAAGTTGAATCAATTACTTTTAGATTATAGCAAAAGTAAATTCACCTGAGATTGAGTAAGAGAGATGACTTCTTAAGTAACTTATATTGGTTTGCCTAATGTATGTTGATACCAAATTTTGGTCTGATATTTTTTAAAATTAATACTTTTAAAATTTGCATGTTGATACCAAATTTGCCTGATGTGTGTTGATATAAAAAAATATGTATGTTTCTTCGTATTTTTTGTGATTGTAATTTATTTTCTGTCACTTCAAAATTTATTGCAAATAGTTGCATTGATACATTAAATTCATTTAATTAATTTCATACCTGTAACATATTCATCTAACATGGACTTTCGGACTTGTTTTACTCATTTCATATCTCCATTCAATTTCCTTTATTTAGGTTTTTCTCCTATTTAGTTCTTTAGTTATATCATTGTTAATTCTTTTAGTTATTTCTAATTATTTCCATCTTTCATCATTGCATCAGTTAGCTTAACCTGGAAGGCTTTCAAATTGCCAAAACAACATGGGATAGAACGGGATAATTAAGTTGATATCTGAAAGGCTACAGATTTTTACAGAAAATCTATTCAAGTTTAGCCAATGTTGTATCACAGCTTCAGTAAGAGTTAAAGAGAGAATTATTTTCATATTTTGTAATAAGCTTATAGTTATAGTGACGATTTCATCAACATTTTTCAATTTTGGTAGACTAGAAATATCATTTATCATCTGTTAGCTTATTACATTTGTTGATAGAGGCTTCTAGAATATCACAAGTCTCTCAAATTATCTGTAACTATTACTGCTAGATGCATACGGAAACTATCTTACTATTAAGAGATGCTTAGAAATTAGAATTCTTCTCAATCTTGGTTGTAATTTTGTCTTCTTATTATTTGTTGCTCATTACATTTCAGTTTAATTATGATTTATAGTACTTGACATAACTCTACTACACATTCATGCAAACAGGACTACAAGATTTGTATTAGCTTTTAGGCGTTTTCAACACACGTATAATCATCCCTCTTGACAAAAGGAATCGTACAGAATTCAGAAGGTTACACATTTGCAAATATATTAAACAGAAAGCAGAAATCCAAATTAGTATAATATGAGCACTGGCACTTAAGTTAGCATATACTTAAGCAGATGACCACTGGCATTCACACTTCTGTGTGGCTTTCAAAAATTAGTCATCCACAAACTAAAGTTCAGTAGCAAAATCTAAGGAAATATCAGTAATCAAGTAGTAACTTTTGACCAGTCGATTATACTCAAATGCTCGACAGATGACTTGTATCAAGAAATTAAAAACAAACTAAGTACCATATATAGAATGGCACTCTCAAATTGGTTTATTCCAACCTGAAGTAATACCATATGTAGTACAATCTCAAAACAGAAATGGAAAACAGAATATCACACAATTATGAATTATAGCATTTGTATAAGCAGAATATCAGCATGAGTAGGCTATCAATATTATCTATTCCATCAGCCACTTGATCTATGTCTTCATTCGTTTAGTTGGTGGGCCTCTATCTTGATCCTGATTCTTTTCATTACCGCCTCCATGTTGATCAGCATTTTGCTCATTAGCTCCTACAACCTGACCAACAGTTTGCTCATTAGCGCCTCCATCTTGAACAACATTTTGCTCATTAGCGCCTCCATCTTGATCAACATTTTGCTCATTAGCGCCTCCATCTTGAACAACATTTTGCTCATTAGCGCCTCCATCTTGATCAACATTTTGCTCATTAGCGCCTCCATCTTGAACAACATTTTGCTCATTAGCCCCTCCATCTTGAACAACATTTTGCTCATTAGCGCCTCCATCTTGATCAACATTTTGCTCATTAGCGCCTCCATCTTGAACAACATTTTGCTCATTAGCGCCTCCATCTTGAACAACATTTTGCTCATTAGCGCGCCTCCATCTTGAACAACATTTTGCTCATTAGTGCCTCCATCTTGAACAACATTTTGCTCATTAGCGCCTCCATCTTGATCAACATTTTGCTCATTAGCGCCTCCATCTTGAACAACATTTTGCTCATTAGCGCCTCCACCTTGATCAACATTTTGCTCATTAGCGCCTCCACCTTGATCAACATTTTGCTCATTAGCACCTCCACCTTGATCAACATTTTGCTCATTAGCACCTCCACTTTGATCACCATTAATAAAATTTGAATTATTATTAAAAGTGGGAAGAATCTAAATCAAAATTTGAATTACCATTTCACCCTTCAACTAAATAAAAAATGAAAACATTAATTAATTAATTATTAAATGACAATCTTATCATATTAATAAATTATTATACTAATGGTAATCATGATATACAGTTAGCCGTCACTTCAAATTCCCAGGAGTTATGACCGTTTCATCTCCAATACCGCTACACATCTTTTCAGAAATCAAAAGTCTGAAATAGATCTCCTCTGTAATTAGGATTCATATACTGATCCAAGCGCAACTTCTACTTGTGGAGATGGTCGCTTCAAGAACTACGGCCATGCTCTCAGGCCTGGTATATTTTTTATCCCGTTTTCTTTTCTATTTTGTTTGATTAAATCTTGAATAATAGTAGATGATAACAAATGGTTGTTTTGGTATCTGTTTTTCAATGGTTTCTTAATTTCTTTATCCTTTTTGGGACTATATCATGTTAACTTATTTTTATTTTTCTCTCATGATACTATGACTTGCTTCAATTTAAAATGGTGTCAAAAAGTGAGCTTGAAGTACTTTTAAATGGCATCAAGAATTGATCTTCAGGTTTCCAAAGATTTGTCGTAAGGACCTCGAGGAGAATATAAGATTTATCTAAAATGGCTGAGCAAACGAAGCAGGAATTGCTAACCAAATGAAGGATGCGTTCAAATAGTTTGTCTTTCAAGAACCAGTTATTTGGAAACAGGTGTAAGGATAGGTACATAGTACTCTTTTTTTTTTTTTTCAACCAATATACTGAAAAAAAATGTGAGTCCTTTTTCCTGTGTGACTACGATGCCTAGAGGATAATTTCACTTTTCTAATGAGGCTTTGTTGCATATAGTGGTGTAGAATAAGAAAATGATGGTTGCCATCGTATGTATGAACTCGATGATTTCTTGTAGTAAATTGAATTTTTCAATCAACAACCTAACTTTTTCCAAGAGTTGTTATGTGCCATGATGTTAATATGAGCTATAAAAATGAATTCCCTTAAAATTATTTAGATCAGTCTATTTAAATTTGCTTCAGTGTTCTTTTTCCTACTTAGCTCCGTTTTCTCAAGTAAATTTAGTATTTTCGGTAGTGTGCTTGATAATCAAGAATTTCACTATGAATTGACGGAAGAAAAAAAGAAAGAAAAAAACCTTTCTGATAACCATTTTCGTCTCAACACTTTCTTTCTTCACCATCAAACACAATGTCTTAGACCCTTCGTTATTAAAGCAATAGAAACACGGAGAGAAGAGAAGAGCGATTTCTTATTCTTTCAATAAGTATGTTCAAGTGTACACAATATGAGCCTCTATATATAGTATTGATAGAGGCATACAAAAGGTTCTTAAATCATGGCAGCCATTTGTGGAGCAGTACTATATCATACCTGGAGAGCTAGGAATTGGAAGAAGTTCAAAGGGAGAAATGTTCATACAGAGGAGGTCGTTTTACAGATAAAAAAGGAAGTTATAGGAAGATTATTACTTAATAAGTCTAAGAAAGCACATAAGTGTAGAGATTTTATGCAGCATTTACTTTGTAATTAGTTTTTGCTTGGTTGGAGGCCTATTTCTGTTATCAGAATCGGTGCTCTTTAAGTTGTAATTGTTCTTGGTGGTATGGTAATCTTTTACAGTTGTTACCAAAAAAAAAAGCATAGCATTAACATGGGAGATTATGGGAAAAGTTAGAGGGTGTGAAAGTTCTATTCATTATGATGTATGTAGTGAAGGATTAACTATACATCATAGAGAATATTCGGGGACATCCATATTAATATTTCATAACCAAAAATCAATTGTTATTGCTTTGTTTCCTATTATATTCAGATTTTTTGATGTCCAAACTATAGGGACATCAAGTCCATATTGCTATTCTTGGATCTAGAAAATGGTGAAATAATTTCTTAATGTCTTACTGCATATGGATGTCACTTTTAGACGCTAGAATGTTCCCAATCTGCCATGTTTTGTAATGTGTTGGAAATTTTGGTTTTGATATTTGTTTGCTTCACTCAGACTGCCTCCTTTTGTCAATGAAATGGCTTTAGCTTGGAGAGTCGACTAATGGTAATCACATAAACTCAACAATGAAAAATCTGGGTGGAGTAGATGACAAATATTTATAAGAATGAAATTCCTATGTTTGAAAGAGCAGGAGCAAGGAGATGGAAATTGGCACATTTCCTTTGCTTCTATTGAAATTGTCCAAGAAAATATATAGTGGTTGAATGGTGTTTATTGGTGGATCTTCTGTTTTCCTCTCCAAATCAAAGAAAAAAACTGTGCTTTCTTGAATTAAATACACTTTCTCTTCTTTATACACATACAATGAAATTAGATGTTGACTTAAATTTTTCCTTTTTCTATTATCATTTTTCTTGACTTAAATTAGAGAATCTAGCATTTCGATTATAGTAATGAATCCTTTGTTTACAAATTCAAGATATCGGGACATAATATCTACTCCTTTAACAAGAATGTATACAGTCTGAGAAAAATTATGTACATGTGGATGAATATATAATTTTAAATTTACAACTGATTATTTTATACTGGCTACAAATTTATATAGTAATAGGGGACAAACGTGCAACGCACGTTCCTATATAGATATCTATTATAGAGTGTGTAGAGAGAGGCCTTTACCAAACTTACCACCCATATCCCTCCATTGAAACAAATAGTCATTCGCATTTTAATTAGATTTCACTGTCAAGCAACTACACTAGTTGAAACAAAGACGATTAAAAGATTGTAGTCAAGAAATTAAAAGATAAACATATACTCTATAAAGAAGGGAAGCACTCGAGCTCAAACATGTCAAATGTCAATTGCTTTTCTCCAAAATCAATATGTACTGTAATCCACAAACCAAAAAAAAAAAAAAAAAAGGAAGTAGGCTATGCATTTTTCATCAATAGTTGATTCAAATGTTTGCATTTAGATCAATATTGCCCATTCCCTCAACAATATCTACATCTTGATTACGAACTTGTCCATTAATGCCTCCATTTTCATCCCGATTAGCATTTTCCTCATTAGTGCCTAAATCTTGTTCATTAGCGTCTCCATCTTGATCAACATTTTGCTTATTAGAGCCTAAATCTTATTCATTAGGAACCAGTACATTAGCGCCTCCATTTTGATCATTATCCTGTTCTTCATCTGCACCTCCATCTTGATCATTAGGAGCCTGTTCATTATTGCCTCCAAAGAGTAAATCCAACAACAGTACATTGTTCCAGCAAATAATCTCGTTCCTGCCACAAAATACTCGGTTTGAATTAACACCTTACAAGTCATTCCATATATGTACATGAACAGACGGTTTCAATCTGCAAATTCGTAATTAGAAACTTACAATCTCATGATGAATCCTCCTACTATATGACTCCTAGACGGTTGGGAGATTGCAATCTGGAGAAATCACAAATTCAGTAATTTAAGAGGGAAAGAAAAAGAGCAACAAAATCGTCTTGTTATCATGAAACTCAAATGATCTTTAATATTACTAGTATCTTACAATTTTCCACCCGACCAGGTTTCTACATTGGACACAGTAAGTCTCGGCTAGGGTCATGTCATCTATTCCTCGATGATATCGCTCGTCCTCTGCTACTTCAACACTAAACCTGCATATATGCCCTTATTAGACGATAAATAAAATCACAAGATGTTAAAATTGCATGAAACTTACACTGTAGTAAAGAACCCTGCAGGCACACTACCAAGAATCTGTAGAGCCGGAAAGTAATCCTGGATGGTTGCAACTCGAGTTCTGCAACGACGACAGTGGAGGTAATGAACAAAAGGGATATGATTGTATTCAGGTAAATTCTGTCTCATCACAATTGTTGAGTCAAGAACCAAATCCTAATAGACATGTTTGACCTATTACAGAATAAAGAACAAAGTGTAAGAGAAATATAAAAGCTGGAAAAATCAATGAAAAGAAAAGACAAACTACACACCAAAGATGGAGTTGGCGATCAACGAGAATCCAAGAAAACGAAAAAATGGGTGAAAATTATAACAGAGGAGAAATGCCCAAAACTGAAATTATATTAATTCTTGATTCTTGAATTCTAGTTGAGAAGAGCTCTGTTTTGAAATGACTTCACCAGCTCTGTTTTTAAATCGCTCTGGAAATTTTCTAACCTTTTACTAGGGG
Source organism: Solanum verrucosum (assembly GCF_900185275.1). Lineage (NCBI taxonomy): Eukaryota > Viridiplantae > Streptophyta > Magnoliopsida > Solanales > Solanaceae > Solanum > Solanum verrucosum. The sequence continues at coordinate 2,872,881 of NW_026020430.1, forward strand.
GATAATTTTTAAGCAATAGTTATGAATACTTTTGACAACAAATTTCATTAAATAAGCAGTATGTGAAAAATTAATGACAATCCATCAAACAGGGACAGTGCAAAACTTGAATTTTTCTCTTTTCTTAGAATCTATTTGGCCATAGATATTGCCAGACGCCCAAAAATGTTTGAGAAAAAACTTGACAAATACTGTTTGGTCATAAACTTGTCATTAATTGATAAATATTTTTAATAAAAAAAATCAAATTCTCAAATACTAGAAAGAAAAAAAAACTAATATTTGTGCAAAATTCTATTATTTGGAAACTTTTAGAAATAAGACAGTACGCTCTAATATTCTTTGGACCACAATCTTATTGAAATACTTCAAACACTCTGACAAATAAGGTAACTTACAAAAATCCACTAGTTTAGGAGCTAATTATTCAGATACACACGCTAGTTTGCAATATTACGAATCTTAACAGATTTTAGTGTATCCAAATACGTCAAAATACATGTATCTCAAGATACATAAGGTCAAAATTATGTGTGATTTGTTCTATATACATTGTATCCTCGATTGAAACAAATAAAATCCTACTCAACTATAAGGGATTTATGCCTATTTTTCAAAATCAAACATTTTTAAATCTCCCATACTAGTGAAGCAACTACACTTGTTGAAACAAAGACAATTGCACAGCAGTTGCAGTGACATTTAAGCAGTAGATTGTAGTCAAAAGACAAACTAATTAGCAGCATATAGAGGAGGGAAGTACTCGAGCTCAAACATGTCAAATGTTCAGTGTCAATTTCTCCAAAATCAATATGTAGTGAAATCCAAAAACCAAAAAAAGAAAGCAGAATATCACACAGTTATGAATTAATACTCGTACAATATGAACTCTATTGTAATAAGCTGGTTCTGCATCATGAGTGCCCTATCTGCATTTTCATCAATAGTTGATTCAAATGTTTGCATTTAGATCAATATTGCCCAGCCCCTCAACGATAGCTACATCTTGATTAGGAACTTGTTCATTAATGCCTCCATTTCCATCCAGATCAGCATTTTGCTCATTAGACCCTAAATCTTGTTCATTAGCGTTTCCATCTTGATCAACATTTTGCTCGTTAGCGCTTGAATCTTGTTCATTAGCGTTTCCATCTTGTTCTTCACCTGCACCTCCATCTTGATCATTAGGAGCCTGTTCATTATTGCCTCCATTGAGAAAATCAAACAACGTTACATTGTTCCAGCTAATAACCGCGTCCCTGCCACAAAATACTCATTTCAATTAACACCTTACAAGTCATACCATAGATATACATGTACAGACGTCTCAATCTGCAATTTCATAATTAGAAACTTACAATCTCAAGATGGATCCTCCTACTCTATAAACAGTAGATGGTTGGGAGACGGCAATCTGGAGAAATCATAAGTTCAGTAATTTAAGAGGGAATAAAAAAGAGCAACAAATCCTTCTTGTTATCATGAAACTCAAATGATCTTTAATATTACTAGTATCTTACAATTTTCCACATGAGAAGGTTTCCACATTGGACACAGTAAGTCACGGCTACGGTCAAGTTCATGCCATGTATTACTCCATGTTGTGGCTCGTTTTCTGCTACTTCAACCCTAAACCTGCATATATACACTTGAGCAATAATCCGTAGAGCCGGAATGTAATAGATGATTGCAACATGAGCTCCGCAACCACAACAGTAGAAGTAATGAACAGAAGGGATATGATTGTATTCAGGCAAATTCTGTCCCATCCTAATAGCCATGTTTGACCTATTAGAGCACAAAGAAGAAAGTGTTAGAGAAATATAAAAGCTGGAAAAATCAATGGAAAGAAAAGACAAACTACTCACCAAAGATGGATGGAGTTGGTGATCAACGAGAATCCAAGAAAACGAAAAATGGGTGAAAATTAAAACAGAGGAGAATTGCTCAAAACTGAAATTATATTAATTCTTGATTCTGATTCTAGTTGAGAAGATCTCTGTTTTGAAATGGCTTCTTCAGCTCTGTTTTCAAATCGCTCTGAAAATTTTCTAACCTTTTACTAGGGAGAAAAGAGTTGATGATCAATGAGAATTCAAGAAAAAGAAAATGGGTGAAAATTATAGCAGAGGAGAAATGCCCAAAACTGAAATTATATTTATTCTTGATTCTTGAATACTCTTTGAGAAGAGCTCTGTTTTGAAATCGCTCTGAAATTTTTTTAACCGTTTACCAGGGATAAATTTTATTTTATTTTTCCCTTTTACGAAATTATAATTTTTTCCCTCCAAAACTATTTTCTCCATCATTGATTGAATAGAGGATAAATATTGTCTTTATATTAAGAAATACTTCCATTAGCTCTTAAAAGAGAGTGCTCCCTCACCCATTCAAATGATTGGTTGATAATTTTTTAGGCAAAATTTATTCGATCATTCTCATTAATTAATTTTTTTTCTTAATATTAATTCATAAAATTATTAATTAACTCTCGAAATTAATTTAAAATTTGCAGAAATTTTATGGAAAGGACATGTTTTCTGTGACACCCCCAACTTAAAATTAGAAGTCTCACATCGGCAAAACACGGGGGAGATATTGGGTATATCAGTAAGCAGACATTACCAACTAGTGACGCGTTTTAAAGCCGTGCGGGCCCTAGGCCCAGAGCGAACAATATCACTAGCAGGTTGGGCCGTTACATGTTCCTTCCGAACAGACATCTCCTCTCCCAAATGACACCATGCATGTTTTGAACAGGTGAATTCACACCTATTTAATCCATATCATTGGCTATAAATAGAAAGGGTTATCTAGCTATTTAACTTCAAATTTTCTTTTTCTTTTGCATACATGTTCTTACAAACAAAGTTGGGTCTTTGTGTGATTTCGTTGTTGATTTTTGAGTTCGCTAAAGTTATTGAAGTTTGAAATACCGCTACTTCTTTAACTATATATGTTTTATCCTAGGAGAAAATAATCCACGAAATCGGGAAGGGAATAAATTCCTTAAGGGTTCATAGTGAATTTAGTATTTTCTGTTCTCCAGCTTTTTTTGTTTATTCCTCTGGTATTTCAGTTGAACACAGTTACCACTTACCATCAATCACGTCAGTCTAACACACTGAAGGTCTCCGGTTTGAGTCCGGGCGAAGCCATTTTCCTTAACTATGTTTTTTTTTAAAGTTTTCGTTTTTGTGCCAAACTGTATTTGGATATACAGCAACACTACATAATCATCCCTCTTGAGTTCATTTGGAGACATTTCCACAGTCTGTAATTAGCGCCTTCAGTTGGACAAGTCTAACACAAAGAGTAGTTAAAGTTTGAGGATAATTTCTTAGTCAAACAAGACAGAAGCTGCAACTTAACATTAACTATTAAGCAAAGGAAATATTCACTGTCACTTTAGTTAAGATATAGCATTTACTATTAAGCAAAATCTATGGAAATAAGCAACTACGCTTGTTGAAACAAAGACAATTGTACAGCAGTTGCAGTGACTTTTAACCAGTAGATTACAAGAAATTAAAAGATAAACTCATAATTAGCAGCATATAGAGAAGGGAAGTACTCGAGCTCAAACATGTCAAATGTCAATTGCTTTTCTCCAAAATCAATATGTACTGTAATCCAAAAACCAAAAAAAGAAAGCAGAATATCACAGAGTTATGAATTAATACTCGTATCATATGAACTCTATTGTAATAAGCTGGTTCTGCACTATGGATGTCTGCATTTTCATCAATAGTTGATTCAAATGTTTGCATTTAGATCAATATTGCCCAGTCCCTCAACGATATCTACGTCTTGATTAGGAACTTGTTCATTAATGCCTCCATTTCCATCCAGATCAGCATTTTGCTCATTAGACCCTAAATCTTGTTCGTTAGCGTCTCCATCTTGATCAACATTTTGCTCATTAGCGCCTAAATCTTGTTCATTAGCATCTCCATTTTGATCAGCATTTTGCTCATTAGAGCCTAAATCTTGCTCATTAGGAACCTGCTCATTAGCGCCTCCATTTTGATCATAATCCTGTTCTTCATCTGCACCTCCATCTTGATCATTAGGAGCCTGTTCATTATTGCCTTCAAGGAGTAAATCAAGCAACGTTACATTGTTCCAGCAAACAAGCCTGTTCCTGCCGTAAAATACTCATTTGAATTAACACCTTACAAGTCATACCACATATATCCGTATACAAAGAGTCTCAATCTGCAAATTCATAATTAGAAACTTACAATATCATGACGAATCTTCCTACTGTATGACTACTAGACGGTTGGGGGACTGTAATCTGGAGAAATCATAAATTCGGTAATTTAAGAGGGAAAAAAAAAGAGCAACAAAATCGTCTTGTTATCATGAAACTCAAATGATCTTTAATATTACTAGTATCTTACAATTTTCGGCCCGAGCAGGTTTCTACATTGGATACAGTAAGTATCGGCTACGGTCATGCCATCTATTACTCGATAGTCCTCTGCTACTTGAACACTAAACCTTCATATGTGCCTTATTAGACCATAAATAAAATCACAAGATGTTGAAATTGCATGATACTTACGCTGTAGTAAACAACCCTGCAGGCACTCTAGCAAGAATCTCTAGATTCGGAAAGTAATCCTGGATGATTGCAACTCGAGTTGTGCAACTACAACAGTGGAGGTAATGAACAAAAGGGATATGATTGTATTCAGGCAAATTCTGTCTCATCACAAATTGTTGAATCAAGAACCAAATCCTAATAGACATGATTCACCTAATAAAGAATAAAGAAGAAAGTGTAAGAGAAATATAAAAGCTGGAAAGATCAATGGAAAGAAAAGACAAACTACTCACCAAAGATGGAGTTGGTGATCAACGAGAATCCAAGAAAACGAAAAATGGGTGAAAATTAAAACAGAGGAGAATTGCCCAAAACTGAAATTATATTAATTCTTGATTCTAGTTAAGAAGAGCTCTGTTTTGAAATGGTTTCTTCAGCTCTGTTTCAAATCGCTCTGAAAATTTTCTAACCTTAGTAGGGATAAATTTATTTAACAAATTTTGAAATGGCTTCATCATTCTAATTAATTATTTTTAAAAAATATTAATTCACAAAATTATTTATTAATTAATTAATTCACTGATTATTAATTAATTAATTAGTGAAATTAATTTTAAATTTGCGGAATGTTTACGGGAAGGACATACATGTAAAAAGTTCAGTGTCAATTGGTTATTCCAACCTGAAGTAATAATATGTAGTGCAATCTCAAAGCAGAAACAGAAAACAGAATATTACACAATTATGAATTATAGCATTTTGTATAAGCAGAATATCAATGTCTTCATTTTCTTCATCAGTTGGTCTACATCTTCATTCATGAGTTCATTGGAGCACCTCCATCTTGATCAGTTGTGTCTCCATCTTGATCAGTAGCGTCTCCATCTTCATCAGTAGTGTCTTCATCATGATCATCATTGGCGTCTCCATCTTCATCAGTAGTGTCTTCATCATGATCATCAGTAGCGTCTCCATCTTGATCAGTCGTGTCTCCATCTTGATTAGTTGTCTCCATCTTGAACAGTAGCGTCCCCATCTTAATCAGTTGTCTCTCCATATTAATCAGTTCTATCTCCATGTTGAACAGTTCTATCTTCATCTCCATCAGTTCTGTCTTAGGAACCTCTTCATTAGCATCTCCACCTTGATGAGCATTTTCTCCATTAGCCCCTAAATCTTGTTCATTAGCATCTCCATCTTGATCATTAGGAGCCTGTTCATTAGCATCTCCATCTTGATCAGCATTTTCCTCATTACATAATCTAAGCCTGTCCCTGCCACAAAATACTCATTTGTATCAATTCTGCCGCTTCTCAATTTGCATATTTGTAATTAGAAACTTACAATTTCATAAGGAATATTCCTTCCCTAAAACACATGATCGGGGTGGCTGCAATCTGGAGAAATAAAAAAAACAGTATTTTTTTTTAAAAAAAAAAAAAAAAAAGCAACAAGGTTTTCTTGTTCATGAAAACAAAATGTTCTTTAATATTAGTATCTTACAAATTTCCACCCGAGATTCGTTCTACATCGGCCACAGTTAGCACTGGCTACGGTAGTTCCAAATAGTGATTGAACTTCGGTAATTCCATTGTAATTTACTTTGTCTAGTAAAAGAACATTAAACCTGCATATAAAGGTTTGTAACATATGCAATATATATATATATATATATATATATATATATATATATATATGTAATATCAAATTGCATGAAATCATGAGACTTACACCCTCTTAAAGATCCCTCCAGGCAATGTCCGCAAAATGTACTTGATTCCATGCTTAATTTCGTTCTGTGCTTAGTCAAGAATTATAACAGAGTTCTCAATTTCATGATTAAGCATTGAATCTAAAATATTGAAATCAGTACCAAATCCATCAATAATTCAAGAAGAAGAAGAAGAAGAGTGAGAATCCATACAATACTAATGTAATCCTCGACGAATGCAACTCGAGTTCCACAGAAACGGCAAAGCACGCAAGACATTCTTCCACAACAAAATTGAATTGAAGACAAATATTGTTATAGAATAGAAAGGGAATGAGAAGAGAGTGTTGATATATATAGAGAAAGGTCACTTCTTGATTCTTGAATTTACCGTTAATTCAAAAAGGAGGGAAATTTGAAATTGCTTCACATTGAACAAATTTTCCACCTTTATTAGGAAGAAAAATAATTTATTTTTTTTAATTTGCCCCATAAGAAGATTAAGTCATTGATATTTTATTTTGCATTCTTACACATCTGCACAGACTTAAAGATTGTTTAGAGAATAAAATACCAATTTTTACCCCTTTGTATCTTAATAATGTTATTGTTGTGTGAATTTCAATGGTTAAAAAATAAATAAATTATTTGTATAGTTTTTGGGTACATGTTTTGCATGGGTGTTCCATGTGAATTTTAATAAATATATAAGAATGATTAAAATTCTATGGAAACATGTATGTAATGAGTAAAAAAATGCAATAATTACAAATAAATCTTTAATAATATGTCCAGAAAACACCAAATAAAGGGGGTATTTTGATGTTCCAAATTAATTCTTTTTAAGCAACAAACGATAACTTTTGAATTTTGATTAATAATTGGCAAACTTTCAATAAAATCACAGATGATTAATTTTGAGCCCAAATAAGAATATAAGCTTACCGCAATAATGCATTTATAAAAAACAACTAAAGTAAGAAGTACACACACGAAAGAAACATAGAAATCCAAATTAGTATAATTTAAGTTAGCATATACTATAACAGTTTCCTAAAAGCAGAAACCAAGATGACACTCCTGTGTGGCTTTCAAAAATTCTTCCACAAACTAAAGTTCAGTAGCAAAATCTAAGGAAATATCAATAATCAATTATATACTCAAATGCTTGAAAGATGACTTGTATCAAGAAATTTAAAACAAACTAAGCACCATATACAGAATGGAAGTCTCAAATTGGTTTATTCCAACCTGAAGTAATACAATATGTAGTAGTGTAATATCAAAACAGAATATCACACAATTATGAATTATAGCATTTTGTATAAGCAGAATATCAGCATGAGTCGGCTCGAACCAACACTAATGATAGAATGCGTGCATCCACTCTCAGTCAATGGACCAGGTCCCTTGACTCAGCAAGAATAATAACGAAGAGTAAATAATAATAAGAACACAACACAAGCAGTTTACGTGGAAACCTCCTTGCTCAAGGGAGTAAAATCACGACCTGTCACACAGGATTTTCAACTGTTTTCACTAATCTTCCTTAAGCAAAAGCGAACAACAGTTACAATCAACATGAGAAAAAGTTATTAATCTCACAACCAAGTAATAACTCTATTACTTGAAGAGCCTAAGCAGATGCCACACTGCCCACTAAGCTATCACTACTAGACAACTTAGGATTCAACTAAGCAACACACAGGTTGCCCACTAAACCACCCTCTCTAGATGACTTAGACTTTGACTAAGCAACAAAAGGATGTTGCCCACTAAATCAGTTACTCTTAACCGATTTAGACTTTTCAACCAAAACACAATATCTGAATCCTTTATAGAATTAGGAACAAATTTATAATGTTCGTGCAGAAGAAATAATCCTAAGACAACTAAGCTTGCAGCTCTATCAGGTCCCTGTTGTTCTTGAGGATGATTCTTCACTTTTGTTAGCCTTTGCAAGAGTTCTTGAGAGTTTTCAAGTTGCAAAAACTAAGGTCATGACTATTGGACATAATCTTTATGAAGGATAGTCACAACCTTCGAAGCCATGCCATTGGCTGAGGTTTCTGCCACTTCTGCCACTGTTGGAGATTGTGCACCAACCAATTGTACTTTTTCCAGCCTGACAGTTGTGTGTATATTTTCGTCGTATCAGGTCCCTTTACAAGGTCCCTGGGTTTGTTAGATCATCAAAACTACAACTAACAACTAACTTGCACAGAACAACAATGACTTGTGATGAGTCTATCGATCTACAGATGGCTTATAGATAGAAATGGCAATGGAGCGGGTCGGGGCGGGTTGAACTTCAACCTGCACCGCATAGTAAAAAAAATTGATTTCAACCCGCCCCGCATAAACCCACCCCACCCCGCCCCACATAAAAAATATTATTTTTTCAGCATAAATTTATTCATTTTAATTAATATATGATTTACTAATCATCGGCTACTACAAAATTAAAGTTTGATTAAACAAAAATTTAGTTCCTCAAAAGTTGTAAACTTTTTAACAACATTTCAAACATATCAGAAAGAAATTAACATTATTATATCATTAAAGTTAGGATGAAATCATGCATTAATATTCTACAAAGACTAAAGCTTAATTATAATAAACTTGACTAACAAATCTCTAAACCCACACCATTTATTATTTAGTTAAGGCACGCCAAATTGTGAATAAAAAAAACTTTTATTTTTATGCATTATTTTGAGCCATCTCAAAACAATTTTTCTTTGTAATTTAATTTGTAAATAATATTTTCATAAGAATACAATTTTAGTTCTGGTAATCATTGGTCATTTTGAAACAGAAACTTTTAGATTTTAAATTTGAGATAGTCACTTGTAATTTTCTTATTTAATCATAAAAAGATGGAAGAGAAATATTAAAGGGAAATCTTATTTTTTTGTTATAGAAAAAAGTTTTGCTTGATATGTTTAATTATTCTTATAATTTGCATGCTAAATATGTAAAGTTTAGCCTTCAGTTGTAGGCTAATAATATAATGCGAAAATGAAATTATTGTACCCGCCCCCGCCCCGTACCCGCAAAAATTAAGTATTTTGATATGAACCAGCCCTACCCCGCTCCGCCCCCGCATTTATATAAACTTGTCCCTCCCCGCATCTGTTCAAACCCCCCACCCCACATCTGCCCCGCCCCATTTGAAGAGAGAAATTCAAATGATAAAATGATTAGGCTTAATTCATCGACAACCCCTTAAAGTTGTCCGTATAATTCATTTAGACACCTTAATTAGGACTTGTATCTATTGAACACTTAAATTGTTCAAAACATGTACCTATTAAATATAAAACGTTGATATGACAAAAAATGTGTTTTGCACTCCCCTGAAGCGCCTGAAAAGATTCAAAATAGTGTTTTTTTTAATTTCTTTTTACATTTTTTCTTCTTTTATTGACACTTGGCACTATAATTAGCTTTAAAACATTTTTTCTTCTTTCATTTACACTTTTTCAAAAAAGAAAAGCACCCCACCCCCTACCACTCATCTTCTTCATAATTTAGTTTGCAAAACTTTCTCCATTTTAGCTCCAACATTGTTTTTTTTTTTTTACAAAAAAGAATATTATTTCTTCCAAATCTAAAAATAAATGAAAATCAACAATGAAGAAATCATAAGATTCAGATTTGAAAGAAAGACTTTCTTTTATATGATTTATTTCAAATCTCATAGAAATAATGGAACAATTATGAAAAAGAACAAAGAAGATAAATGATTTTTACGTATAAAAAAGTTAGCCGATATTTGTTTATCACAATTTTCGAACAAATATTTTTACTCAAATTCAAATATAAACTCATTTATCAAAAATGATATTCGTAAATTTGAAAGAATTAATTTTTGAGCCATGAATTTCTTTTTGTCATCGATGTATAAATGAATAACCGCCGGTAAAATTTTCTTTCTTCTTCACTCTTAGTATGAAAATATATCTTTTTAAAAAAAGTTAATCTTCAAATTATTTGAAAAGAAATTAGATTTTGTGATTTGAGAAAGAATGTGTTTTGGGAAGAAGATGAAGATGAAAGGGGGTTGGGTAGGTGTGGGGCTTTGTAGAATAGGTTGACATTTTCATTTTTTTTTTTAAAAAAAATTAGATATAAAATGTGTTTGAAATAATTTTAAACAATTTTTTTTTATATATAATTTTGGGGGGCCAGTACCACATGTTCTGCTTTAATTAGCCGTTTTGCCATGTCAGCGCAAGTGTATCACACACTCTTCATATTTTTTGTTGATTATCAAAAAATGCCTAATAGGAACAATTTTTGAATATGTAAAACAGTAAAAGTGTTCAATAGGTATCAATCTTAGTTGAGGTGTCTAAGTGAATTATACGGACAACTTTAAAGAATCGTCGATGACTTAAGACAAATGATTATTAGTGATAGAGCTTTGATTAGTGTCTACCACACACATGATAATAAATGGCAAGGGAATGTGAAAAGCTTGCACGTTCATGCGTATAATTAATGGTAGTAATTACAAGATGACTGTCACTTTGATGCCTATAATGCACGATTAATAGCAATTGAAAGCTGATGATGCTTTTCAATTCTCCACTATAATACACAGTAACTAATACTCTCCTTTCCTGCTCAGTATTTTCGATCCAAGCCGAAATAGGAAAAACTGATCGTCGGTTAAACATCAGTCGATATTCATTCCTTACTCAAATAGGAAGGTGACAGTCTCAATCTAGCGGCGTGGTCCAGAACAAGCTTTTCCTTTACGGATCTATGAGTTTTTGTTTTGGTTACTGTTTTATTTAAAAATATATGTAAAAGGAAAAATGACTTAGTTTTCGAAAAATCGATTAAACTTATAGTTTTAAGAGAAATCGAATTTCCAAAGGACAGAGTCGCCACTTGATTTTTTACTAAAAAATCAAGAAAAAATACAAGATTTTTCAAAAGACTTAAACAGATAAAATCAATTGAAAAAGGGTTCGAGTTCAAATGTACATTCCGAGAAGGTGTTAGGCCCTCAGAATGCCCGCTAACTTGCGGTTGACCGACGATTTGACTAAAAAATGATTTTGACTAATTTTGAAATTTTAACTAAGTAAATGAACTCCTAACGACTTTGACTAATTTTAAAATTTTAATTAAGTAAAGAACTCAATTTATTTTAACTAATTTTATCGAGATTCTAACCAAGTAAAAAAAAAATCTATTTAAACCAACTTTTTGAAATTTTGACTAGGTAAGAAGGACTCATTTATTTTGACTTTTTGGGAAACTTTAACTAAGTAAAAACTCATTTTATTTTAAGCTACTTATTTATTACTATTATTATTTTTTATCATTTTATTTATCTAAAGGGAAATGAACTAGAGGGGAATTTTCTAAAGGGAAATAACCGAAGTGACAAGACAAATAAAATTAAAGCTAAGTATAACACAAAGATACTTTAATTTAAATATATATGTGTATATATATATATAATGAAAAATAATTAAAAAAAAATGGCTATCTTGAGGAATTTAATTAAATTAAACCATAGGATAATCAAAGTGTTAGTCAAATACAATATCAAATAAATAGGAAAGGGAAAGGAAAGACAATATTGAATTTGGGCCTTTTGGCCCAAATCCACAAATCTGCTAAACCTGCAAAAAAAATAAGTAAATTGGGCTTTTGGCCCCCTTTCCATCCTCCTTGCTCACGATATACGCCAAGTGTATATTCGATGTATACACCATGTATATCACTAATTCTCGGACTCCCAAACCTGTATTTTGTTTTAAATTCCTTAATTCTGCATTTTTTACTCTGCACATTCACGTTTTGACCTGTATACCATATTTTTTGACTGTATATCATTGTATACAGCAGGTATATTAGTCTATTTTCAGCTTCCCGGAACCTCAAAACCTGATTTACAGCCCTGAATTTCACTTTTGGGACCTGTACTTCATTGTGATTGACTCGATAACGGTGTTGGGTTTCAATCCGACTCCAAATGCAAGGAAAGAGTCTCGTGGACTCAAAGCAAGTGTCACATACAAAAGGAATACAACAAAGATTAATATTCACACTTAAAGGGCGAACCATGAATTATTTTAACAAAATTCGCAACTATATACAATAAGAAAAAAAAATAAAAAGAGTTGAGGAAAAGAAAATCACCAATTGGTCATTCGAAAGAAAATTAAATATGCTAAAATCATGCTTAGACTACAAAACTAAATATGCTACAATCATGCTTGGACTATAACATATAATAGTTGTGCTCAAACTGACCGAAGTTCCACTTAATGAATTGAAACTTCACAAGAGAATAAGGCAGCAGATGGAGGCATATTGACAAAAATGCGAGAACAAAAACAGAGGCAACCATGAACTCATCCATTTTTTAATAATAACAACACATAGAGGAATATATGAACTAATCGAAATACTACTAACACAAGATATCTAATAAAATAATGAAGTAAACTAAAGAATGTATACTACTATGACATAATATATATATCACGAGAATGCCAAGAGTAAGGAAGATTCATCTTTTTTTTATTTTTTTATTTTTTACAGTAAGGCAAGTTAGATATGTAAAAAAAAAAGGAATGAGCATTATGAACAATAAATGACAGAATGCATTATTCCTTTCACAACAAACACAAAGATTTAACTCTAATATCAAACCTAAATAAAAAAAAATGGAAGGAAGAGAAAAAACACAAAAATAAAAAAAATCACGAGCTACTAAACTTGCACTTGAACATCAAACTATTTTAAGCAAAACGAGTCATGGATTCAGCCGACTTCCTCAAAACAGAATAAAACAAACCAACAGTAAGACAACTAAAACTTTTAACTATCAAACTTTCATCTCCAACAACTAAGGAAAAATATCAACTAAGACATTAAACCGAGCGATTATCGAACTTTAACAGTGAATCAAAATGAAACAGATGCATTCATGAGAGGGAGAGAAAGAACCGACAGAGAGCTTCAATTCCCAAATGAAACGCCAACTAAAACGAGTTAAGATCAAAAGAAGTTTACCTTTCGGGGAGCAGCGAACTTGGGACAGCCGAGCTGGAGCGAGCTCTTCCACCACACGACCACGAACACCGACAACGAACCAGAGAAAACGAGCAAAGACTCTATCAAACCGAAATTCTTACTCTCTGATTTTAGTTTCTGTATGTCCTCCCAAATTCCAACAACTTCCTCTTAATATTTTCTTTACTTTCTTTAATGATTCTCTAACACAAGAATATTTTAAACTCCGAAAAAAAATCCATCCTCCCCTATACGATAAGAAATAAGAAACTACTTATAGAAGGGAAATGGGGTTCCAATTTTTTTTGGGGGGAAACCCATAGCTTTTCGATAGGAGGGAGGACAAGGGACCATTTGAAATTCAAACCCCATAAATTCCTTTCACCTTTCCGGCTAAACACCTTTCCTTTGAGGTTTTGACTCATTCCGGAAGGGGAAAGTAAGACAGACGCGTGACTGCTGCTTGCTGTACGTTTTCTGGGCTGCTGGCTCGTTTCTGGTCGCGATTTGGGCTGCTGGAATCGATGATATTGCTGGTTCGCGTCTGGGTTTGCAGAGAAAAAGAAGAACGATGCAGGGGTCATTTTGGGGTTTCTTGTATTGATGTAAAATGGGTCTATTTTGGTATGAAATGAAAAGGAGACTATTGGGCTGTTATGGGTTATTTGGTGGGCTAGGAATTAAGGAAAATTGGGTTGGTCACGGGAATGGAAAAAGGGTCCAATATTTGGTCTTTTAAATTGAATATGATAGAGTTGGATTTAAGGTTTGGCCATATGAGTCTAAATCGTAGCCAATTAAAAAATTAAAAATATAGCCGACCTTAGTTAATTAGGATAGACTCGGCTAGTAGTCGAATAAGATGAATTAATACAATTAATTTACGAGCTTCTTAATCTTAGCGAAATAAAATAATTAACTTAATTTAAATACAAACTAATTAATTCAAAATTAAAACTATATTCAAACTAAAACAAAATAAAAATAAAATACATATCCTAACCATGTGGAAATCTTTTGATATGATTTTCAAATATTTATAAAATATACTAATTACATATATAACTATATGAAATATATTTATTATTTAAAAAATTATAAAAATCAACTAAAATCATTTAAAACAAGCTTTGAATTTTATAAAGCTAACTATTCTAAATCGTTTGAAAAATAAGAAGCTCGGAAACTAATTATCATCGGGGAGGGCCAAAATTGGGTGTCAACAACTGTCCCTCATTTTACTTGGATTGAAGCAGGAAATTCGAGGAAAATGAAATTGACTAATCCAATTTTGACCGACCATATCTTCATCTTTGGAAAAAGAATTTGGTACGGACTTTAAGATTATGGCCGAACCCCAAAAATGGGTTTCCTACATATCTCAAGCTATATGAGAACTCAGGCCACTTGTAGTTCGATAAGCTTGATCTGACGCACGATTTTGAAAGAAATCAAAAGTTATTCTGATATCGAATTATGAAGAGATCGGAATGCTCGGGAATAAGATTTGGGAGTGAGTGTTGGAATACAACCGAGTTTTCAACATTGTTCCCGCCTACATATCCCTCAGCTTAGGGAATCAGGCTGCTTGTAGTTCGACTCTATCGGTTGAAAAGGAAATCTATTATGCTAGATCACCTTTGGTTTTAGAAAAGCGACAAAGTAAGTCGAGTATGAAAAGGAGGCTTGCAACTTCTTAGCCATGAATGCGGAGCTCTTCACATCCATAAGTAAGAACTTACACGGACATAATTTTCAAGGCTCTTGGTGCATTGTCACTCAGATTGGAAAGCTACTTCCGATAGAGACCAAGAATTTCCGGATGCGAAACTGAAACCAGGAAACCTAAAGAAAAACCCACATGCCTTCTGATAGGGGTGTGGTTTGATTATGGTGGAAGTCGCTCATCTGCTCGCGTCCTAAGAGTTTGGCATTCCTCTTTGGACTATGTCCCAGTTCGCTGCTAAGAAAAAGTTCCACGTTGTGCTGCATCCCTTTTGATGTCGTCCGCACCTGTGGTTTGTTTTGGAGAATTCATCCTTTCGAATGCTCTCGACAAAGACTGAGATAAAACTCATTAGCATAAAAAATGCAATTCAAATGGGAGACAGTGTCTTTTACCGTCTTGACACTTAATTGTTCTCCTTGAATATTTGACGTCAACTCTATCGTGTTTGACGTGAAGCAAATAAAGTTTGTGCCTCATATTTGCAATATAATCTTCAATGTACTCATCCTTTGATGTTAAAGCAATAAAAATAAGCTGATGTAATATGTTGATAGTTCTTTTGATGTCGTTGTTGCAAAGAAAAATGATGTTGCCGATGTCGATCTCCTTTTGATAGGCGAATCTTTCTCGCGATGCGTAAATCTTTTTCCCGCGATGTATGAATCACTTTTCGCGATGCGTGAATCTTCTCTTGCAATGTATGAATCTTCTCTTGCTATGCATGAATCCTTTTCCCGCAATGCATAACATTTTTCCCGCAATGTATGACATTTATCCCGCAATGCATGAATCTCTTTCCCACAATGCATGATATTTTTCCTTGCAATGCATGACTTCTCCGCGATGCATGACTTCTTTCTCTTGTTATGCATGATTTTTTCCTCTTGCAATGCATGAATCTTTTTTCTCGCGATGCATGAATCTTTTTCCTCTTGCAATGCATGAATATTTGTCCTCTTGCAATGCATGAATATTTTTCTCGTGATGCGTGAATATTTTCCCGCGATACATGAATCTTTTTTCCTCTTGCAATGCATGAATCTTTTTCCTCTTGCAATGCATGAATCTTTTTTCTCGCGATGCATGAATCTTTTTCCCGCGATGCATGAATTTTTTCTTGTGATGCATGAATCTTTTCCCGCTATGCATGACTTCTTTCTCTTGCTATGCATGGTCTTCTTCTTGCTATGCATGATTTCTTTCTTTTGCTATGCATGAGTCTTCTCTCTTGCTATGCATGAAGCATTTCTTTTGCTATGCATGAGTCTTCTCTCTTGCTATGCATGAAGCTTTTCTCGCGATGCATGATTTCTTTTGATGATGCCTCCCTGATACCAAATGAAGATGATGCTTCACCGAGCAACATATGTGATCTTCTGGGTATCTTCTGGAACGGCGGTATCGTCTCAATCGACAATATAAATAAAAATGACCCTCGGGGTGGTGGTGTCATCTCATTTGACAATACGATATAAATGACTCTCCGGGTAGTGATATCGTCTCAATTGACAATATAAATAAAAATGGCCCTCGGAGTAGTGGTATCATCTCATTTGACAATACGATATAAATGACTCTCCGGGTAGTGATATCGTCTCAATCGACAATATAAATAAAAATGACCCTCGGAGTAGTGGTATCATCTCATTTGACAACACGATATAAATAACCTTCAGGGTAAGAACATTATCATATCTGATAATGTAATGCAGGTAAATATCTTCCAGGTATCTTTAGTTGCTGGAAAATAATAATATTTCTCTTTTCAAGGTTTTCATTTGTCCCATCTCCGAACATAATTGCATGTTCGTTATGAACCTGGTCTTGCTGAAAATTCGAATAAATTAATGCTACTCATATTTCCAATTCTTGGTATAAGAAGCATGAAATATTTCCTGCATCCACAGAAAAGTTGTCAATTTGGGGAGCTCTTCGCCCTTTTGACTTCTCCATATTCATTGAATGGAAGAATATGCCGATCTTGAGGCAAACCTATAGACCTGCATCCACAGAAAAATTGTTAATTTTTTACAAAATGAACTGATCTGTGTTGACCTCTTCGATTGTCTGCTCCTTGTCTTGCTATCTCCGGTTGATTTCTCCGATCTCCCGCTTCTTGATAGATAGGACAAAACAATTTTATGTAAAAATAATTGAAACATGTAGGAAAAGTTTTAAGAAAAAATAGATTTTCAAAAAGTAGCATTTGGAAAATGTCACTGCCAAGTGTCGTGTCACGCCAAGCTTAGTGGACACCATTCGGAGTTGATGTTTTGGGATCTATCTAATTACTTGTTGGGAAGTATTCAAAGTTGTTCTAAACTGCCGATAGACCCGGTTGAAATTTTGAGGCCATCTCAAAATTTATGTCCCAGTTAACTGTCTTGGTTTGCCTTCAGTCATTGGTGAGCAAATCACGGAATTTTTTAGATATTCTCAAAAATTCTGTTCCAGTTACAAATCTCAAAGTGACTTCAGTCTTGACTTTGTTGGAAAGATCTTCTTCTCGAGAATTTTTGAGTCCCTCTCAAAAATTCTATCCCAGTTTCTATTGTAAAGAGAAATAAAAATCTTACGGGAGATATGACCGAACCCTTGTGGCGCCTACGTATCCCGTTGAGGCAGGAATCAGGTCAAACGTAGTTCCCCTCTCGAGGATTAACAAAAATAAGAATTTTACAAAGAAAGCGACCGAGGCCGATATAGGCCGCTTACGTATCTCATTCTTGAGAATTCAGGTCGAACGTAGTTCAAATACAGGGAAAAACATTAGAAGGGAATAAAAAGGATGACCGAGGCCGACATAGGCCGCCTATGTATCTCATTTTTGAGAATTCAGGTCGAACGTAGTTCAAATACAAAGAAATATTTTAAAGGGGATAAAAGAGTGACCGAGGCCGACATAGGCCGCCTACGTATCTCATTCTTGAGAATTCAGGTCAGACGTAGTTCATTACAAAGGGATAAAATTTCAAACAAAGTGACTACAAGCTAATATAACGATTACAAGGAAATGACAGAAAATACAAACTGAAACTTCACACATAATATCTTTTGACTGCATCTGAGTTGATCGGTTTCGGCCATTCGGTGCCATCCATCTCCGACAGGATCAAGGCACCTCCAGATAACACTTTGCGAATCATGTAGGGTCCTTGCCAATTTGGTGCAAATTTCCCTTTGTACTCATCCTGATGAGGGAAAATGCGTTTGAGGACCAACTGACCAACCTCAAACATTCTGGCTCTTACTTTCTTGTGGAAAGCGCGAATCATTCTCTGTCGATACAATTGACCATGACAAACAGCAACCATTCTCTTCTCATCAATCAATGTCAACTGATCGATCCGCTTGCGAACCCATTCAGCATCGTTCAATTCAGCTTCTTGAATGATTCTTAATGAGGGTATCTCAACTTCGGCAGGTATAACTGCTTCTGTTCCATATACTAGCAAATATGGAGTAGCTCCAACTGATGTTCTGACAGTCGTTCGGTAACCGAACAAAGCATATGGCAATATCTCGTGCCAACCTCTGCGATTATCAATCATTTTCCTCAAAATCTTCTTTATGTTCTTGTTGGCAGCTTCTACGGCTCCATTCATTTGGGGACGATAGGCGGTTGAGTTCCGGTGAGTTATCTTGAATTGTTCACATATCTCTCTCATCAGATGACTGTTGAGATTCGCTCCATTATCGGTGATGATGGATTCTGGTACTCCAAACCTACATATCAAGTTGTTGCGAACAAAATCAGCTATAACTTTCTTGGTCACCGACTTGTACGAAGCTGCTTCTACCCACTTGGTGAAGTAGTCAATGGCAACCAAAATGAATCTGTGTCCGTTAGAGGCGGATGGCTCTATTGGACCAATGACATCCATGCCCCACGCTACAAAAGGCCAAGGTGAACTCATAGCATTAAGTTCGTGAGGTGGCACTCGAATCAAATCTCCGTGCACTTGACATTTATGACACTTTCGCACAAACTTGCAACAATCATGCTCCATAGTCATCCAAAAATAGCCGGCTCGAAGGATCTTCCTTGCCAAAGTAAGCCCATTCATGTGAGTACCACAAACTCCGGCATGTATCTGTTCCAGAAGCTTCGTAGCTTCGCCAGCATCAACGCATCTGAGAAGACCTAAATCTGGAGTCCTCCTATAAAGGATTTCCCCACTTGCAAAGAAATTGAGGGCCATACGGCGTATCGACTTCTTCTGGTTAAACGTTGCATTCTCAGGATAAGTCCCTTCCTCTAAATACTTCTTGATGTCAAAATACCAAGGTAAACCATCTGGTTCCGCTTCAACATGTGAACAGTGGACAGGCTGCTCTTTTACCTCTACATCCACTGGGTCAATATAACTTGTATCTGGATGCTTAATCATTGACGCGATGGTGGCAAGAGCATCGGCCAACTCATTCTGTGTCCTGGGAGTGTGTTTAAACTCAATCTTGCGAAATCTCTTACATAACTTCTGTATATACCGCACATACGGTGTGATTTTTGGATTTTTCACGGCCCATTCCCCTTGAACCTGATGAATCAGCAAATCTGAATCTCCAATAACCAGCAACTCGTGAACATTCATATCAATTGCCATCTTCAGACTGAGGATGCAAGCTTCATACTCAGCCATGTTGTTCGTGCATTCAAATCGGAGTTTAGCCGCCATAGGATAGTGCTGACCGGTTTCTGATACTAAGACCGCTCCGATTCCTTTCCCTTGGTGATTTGCCGCTCCATCAAAGAATACTCTCCATCCGGGGTACGCTTCTGAAATATCTTCACCTACGAATGAAACTTCCTCGTCGGGAAAATAAGTCTTGAGCGGTTCATACTCTTCATCAACTGGATTCTCTGCAAGATGATCAGCCAAGGCTTGCGCCTTTATCGCCTTCTGAGTCACATACACAATGTCAAACTCACTCAAAAGCATTTGCCATTTAGCCAACTTTCCGGTCGGCATTGCTTTCTGAAAAATATACTTCAACGGGTCCATCCTAGAAATAAGGTATGTGGTATAAGAACACAAGTAATGTCTTAATTTCTGAGCAATCCAGGTCAAAGTACAACATGTTCTCTCCAAAAGAGTGTAACGAGCCTCATATGAAGTGAACTTTTTGCTCAAGTAATAAATGGCTCGCTCTTTCTTTCCAGTTTCATCATGTTGACCAAGTACGCATCCCAATGCGTTATCTGAGACAGATAAATATAACAATAACGGACTCCTTCTCGCGGAGGGACCAACACCGGTGGATTGGACAAATAGTTCTTGATAGCATCAAAAGCCGTTTGACATTCTCCGGTCCACTTGGTCGAGGCATCTTTTTTCAATAACTTAAAGATAGGCTCACACACCACAGTGGATTGAGCTATGAACCGACTGATGTAGTTCAACCTTCCTAAAAAACTCATCACCTCTTTCTTGGTCTTCGGAGGGGGTAATTCTTGGATCGTCTTGATCTTGGAAGGGTCAAGCTCAATGCCCCTCCTGCTGACTATAAATCCCAACAACTTGCCAGCTGGTACTCCAAAAGCACACTTGGCGGGATTTAACTTCAAATTGTATCGGCGTAAACGATCAAAAATTTCCTCAAGTGGGTCAAGTGATCCGAACTCTCGCGGGACTTGATTATAACATCGTCTACATACACTTCGATTCTTTGTGAATCATATCGTGAAAGATGGTTGTCATGGCCCTCATATAGGTAGCACCAGCATTCTTGAGACCAAAAGGCATCACCCGATAATGATATACACCCCAAGGTGTGATGAAAGCTGTCTTTTCTGCATCTTCTTCATCCATCAAGATCTGGTGGTAACCCGCATAACAATCCACAAATGACTGCATCTCATGCTTAGCACAGTTATTAATGAGAATGTGAATATTTGGTAATGGAAAATTATCTTTTGGGCTAGCTTTATTGAGATCTCTGTAATCGACACAAATTCTTATTTTTCCATCTTTCTTGGCAACCGGAACAACATTAGCTAACCAAGTTGGATACTGCGTCACTTCCACTACTTGGGACTCGATCTGCTTTGTAATCTCCTCTTTGATTTTCAAACTCAACTCAGGCTTGAACTTCCGAGTCTTTTGTTTTACTGGACTGAAATCTGGATTGATCGGCAACTTATGGGACACCATATTTGTGCTCAGCCCTGGCATGTCTTTATAAGACCAGGCAAATACATCAATGTACTCCCTAAGCAAGGAACCAGGTCTCTTCTTTGAGCTTCCGTCAAATGGACACTGATTCTTACTTCTTTAACACATTCCTCATCTCCGAGATTCACAGTTTCGGTTTCTTCCAAATTTGGCTTATGTTGATTTTCGAATTGTCGAAACTCTTCAGCAACATGTTCGGGAACCTCATTTTCTTCTTCATATTCCTCACACTCATCATCACCTGCCTCATTTTGTTCACTCGGTTCATGACATGACATGACATTGGCAGGTTTTAAATTAATATTACTGAAATCATAAACAAACAAAGTTAGGAAAGTAAAATATAAACAGATAAGTAAACAAACAAATTTGATAAAAGAGGCTTTTCATTTAAATTGAAAGACAAGCACAAACTTTGGCCATGGCCGAGGGCCATTTTGCCTTTTGAAACATCACAAGGGAATTTAAAAACTTCAAACAAATAAACTGTATAAAAGGTGGGTCTCGGGCCTCTTCCGGACTGCCACCGATTTTAAAACAAACAAAGCACATGTCTTTTCTACCCAGAAGAGCGGGAAATCAGGAGTGGTGTGGAGGTCCAGTTCTGCAATTGTTCATCAGGTTCTGCATCACGGATGCCTGATGCCCCAGCCTCTTCCTCAATGACCGCATCAATCTCCTCAAAAAGGCCACAGATTCCTTCCCCGAGACCATCATCATTGACATATCCTCGCACCGGGAATGACTGGTACAGATGAGGAATTGGCCTGGCCAATGCTTGACCATCATTCTTGTTCTTCATCTCTGCTTCATCATCTGTTGGGACATATCCCAAACCAAACTTTGCTCCTTTGGTGGGAATTTGGATAGGCTCGACGATTCCTTGGAAATGCTTCCCCAATCCAAAACCTGGTTCGAAACCATTCTGGAGCATAACAGCAGCAATCATCTTGTACACGGCAGGCATAGGAGGTTGTGGAGCCAAATCATCACCGGTGGCATTTACCAGCTCCACCGTGTAGAAATCACAACCTCGAGAAACCTCGTGAACGACCGGCGCATACCCATCGGAATGACTCCCCTCACCATGAATGACCAATTCCTGATCCTTCCAAACAAATTTCATCAATTGGTGAAGGGTAGAAGGCACAGCCCCAGCCATGTGGATAAACGGCCTTCCCAGAAGCAAATTGTAGCTGGTATTGATGTCCAACACCTGAAACTCCACATTGAATTCTGCAGGCCCCATCTGAACATCCAAATTTACTGCCCCTATCGTGTCTCTTTGTACTCCATCAAAAGCTCTCACATTGACCTGGTTTTGTTGAACCTTTTCCAAGTCGAATTTCAGCTGCTTGAGAGTTGAAACGGACATATGTTGAGACCGGACCCATCGTCGACCAAAACACGATTTATAACTTTTTCCCGGCACTTGATGGTGACGTGCAGAGCTTTGTTGTGCATCCTCCCTTCAAAGGGCAACTCTTCGTCACAAAAGCTGATTCGATGTCCCCGAATGACCTGGTGTATCATGGCTGCTAGATTGTCGCTGTTAGTACCCACAGGCACATAAGTGTCATCCAAAGCTCTCATCAAAGCCTGTCTATGCAACTGTGAACTCATAATAAAGCCCACACAGAAATCTGAGCTGGTGTCTTTTCCAAATGCTTCACAATTGAATAATCTTTCGGCTGCATCTTCCTCCAGAACTCTTCGGCTTCAGCTTCACTGATCGGCCTTTTAGTCTGATCCTTCTTCTGCCCCCCTTGAGCTAACTCTTCAGGTGTGTAGCACCTGCCGGATCTGGTCATACCTTGGGTGGCAGCCGTTTCAATCACAAACTTTGGTTGGGTAAGAGTTTCCCGTGGCACCAAGGCAACAGCCTTCTCGGGTGTCAGAATCACAAACTCTTTCTTCTGTCTGATGCTCAACGAAGCTACAGCCCTTTCCAGTTCATCAGGAGCAATCGAAACTATTGTCTTCACCACGCACCAGTCATCATCTATCTCTATCATATTGATAGTAGCGCCTCCATGATTTGGCAAAGGATTGCTATTGACATTGGGCGCGACTGTCTGAAGAGAGACCACGTTTTGGTCAATTAGGTCTTGGATCTTATGCTTTAGGTTGATACAGTCCTCGGTATCATGACCAACACTGTTGGAGTGATACGCGCACCTCTGATCAGGTCTGTAAAACTTTGAGCTAGTGTCAACCGGCTTGGGCCCCACTGGATGAATATATCCTGCCGCAGTTAATCGCTCGAACAACTTTGTTCGGCTTTCAATAAGCGGAGTGAAAATTCTAGCAGCTTCTTCTCAAATCTAGGACGGGAGGGATCGTAATTGCCTTGTTGAGGGGGAGGCATTTGGCGATAATTTGGAGCATTCGGACGGGGGGTTTGATATCTGGGATATGAGTTGGTTTGGTAATTTGGTTGTGGAGCTTGGTAGTTCGAGGGGGTATTTTGGTAAAGTGGAGCTGGGGTTTGGTACGTTGGGGGAGGCGTTTGGTAATTTGTCTGAACTTGGCCAGTTGGGGCGGCATTTCCGGTAGTGATGAGGTGGAGTTTGGTAAATTGGAGGGGGAGTTTGGTAATAGTAGGGATTTGGTAAAGGAGGGGGTATTTTGATAACTGGGGGATGATTATTTTGGTAATCAGCCTGTGTATAACAAGCCGGGTACAAACTCTGTGAAGGTCGAGAACGACCTTGGTATGATGAGGTTTTCTTGGGGTCTTCTTCCCCTCATAAGAGATAGAGGACACATCCTCTCTTTTCTTCTTCAACAACCCGAAGATCCGGGCGAGGCAGCAACACGGGCAATCTTCCCGGTTCTCAATCCATCTTCGATAGTCTCACCTACCTTGACTATCTCAGCAAATTTTGCTCCAACGAGCAACATGATTCTGTCATAATATTCGGGCTCTTGCACCCGCACAAACACTTCAACGATTTCCTTTTCTGACATAGGAGGTCTAACTCTAGCTGCCTCCTTTCGCCATCTATATGCAAATTCTCTGTAACTTTCGGTCGGCTTCTGCTTCATCTTCTCCAAGGAGTAACGATCAGGAACGATCTCCACATTGTAGGCGAATCGTTCGATGAAGTCCTTAGCCAGAGCATTCCAACTAGACCACTGTCTCGTTTCATGAGACGTAAACCATTCTAGAGCCTCTCCGCTCAAACTTCGGCTAAAAAGCCGCATTAACAAAGCTTCGTCTCTCCCAACTCCCACGAGTTGGTCACAGTAGGCCCTCAGGTGTGCTAAGGGGTTCCCCGTTCCTCCGAAGATGTCGAATTTCGGCACCTTGAACCCTTCCGGGAGGTCCAAATTCGGATGAATGCACAGGTCTTCGTAACTCAACCCGGCGACCTCAGGAATGCAGTTCAACTCCTTCATGGCCTTTCTAATTTCTTCCTTCACATCTATCTTGGCGGTCTCTTCCTTTGACCTCCACTCTCTCTCCCTCTCCTCATAGTGGTCGAGCTCCGAACCATGGACGTCATGCTCATTGGGGACGGTATTTGGAAAGTGGCTTTTGTGGTAGTGGTGGAGCAATAGAGGGACTTTGGGCATTTTGAGTGGCTTGGTAATTTTGAGGAAAGTCTGGGGGTTGGTATGTTGATTTTGGTAATGGAGGGAAATGTGCGGGGTTAACATTTTGGCTTTGAGGGGGTAGGCCAGTTTGGTGGTTTGCATTGGGGGAAGGAGTGGTGCTTGGAGGTTGGTATTTTGAGGAGGGGGTGGTGTTGATAAGAGGCTGAGGCGTATGGGGGTTTTGGGTGGTAAGGTCAATGATGGAGGGATTACGAGCAGGGCTTAAAGGCGGGTTCTGAGCTTGTTCCACGTTAGGAGGGGAATTTGAGCTGGAGGTCTTCCGTCTGGTTGAGTGTTGACAGCAAAATCGGAGGAGGCAAATCGTGTTTTCTCTGCATCTCGACCCTCATCTCAGCAATTTGTTGCATCAACTGCAGGATCAGTTCATTCTGATCAGCAAGGGCGGGCTGAGCCACCACGACATCAGTAAGGCTGATTTCTTCGTTGTTATCACCCATTGCTGCTTCTCCCTTTTGTGAACTTTGATTGGGGAAGGAATCTGTAGGACCTTTAGATCTAGTGAAATAAGGATGATCAGCCAGCTTATCGACACAGACCAGTTCTAACTACCTGTTGAGAAAAACAACTCAAAGGCAAATATGTTAGTTTTGATTCGGCACAAATAATGCAAAATATCATATAGAAAGCAGATAAACACATAAAAGTTGCTTTGTTTGAGAACATGCTAACCCACGAATAATGGGGACTGACTTTTGAACAAGCAGGAATTTGCTCGTTTTTATGTTGAGGTTGGTGACTCAGAAAGGTTAAATTGCGTTGAGCTAAGGTCTTCTTGCTGCATCTTCTGGCATCTGTTGATCTGAACTCGATGTTTCCTTGTAGAATGAAAGGGGAAAAGAAAATTTGAAAAGATAGGGGCCGGGCCTTGAAAGGCTGCCTACGTATCTCCAAAGGAGAATTCAGGCCCTACGTAGTTCGAATACAAAGGAAATTTCATTTTCATTCATTCATTTCTTGAAGATTACAAGGAAAGTGAAAAACAGACAATAAAGCTCCTAAAAGATAAAATGTGCCTCTACCCAAGCCATTCTTTTTCTGATTGTCGCATTAATCACGGGGGGTAAACTCATATGCTTCAGGGTGGTTTTCTCATTCCCTTCTTCCACCGTCCCTGAAGAGGAGGCCTATAGACAATTTCCTCCCCAGTATCTTCTTCAGTAGCTTCAGGTCTACGCCTTTGGGATCACTGTTGGTGGCCTCTTGGCTGAAGAAAAGTGTTTTCCACGTGGCTTCTGAAGCATCACGGTTATCTCTTTGAGGGCATCCGCTTCTTCCGCACAGCAACTGTCTCTTCATCTATAACACACATTTTGTCATCTTTGCTGCCAATTCCACGTCTAGTGCCGCATTTGTGTTCGTGCGATTGCGGTGGCAAACTCCACTTCTATTCTCCTTTTCTGGTTTCTTGGATCTCTTGTCTGAGCCGCTGTAATTTCATCCTCAAATCCTCCTCAGTTAGCTCTATGTCGATACCCTTCCTTTTTCCATCTTAGCATAATTTTACCTTTCCTGAGATGATGAGTAATGTTTTAGGATTTGTAGTAGGATTTTATTTTTGGCTGAGAAACTCAAGACTCAAGAAATTTTGGTCGGACATTTTGGTAGTGACTTGTATTTAGCATTGTAGAGATTTCAGAAATTTTTTGAAAAAGAGTGGGCTAAAAATGTCCTCATTCAAAGCAACGTACCACAGAAACAGTTAAAGCACACAAGTAAACAGACAAAATCGCGTCCTAAACATGCATGTGACCCTTTTTGTGCCAAGGGTAGGCCTAGCGAATTGAAGGATGTATATGTCTTTTTAAGCCAATTCATTATCCCCAAAATATTTCATTAATAACATTCAAAATGTTTGACAAACATAAAAATTTGGGAAAAGAGTTCGAAAAGTAAATTACAAACAAAGTACAAATAAAGCAATCCCACGCAGGGGATGATAACAAACTTCAAGCTCCTCCTGATCCTTCACCAAGTCTGGCCCTCTTGGCGATGCTGACCTCTTCCCACATAGCATATCTGTTCGCCCATAGGTGATCTCTTGCCAACCGGCCCCCTTCTTGATGTCTGAACCTTTCGACCGACTGAATCTGTTGCTCCATGCTATCATCTAGTTCTGACATACATTGCCTGGCTCTTCGTAGCTCCTGCTTCAACTGAGCTATGACTTTGGCGTCCTCTGAATGTCGACGTTGATGTCCAACTCATTCTTGTCATACTTCTCTGGAGTCGATGAAGTCGAATTTGATGCTTGGCCCCAACATCTGCAATAATATGGGGAACATTTGGACCAGGCTCGATAGTACCGGCGAGCTCTTCTTCAACCATTCTTGTAATCCTAGAACATTCAGGACGAAATCTATTTGGTACCGCTCACCCAATATCCTTCGAGTCTTCCATGCCTACGTATGTCTTCAGCATAAGAGACTCGTCCATTTTCATGATCGGTTGCAAATTTCTTCATGTCCGCAATTTGGGGAATCTCCTGTTTCCCTCCCAGCTGTCTAAGGACTCGACCGGGAGCATATGGTCTAGTCCCTCTTAACCCAGCAAATATCAAGTAAGGGGTCTTTTCCGCTCGAATCACCATTTGTTTTGTCACCACCAGACTTTCTATCGACCACTGCACATTTTCCTCTCTTAGCCCTTGAAGTCTTGGATACCAGAATTTTAAACCTCCAGTTTTGTTACAATGATTATGGTACATCCACCAATCATGACCTGCAAACTGGTCCGATCGTCTCAACGGATCTGGTTCTTCTGGATTATGTGTTTTGATCAAGTGCCTCATCATCCACCACTGAAGTATCAGGTTGCATCCCTGAAAGAAACGCTCTCCGCTTTGACACTTGTCCAAAGCCCTATAAATGTGGCCAAAATCATGGGTGCCAAAGTGTAGTACTTAGTTGCTGACCCGTAGCCCACCCCATAAAAGATAGCATGAGTAACCATTACTACACTCGGATGGATAGTATAGTTTGGTCCCTGGGGAAATACCATCGTCCCAAGTAGGCATATTGCAAAGGCAAGAGGACGTGTCTCCTTCCATTTCTCTTCTGAGACAAACTCTTCTTTGAACTTTTCATAGGCTCTTGCACGTCGAATCGGTAATAAAGCTTTCGAAGCGGAATGTTTGGCCCGGGCAGCTTGTCCATCCAATCAGCTTTTGACGAGTGACAATTTTTCTTTAATTTCAGCAAAATCCCATGTTTTTGGGAAAAGGAGATCTGTATCGGGTTGAACCTCCTTTTGTTGCACATGCCAACACTTTCGTAACTTGCCAGGACTTTTCAATAGTCGGCGTCATTTCCACTTCCCCGAACCGAAATACCATATTGTCGCTTCCCAAAACTTTACCATTGTTCCAATTAAACGGCCAAGCCACCATTTCCCATCAATGACGGGAGATTGCCTATGTGTCTTTGAACTTTTCTCTTGTCCCGTTGTTCATGAACTTCCACCAAACTTGGAGATAAGGGTCAGGTATGGTCACCATTCGGGTTCTCAGAGGCTCATGTACTGGATTCATTCTACAAAAAAAAACAGACAAAGGTAAGTTCCCCCGCCCCATTAGATAATTGATTTGTTTTAAAAATACATATACATCCTTCAATTAACACATAAATATGATTGTCTCTTTATTGGCAAGATGGGCCAAATAGACACAAGGTGGGCCTCTAATGGGTCCAACACGCCTTGGGTGTTGGGTCAACTTAGTTCAAAATGCGCTAAAAATCAGGATTTGGTTTCGCTCTACGCTAGTTGACTAAGAGTGGCTTTTGAGAGATCAGGAACCCAAGTGGACAACTTAGGCTGGAATTCACGACAACCATTGGACGCATGACGAACCAATAAATTGCCGATTATTCCGAAAAAGGGTTGAGTATAAAAAAGTCCGGTTGCGGTTCCGCAAAACCATCCTTTAATATACTATACATACAAGAGAATATGCCATGAAATGCAATGACAGTTATATCAATTTAAACACGTTGAGAGCAGATAAACAATTAATACAATTAGTCAAAAAAGTCAAATCTTATGGTTAGAACTTAATTAAATCCCCAGCGGAAGTCGCCATTTCCGTTGTGCCGTAATTTTACTATTTCTAGAAAAATCACTTTTTGAATGTTCTAAGTATAAAAACAATTTGAGAAAAATACTTAGAAAAGAGTCGCCACTTAATTTTTTAAAGAAATTAAGAAAACTTATAATTTTCAAAGATTTAAACAGAAAAAATCATTTGAAAATACCAAAGAAGGTTCGGGGTTCAATTTACACTTCGAGAAGGGTTTAAGCATTCGAAGTGTCCGCTAACATGCGGTTGACCTGCGACTTGACTAAAATATATTTTTGACTAATTTTTAGAAAAGGTGATTTAACATAAGAAGAATAACTTACAATATTTTGTTAACTTAAAAAAAAGTTAAATAAGTGACACATTTATTTTATTTTATTTTTAGAGAAAAGGGATCCAAAATGAAATATTCGACTCGAAATACAAGTCATTGGAATATTAACAAAACTAGATTAATTAGAATTTATTTAATTCATTTTAAAACCAATTTGATAAATTAAAACAAGAAAACCATTTCTTATTAATTGATTAACCCTTTTTTTTTTTTTGAGAAAATGACTTAAGTAAGTATATATATATTTTTTTATTATTATTATTATTATTAATCAATTTGAAAAGATCTCGACTAACACATTTTTTAAAGTTTATTAAAAAAAAAAAAAAAAAAAAAAACTTCAACTTAGAACAATTTTTGAAATGAGAAAAGAAAAAAAATGCTTTAAATGAAGAAAACCCTTAAAGAACATATCTTTAACAAATATTTAGGACAATAATTTTACGATATTCGATTAACTTTGATAAAAATAGTTAAATAAAGTATTTTATAATTTTTGGAAAATTGGATCTTAATTGAAACAACTTGGTCAATTAGGATTTTAACAAAACTAGATTAATTAAGATTTATTTGCGTCATTTTTTAGAAATAATAATTCGAACCAACTCGTAGACAAACCAAGACATTATTTTAATCTAATTAAAGATGAGTGAAAGTTTTGACTAAAAATATTTGAATAAGCATAAGAGTTGATAAAAAAACGAATTATTTTTAAAGAAACTAACATAAAGAACATGGTTTATCTTTTGGGGAATTTAATTAAATTAAGTCACAATTTAAAAGAAAACAAAATAAATAAATAATCACACAATTAAACAAGTTAGAAATTGAATTTGGGCCTCCTTTTTGGGCCAATTTCGCTGCAATTTCTGGAGATTTTACTCAATCCCGTTTTTGGTATACAGCTGATGTATATCAGTGTATATCGGATATATACAACCCATTTTTCCGCTTTTCGGGACCTGTACGTCAACTCCAAGACTTGTTCTTCAATTTTTCAAGATTGGCTGACTCGATAAAAGAATTTTAGGGCCTTCGTGGTCCCCTTGAAATGCAAGGCGATGAGGTGGAGTCCATTATGGACTCAAATGGAGCAGATTTCATGCAAAACAATAAGCAAATAAGAGAATTAGCATCTATTTGCGGCAAAGTTGATAAAATAATTGCGGGATAATGGAGGCAGTAGTATCTAGACTAGGAATGAATAATCAAGAAGGCTAAAGTTTCAAAGGGAAGTGTTGGTCTTAGATTTCAATCTAAGCCAAATGCAGTGATTATAATTTAAGAAATCTTACAAATTTCTAAACAAACTAGACAATTGTAAACCCTCGTAATTGGACAAACTAAGCAGATTCGGAACACTTAAACAAACATCCAATCTTTATGAATAAACAACAAACAGTCAACATAGAACTAAAAAGAAAATCTGATCAACTTGCGAAGTTAATTTCGAACTAACATAAGTCGCTTATGTTTGACTCAAAACAATGGACAAGCTAAGAAGAAGAAAGCACAAACCATTACGGCATCCGACCACAACAATTTTAGAGGACCAACACGAGATAAAATGTAAAATGACCCCAGCGAAGAAATTTAAAGCATCAGATCATGTCGACTTATAAATAAACCCATCATTTTACTAATCGATCAAGAAGACATGCTTCAAACAAG
>NW_026020430.1:4703890-5050824 GCF_900185275.1 Solanum verrucosum
AATACTATGCATTTGTTGAGTTACATGGCAAATGAACACCTGCAGCTACACCCCTGGATCATGGATTGAGGAGGTGGGTGGCATGAAAGCGAGTGATTACAATATACCAAAAAAGATGACACTCTTGTTGATTGGTCCAAGAGGATCTGGAAAAAGCTGTCTTATTAACAAGATCTCCAGAGTGTTTGATGATGATCCTTTTACACCAGAAAGAGCTCAAGTATCGTGTATGTTCTCTTTCCCCTTTGCTCATGTAATAAAGTGAAACTCAGATAAAAGATATTAGAATAAATGTGAGTATCATATTTCCTTTGTTTGTCCTAGATACTAATTCAATCATATTGGTTTTTTCTTTACATATTAGTTGTCAGATTATTAACATGTCATAACAACTTCATGGTTCTGAATCTGTGGGTTACCAGATTCTTCTGATGGAGATGGGACATATTTTCTCCACGAGTACACGATGCCAAAAGGTTCTAGTTCTTTCTGTTTGTATGACACACGTGGTTTGTCGGATGATTTGAATGTAAATAAGAAAATTGTGGACCGCTGGATGACAAAAGGGGTTCGTCATGGGAAGCTAATAATGAGGTTTATATGATTTATTTTGAATTTACTTAAAAAAAACTTACTTAGGGTACCTTGACTCTCTGAAATGCTCCTTTTGACAGGGATTCTGATGATGCACATCCGAAGTCTAACGTTAGCCGAAATAGATACTGTGCCAGTGAGACCAATGTGGTTAATTGTGTCATATTTGTTGTCAGTGCGGTCCAAATTCTGCAATCGATGGACAGTGATGATGAAACAAAGAGGCAACAAACTCGAGCTGTTGCTACAAATTTCAACTACCCTCTCTTGTCATTCAAAGGTATTAATGCACTTTATTGTAATGTTGTTATCACTTCAATCTGTCTTTTGGCCTTTTAAGAGCAGTGTAGTTGATTAAATATTAAATGCATTTTGTTCGTATTAGAAAAATATGTAGACAGGAATGTTCTATTAGATAACGGTTAATATTAATTGAAGCTCCCTTGATCAGAATATGGGGGAGTTCATTGTGGATTTACAAAATAATGTTGAAGTAATCATGTGAAGAAGTGTTGGCCCATCCAAAAACAAGTGTCAGATCGATACTAAGTTTATAACATATTTCAGTATCTATCATCCCATTTCCTCTTTCTTGTTGTTGGAGCATATTAATTACAGCTCTTTTAATTTGCGTATTCTCGCCATCTCAGATGAAAAACCTATTGTTGTGCTCACACACGGTGATTTACTTTCACTTTCGGATCGTACGCGCATCCGCATGCATTTGGGACAGCTGCTGGGTATTCATCCCAAGAAACAAATTTTTGACATACCAGGTGACATCAAGATAAGTTAGCATGCTAGTACATGAATTTGTTTAAGTTGAACAAAACTCTAACCACCCCGCACCCCCGTTCTATTTTTCTCCTTTTGGTCTTGTGTTTTCAGAAAGTGATGATTTTGGGACTAGGTTGACTATACTCAATATGCTGCGCCATTGTCTTGAGCATGCTGATAAAAACCTACCCTTCAAAAAAGACCTACCTTTCAAAAGCCCATATAGCAGCAAGGTGAGATTATTGTTAGAGCAAATTACATGGTTGATTCATGTTTTAGGCGGTTTCACTTCTTTGTTAGGGACTTTTTAAAGTTCATTTGTCTGTAAAATGGCTTTACTGCACCTTCCTTTGATCATTGATGGACATCTCCTAGATCAAATGGGTATTCAGTCAACACTTCAACCTTCTAGCTAGAGTCTTTTGGGAACCGTCAATTTAGTTAAATGTTGAAGCAGTAATGCATAATTACAGAGACTTTAATGCTGGTCATTTTTCACTTGTATGCTTTGCCTCTTGGCAAGAGTTTCTTATTATGCTACTTCTATGGATCTAGGGTGTCGCATGTTCAGATGATGTCAAACTTAGACTGAGTTAAAATGGGCTGAGTAAATAAAGAGTCATGTAGCAATCACTCAAAGTTCACTTGCGTCAGAATGGGTTGAGGTGTGAGTCACAGTCCAAGCCATCCAACTAGAAATCACTTCTACAGTTTTATTTTTCTCTGTAAGCTTTACAGTTGAGTTGCTAAAAATCGTTCACTCTGCAATAAAGTAAAACTACTATACGCGAAAGAATTTGGCTGTAATTTTCTTTATTCAAGTCATCTACTATTTAACGACCCCCAACTTGCCTGGATTGAGATATAGTTTATTCATCTATTATTTGGCGAAATCCTGTAGTGGTTAGCAATGTAGCCTGTTGGATGATTGATTTGGGCTGTTCCTATTTTTCCACTTAGATGACTGTCCCCCACAACCCGCCTAACCTGTTGAATTTGGATGCCCTCACTTTATGTCTCAATACCGACAACCTTACTGAGATCCAATTATGATATTGCTATTTCTAGTTCATTGGTATATATTTGCGCACACAACTGATTCTAGGTTAGCATTTAACTAGTATTATGACATAGATGGAAGAAGTACAATGCACGTATTCATTGTTTTAGAGACGATAATTGATTTGTGCTGCTTGTAAACTCGACCATACTCTGCATCTACATGTGCTCTTCAGTTTAAATTACTGCTTGTTATGCAATTTCAAATCATGTAGTATTGTTTTTGCTTTTAGGGGGCCTTGCAGATGCTTGCAGTACGTCTTCTATTGACATATGCGGTTCTAGCAATACTTTTCGGAATGGGGATGATGTTCAAGAATACTCTCAAAGCCAAAGTTGCCTCAGTTCCCGATTCACAGGTATCACAATCACATATGGACATAGATTGGTATGCAACTGCTGTTGATTCTGCACCCTATCTTCAGCCAGAGGCAATGCAACCACATGTAAAAGTACAGTTTCATGCAAGTGAGGTTGATTCTGTTCGCAATCTTCACCCTGAGCCCCCCCAATCAGATGAAAACTTAGATTGTCGTGCAAGTGAGGTTGATTCTGTGCGCGATCTTCACCCTGAGGTCCACCAATCAGATGAGAACTTAGATTGTCATGCAAGTGAGGTTGATTCTGTCCTCAATCTTCACCCTGAGGCTCCCCAATCAGATGAAAACTTAGATTGGGGTGCAATCCGACACTTATGGTCCGACTAAGTTTATTAATGAGCTCCGATGTATAAAGGTTGATGCATACTTTCTCTGTATAAACGGCATAAGCTGTCCTACTTTCCTTGTATATAGCAACTTTCAGCAATAATTCTCTTGGAAAAGAGTGACAGTTCTTTAGGAACTCTTTGCAAGTTGATCATTACAAGTGTTTAACTGAGCTGTTTTACTACTGTTGCTGTTGCATAAGTGACTATTTAGCATTAATACTCTCGCTATGAGAAGCACACTTGTCGTGGCGTGGCATTATTATTTTATTATACATATATGGCTTTATATTCGTCGGGTCAGTAAATAGAAGAACTAGCAAAGCTTGTCTGCATTTTAACATGCACATAAGAGGAAACTAATAGGACTGAGACATTTTGATTTACTGGGATTCAAAAGTCAATAATTTGTACTTCTGTGAAATTTAACACACATTAGGTTCGGAAGACAAGTGTAAGCACTGATTCACACGGTACTGAAATAAATTCAACCAGGACTTCAGTAACATTAATATTGCAGAAAAGATTGGAAAACATCATATATGTATATGCTATAATAAGGCACAATGTGCCAAGTATGACACTTAAATCAATGGCAACTGCATTAGAAATGAAAAACCAAGGGCAACTTAAAAATATTGCTGGTATGGACCCTTGCTCATGCTACATATTACAAGGATGGAAAAAAATGGATAAAATTTCATAACCTCGTTTATCACTATGCTATAGAAGTAAAAACAGGACCTCCAAGAAAAGAACCTACATTCTTGAATTCAGCGCCGAGTTTGCTTCTCAATTCCTTCAGTTTTACCTGAGTAATCCGTAGGACAAGTACTTAGCTTGCTGTAGCCTGTATATTTCCTTTGAGAAAAGACATCATCTTCCTGCAGAACAAGAGTCTGGGAGGCTCTGCAGAAATTTTGCTCTTGCAACAGGGTCAGTGGAAAATCTACCCAACACAGCAAATGTGGCTGTGTTGCTTCCAAATTTCTCGATTCCTCTAGATATCATACAGGTGTGATTTGCTTCCACAACTACGATAATGTCTTCACCTAAGAATGATGAAACAGTCTCAGCTATTTGTCTGGTAACCCTTTCCTGTACTTGGAGTTTAAAGCCATAAAAATGTACTACCGATTGCACTAGAGGTCTTCCAACCGGGTTGACTCCATCTGAAGAGTGATAACCAATGTGCACAACACCTTGAAAAGGGAGTAGATGATGTTCACACTGGGACCAGAATGACAAATTGAGCTCAGAGCAGATGCCATCATTAAAATTACCAACCTGACCAGAAGGACTTCGAGTATCTATTCTACTTCGAACAAAGCCATTCAGTTTCATCTCCAAATTAGAGTTTCTAAAGTTCATGAACCACTTCACAAACCGAGATGGGGTTTCTACAAGCTCTTCTCTCAATGGATCTTCGCCCAGAGACTTAAGTATCGAATTCACTGCATTTGTCATAGCTGAATTTGCTTGTCCTGGCATGCCACAAGATTGAGATGGGCACCATGATTGGCCAGAGGATCTACGATGAGCATTGTCTATGCTTATACCTCTGAATTTCAGTAGACTCCAAAAATCAGTCCAAACATCAGCATTCCCATCCTCAAAAACACCAGAACCTGAGGTAGCCGTTATCTTTACCCATCCTTGGGAAGTCGAGTCGAGAAATGCTGATTCAATATTTGGAAAATGAATATGCATACACTGTAGAACCACAGCAACGCCTGTTGGCTTGATTCCATGCTGCAAAGCAGTGCAAACTTCATCAGCAAGGCGCTGTGGACTTTGGAGCCGTTTTGCAAAAATATCAGCAACCCGAGAAAGCTTGCTTAATCCTACAACCCTTTTTCCAGATGGGACATAACCTACATGACACTTAACCTGGAATGGAAGCAAGCAAGACTCACAGTATGAAAAGAGATCAAGATCTCGAACAATCACAAGCCCACCAACTCCTCCAGCCTGACCACTTCCACCTTCCAATCCAGCTTCAGGGAATAACGCGCCATGAACGATATCATTCACTTTTTGTTTGTAACCTTCATACAGCACAAGATATGAAAGACTAGAGTCAAACAGCAGTTTAAAACATCAATTCACCGACCCATCTACAATTGAAACTATCAACATGTTTCATGCTAATAGAAGATGTAGATTTCCTTTGCATACAGCATGATGAGTTCTGCAGTTAACTAGCATAAGATAGATGTTGAATGACTTGCAACAATTTGTTATGACGTAATCAAGTTCTTGGTGTTCAAAATTTTTTCACTAAAGAAAGCCCCGCACTTGTTTCAACCTAGAACAAAAATCCAGCACTAACCAGCAACCAAGTATTTAAATGTAAACTGCAGAAAGGAGCAAGGAACAAGAAAGATTGTTTCTTAAATAAACAAGATGAAATTCCTAATTGCAAATGAAGAAACATTGTTCCTAGAGATGCTTCTCTTGACTAGAAAAGAACACATGATATCATATTTTAGCTTATGCACTGTTCCCACATTAAAATTTTAATTTTGCAATTCCTACAAGTCAGTAATGCATGTGTTCCATGAGCAAGATGGAAAAGTTCAATCTTTCATCTTTACTTCCCCTCACGTGTATTGAAGAGACATACACACATCAGTTTCCTTCAACTGTGCTTCAAGGATGAGTATTCAATTCAAATAGATGGTTGCAACTACTTGACGGGAATATCATTTCATGAGCGTCCGAAGTCTGGTTTCAATATTCATGACTTCCCCTGTCCCTAACTGTATATAGGTTCACTTCCAATAGCTTCATACCAACATTACTAACAAAAGTGGTTAGAGAAAATGAAGTAATCCAATTTGCCTAACGACAGGGGCTTCATCTAACAGTCTCCAACCTCCACCTTGGTGGACACACTAGAATGGCCAAACATAACCTCTACACTTGAAATTGAGCTACTTTTCCGAAACTTCAAAAAGTGCAGCATTGGATTCATCTAGAAAATATAAAATACAGAAAGCTCATATCCGATATTCAAAGACAATTTTTTTTGCTGGAAAGTTTGACGACTCATCCTTCACTAAATGAAAAGCTAACCAACAGGTGCATTAGGAGATTACTGAAGTTCCTAAAGGGGCAATGGAGAGCCCATGGATCAAGAAGTTATGGCAACCCATCCAAAGATACAGTTTGGACCATCCGGAAGGAAGGAACTTGAGATATGATGAGGGGTTGGAAAACACCACCCTAACCTGAAAACCTTCTGAAGTTTGAGGCAATCATTGCTTCAATATTCCAGAATAAATATTCTGGCTACACAACGAAAATAATTATTTGGTGTAATGAAGAAAACCAGAGCTGGAAGTACTTTTAAAATTCAATTTTAAAATGGTATAAAAGCAACTAAAATAGTACTCCTAGAAATGACAAAGCTTGTTTGTCTGGTTAAAGCTAATTCCTCCACCTTACCCGTTCTCTTTCCTTTTATACATAATAAGGACAGAGTGCTCATAATTGCAGAACCTTCACTGAAGGATAACAAAAAAAGACCAATTCAGTAAATTCTTCAACTAAAAAAATTCCATCTTTTGGCATTTTCCAACAAGGGAAACACACAAACTAACAGCATGAGGCAAAAATAAGCATTCATGCTATTCAGCAGTCCTTACTAATAATACTCTGACAAGCTTGATGCACAAACTACACTTTCCCCAGATCTCATGGCGATATAAAGTAAGCAGATCCATTAACATGGAACAAACAAAAAACAACTATTACAAAATCCAAAAGGGTGTCACAGTTTACCTCTTGTTCCTTGTCGAAGAGCCTTAGCAACACGAAAAGGGGTTTTCTTGATTCCTTCCCTATTGATATCTTCACCCAAACCCTGCAATAGGACTCTAACAGCATCCTGAATAGCCAGTGTTTCAGGCTGAGTTTCAAATCCAAGCTCAAAACTAACTTCGTTATCTATTTCTGCATGATAGTGCCCTTCATCTAATGCGCCCATTGACACACAAAACGAAATAATACAACAGATCTTACCACCTGAATCACAGGTGATGAATCAAGAACAAGAACAAAAATTGAATCTTTAATTCGAAAGATTTTAGCCAAAGATTCCAAATTTGAGACACCCAATGACCCAAATGAGAAAAAGTTGACCAAAAATAGGGATGAAGGAGGATTTGTAGGGCTGCTATTGATGAACATATACTATAGGGATCTGGGGATGAGATGCATATGCATTACTACAAGAACTTTGCAGTATTTAAAAAATGATTTCTTTTAATAATTAAAAAATACGTAAATAAATAAAAATATGTTTTTTTTTTATAAAAAAAATGTAAGGTTGCAGTAGATATTGGAATGTGTGGAAAGCTTTACCTAATTCTGTCACGGCACTACTTGTGTACAAAATTAAAGATTAAGTTGTTAATTTATGATATATCAAACTATTGAAAACATCACCTTATTAATTTATAGCTTTAAAAATACTTTTTATTCAACTAATTAAATTTAGATATACCTCGATCTGTTACATGACATAGAAAGTAGTTTCAAATTCTTGTAAGAGCATGAAACTCTTAATAAAAAATCGAGAAATTATCAATATCGAAGGTGTATGCAATATCAAAGGATATAGGTGTATTTAAATTTAATTAGTCAAATAAGAATGTATTTTTAAGATTGTCAATAATTTAAGGATAAAACTAATAATTCACGCTAAATTTAGGAATTCGGAACTCAAGCCCAACTTGGCTTGTCTATTCCATCCGCCGTCGCATTGTAGCAGTTAGATGAGTTTCTCAATCATTCATCGCATGGTTGTGCTTGGCAACTCCTACACCAATAAAACTTGTGAAGATCGTTTTTATTTAATTGAGCGGCTTTTCAAGGAGTGGGAAGGTTAATAGATTCAATCGAACTCAATAATTTTAATTTAAATTTGGTATGTATTTTAAAAATTTTATTTAATATATATAATTTAAATGGACTAAAAATGGGTGGTGCATTGGTGAATGTTATCTTGTATTACACCAATTAAAGTGGGTGGGGAATTGAGATGCCACTAGCCAGTGACCACTAAACAAACTCATCATTTTGTCTTCTACTTAAACATGGCAAAATCCTCATATTGCTCTTCAATTTCAACTCTGTGGGACCAAATTTACCATTTTTGAAAGCATAAGCATGGCATTGAAATGGATAATAATAACATTCACTGAGATTTGGTGGAATTTTGAAAATGCATGAGATATATTTCCTCCTTTAAATTAAGGACTTTTGGTGGGGTAAGGAAAGGGAAAATCAAGGAGAGATTATGTGGTGGGAAATTGAACTTTATCAATAAAGTAATCAACTGAGTCATTAAGATTCTTTCGTTAGTAAATTCAAAAATATTTTTTCTCAATAAGTAGGTTGTTCTATGATAAATTTGTAATAAAAGATTTATATATACTCACGTATATTATATGGATAAAGAAGGATAATCACAATCTTTACGAAAACACTAAAGAGAGAATTCTATCAATTTCATTCGTATCGCACTACTAGCTTTTTCTGTGAAATCATAAGCAAAACTCATAAAATATATTCAGAATTCAAGTCAAATTAACAGTAGTTTTAATGATTAAGTTTCACCAATAAAGTTTCTGTCAAGTGATATGTTAGCTTGGTTAATTTCTTGCTTTTGTTGGTAGTGTGTTTGGCATTTAACTTGACTTTGTAGCTACTCAAAAAAAAAAAAAAAGAAGATGACTTTAATTTGCTGGAAAGGATTCTTTTAATTAATTTATTTTTCACACTGGATTTGAATTTTAAAATGAACTTTTCACCAACCTCAAAAAAAAAGTTGGGGAGTGGTGATGACCACGATATAAAGAGCAAAGAAAAAGGACTTGAGAGATGATATAATATACATAAATTTGATATCTTGTCAAACATATCACAAAATTCTACTTAAATGGTCAAAAACACATTTAAAGTATCTTGATTATTGAGTTTGAAAATATCAGGAGTGCGAGTTTACTATTGAACTATTACCAAATATTTATCGAAACACACCTTGACTATTAGTTGTTCGTTTTTCTACTTGAATGATAGTGATATTTCAAATAGGAAACTCTCACACCTGATAGTTTGAATAAGTATGTTCTTAATTCTTCACTCTAATTGTTTTTAAATGATATTTTATTTTAAAATTTTGTGTCAAAACAAATTACCGTAAAAAGAAGAAGAAGGTAATAGGACGAATGGAGCAGTATAATCTCATGTGGGCTTTATTGTGTAGTAGCCCAGTTGCCAATATATACCTTCACAGCCCAATATCGTGACCCGAAATAATAAGAAAGAAGCGGTACACTCTCAGTACACCTCCAAGCCATCAATGGAAAAAAATTCTTCAGTCGGTGCGATGCCATGGAGTCATCATCCTCATCACCATCACCGTCACCGTCATCAACACTTTCAGATATCGCACAACTGTCCATTACACAGCTACATGTTGCAGCGCAACAACCATGTACCAACATGCCCACTTTTTACTCCTTCTCCATTGCCGCAAAACCCTGAACAAATTACTCCGCCTTTACTGCCGGACGATTTGAATATGCAGATTTCTGAGCCTAATGTCAGTTTTAACGACTCAGGGTAACTTTCACTCAATTAATTAATGCTTTCTTGTGCTTTGATTGAAATTGGGTTGATTGTATTTTCTGCACAGTTGCTACCATTGCACTTGGATTTTGTGATTACTGATTATATAAAAATGCCATTCGTATTTGCTGGTAATAGTTTTATTTCTTGATAATTTACCTTCTTTTAATCATGATTTTCTGTATAACACAAGCATAAAACATCAGCACTACTGATCACTGAATTTCTGATTTTGTTTAGAGGCTAGAAGTTTCTTTTGAGGCACCCAAGGGTGTGGCCAAGTGGTTCAATTCCTAGCCGAGACAAAAAAAAAAACACTTGTGATTTTTTTCCTATGTGACCTGTTGTTGATAGAATTAGTGGAAATGCGCACAAGCTGTTTCGGACACCACGGTTATAAAAAGAAAAAAGGAAGTTTCTTTTGAGCCGAGGGTCAAACAACCTCACTACCCCACAAAGGTGGGAGTAATATCTGATTGATTGTTTGGAGGCTAAAAGTTGGTATATTTCATGGCCACCTTTTGAATGAAGAGTCTGAAAGCCTGGAATTCATTTTCCACACTTGGGAGTTTTTTTCTACTAGTGTATGGGAACTGGGAAGTAGCAATCTATTGCATCTATAATTAAACGTTGGTTCAATGATGGTGAACACTAGTGTATGAAAATGCACCTCAGCCACTCAAGGTGCAGAATGTTAGCTTACTATGCACTGTCTGGTATTTTTCCCTCAGTAGCTAATGTCAGTCAGACTACAATTAGATGCAGCAATGGTTGGACATATTAAACAAAATTCAGTAATTACCTATTCTGCTGATTGTGACTCAACTGATTATTATCCCTTCCCGATAGGTCTATATCCATCACTAAATTTCGTGGGGTACTACTTCCCTCCATTCTTGTAAATGTCACCTGTGATCTGCGCAGGTGTTTCTGCACCCCTGAGTAGACAGGAAATAAAGGATTTCCATTAGCAAATTGAGGAAAGATGTTACAAATAGTTTGTGGAGATCCCAAATGATGACTATAGGAGCATCAACTCCCCCATCCAGCAATATACACCGCAACTCTGCCTTCACGCTCTCCTCCATGTCCTGACCAGTTTTCCCAGCCGTTCTTTTCTGTTCCCAGAGCCCATTTTTCCTTAGCTCTGTCCAATTTCTCTCTACCACCGCGAAATTTTATGCTTATGTATAACTTCTCTGGGAGTCCTACATCTTCTTACTGAATGCAACCATCTCCAAGTCATCCTAATTCTCTCGACTCATCAACATAACATTTGAAAATCCATTCCACATTTTCAGAAGTCCTATCAGTTTCAGAACTGTGCATGGGAAGTGGTTATATTGAGTTGATTGCGGCCGAATTTGGAACTCAAGAAATAGGTCCAAAGTAAATAGTGATTTCTATGCATGTTCTGTTTGTCAAAGAAAATTGAAAAGAGGAGGGAGTTTGTCCATCCCAAACACGGAGAAGTACTTGATCCCACTTTTCTTGTCTTTTAGTTTGTTCTTGGAAAATGGGATGAAGATTGGTTTTGTGATAGTTTGAAAGACCGAGTATCAGTGGGTGATAGTTGACTGGTTGATCTTCTGTATTTGTTGTAATGCTGCATTTGATTGAAACATGAAGCAGGAAATTCTGGCTTCAAATAAACTCACAGGAAATAAATATAGATTATATTGGAAGTTTAAGAGAGTTTCAATGGACCACTCCTTATAGAATGCAGAGGAAAATGGTAAAAAATCACGGACCTGAATTTAAAGTTTTGGGAATCAAGTAGGTGGTGTAGGAGAAATTGAACCTAGAACCTCACTGGCATGATTCCTTTTTGGTATACATGTGAAGCTGTGCGTTTGTGATGTTACCCTTGTGTTAGAGCTGTCAATCTTAAGGCTCTTTCATCCTGTAGATTTTAACTTTTTTTTGTGTGTCTTCATCTGAAGAATGATGCAAAATGAAGGTGAGAACTTTGAAGATGAAGATGAAGAAGAGGAGCCTATTTTTGTCCTTACAGATGAATGGAGAGATTTCTTTGCCAAATCTGAAGCTAAAAGGAGACAAGGTATTTTCACCACTTCCTTCTCTTTTAACTGTACAACTTTTGCTAGAGGTGTAGTGGACTAATGTATTTGATCGGTCTGCAGCAAAAAAACATGCCAAGAAGAAAGGGAAGAGTAAGATCACAAATGGGAACACACCAGCATTGGAGGACTGATTGTGACGTGAAGAATGAAACTGCTATATGTCCGAAGACAGGACCAGGATAAACCCCTTTGGATAGTTGTGACAGAATGTCAAATATCTTGATTCTATAGCTCAAGAAATGTTTCTTTGCTTGAGAAGATGTTTTAAATATGAGTATCACCTGGAGAAGGAATATGAGCTGATGTAATATGCATTTTTCAAATGTTATCATCATTGCAATCATATACGCCTTTTAATGAATATTTACGTGACATCCTTGGTTGAAGTATTGTTTCTATGTCATGTTAGCTGCAGACTTGCAGTTGCTATTGTCATCACCTCAGAGCTATCTGCAGATTTCTGCTTGGTTTTCAATTATCCACAACATAGAACGAGGCAGCCAACTCTTTTTTCAAGTAATTTTTATTTTCAGATCATACAACAAGATTTTGGAGCTGAGTGTTTGTTATATATAGGTTGCCGATGATTGGTTGAATACAATTTGAGATGAAAATAAGAGCTTTTGTTCATAAACTTTGTTGAAAATGTCTACTAATCCATAGACAGGGATGAGTTATAGTAA
Source organism: Solanum verrucosum (assembly GCF_900185275.1). Lineage (NCBI taxonomy): Eukaryota > Viridiplantae > Streptophyta > Magnoliopsida > Solanales > Solanaceae > Solanum > Solanum verrucosum. Next base: position 4,716,433 of record NW_026020430.1, read on the forward strand.
TTTGTGCCAAGCTCACACTAACCATCAGTTTGGCATCCAAATTCAAGATTTTCCTTGGGGGCCATTGGGAAGGATTATATTACACTGGAAATGTCGTTTTATCTTTTGTTGACTTGCAAATGTAAAGGAACTGAAAATGTCATAATGCTAATATATCAGGGATTAGATGTTTATGTTCCTACCATGACCTTTCAAGATAATATACAATAATAACTGGTTTACAGTCAAATATTTATAGATATCTAGTAAATTACTTAATAATATATCTTGCCCGGAAGCTAGGTGCCCTGGTATCAACTATCTTCCAGCTAGCTTGCTCATGGCAGTATTTACCCTCTCATCTGAGATCGATCTATGGCCGTCATAATAATCTAGTATCTCCATTGCTATATTTTTCACCTGTCAACATTGAGAACTTCATTAAAAGATGATAGTCCAAGCAGGCAGCAACTTGACAGTAAAATAAGGGATAGTCTACGATGGTCTTGTTATATTTTGAAATCATTGGCGAAGTGTTAAGCTTGCATACATACCACATTCATATCAACTCGAAGCTCCTCAAACCAGGCAGTAGTTTCTTTATCTTTCAGCACACTTGCAATATATATGCAAGCTAAAGTAATCAAATGTGGCGGATGAATGAGAATTAGGTCCATCTTATAGGTGTCATTTATAAGTCCCCTAAAAGAAAGCAGAATTCAGAAGTTATCAAGATAAAAACAAAACAAATGTAGAATTTTGGAGAGACATACTATGGGAAGTAATATTTTAGAGTAATCTGACAAATTTCGCAACTAGAAGTCAAAGATATGAAAGCCTCGGAAAGTTTCTTACCAAGTCAATTGAGTTGCATCATTCATGCCAGCATCCTGAAGGAACCTGCAAAATTGAGTTAAGAATCAAGTTGTATGCTGAGAGAAATCAATCAGCTACACAAGGAGGTATCTAGGAGATACTTACTGTGCTAATGAACGATATGGATGATATACGACTAAGTAATAGTTTAGGGCTTCCAGAACTTTCATCTCCATGTCTAGTATGTCTTTTATTTCATATTTATACTTCTCATCCGAATCTGCAGAAGCAAGTCAGAAAAATCAAGTCTTGCATTAGAAATTAACTAAATTGGGTATGTAGCAACAACAGGATATCATAAGAAGTACTTTGTCATTGTAATCAAAGATGTTCTTACATAATTTCTTGATGTAAAATACAAGAAGTCGGGCCTGCACAGTGCTTTCTTCTGCTTTTGATGCCAAATACAAGCAAGTTGGAGCAACCAGACGAGGATCATACTCGGTCATACTTCTCCTATGGACAAGAAAAAAGATGGTTAGAAAGAATGATAAAGTAGAATGGTGGTTCAAGGTGAAGCAATAGTAGGCCTGTAGAGCATAAGTGTGAATTTAAAAGTTTCAGTTTTGAAACAGAAAGGATACACAGAGTCCAAATTAGAGAATTTTCCTTCCAATTTGTATGACTTTGTCCAGGATCTATTCCAAAAAAGAGTTAGCACAGGATCCCAAACATAAATATAAAACTGGTCCAAAGAAACAGAGCTGAGGGTGCTTTTTTACTCTTTAAGATAGCCTTTTTTTTAACATACGAAAGCATATGACTTCACGTTTATCAGTTATGTATGCAAATGTGATTTATTGTACACATATTTCTTTTTTATGTAAGAATAGCTAAAGTGGTCCATCCAATATCCTTTCCAAATCAGCTTACTTATTTTACTTAATTTGCTTTGGTTTAGCAAAGTCATTTGCTGATAAAGTGGTTCTACCAGAACATAATAAATCACAATTTGAGTGGCCATAGCTGGTGCTTGCACATATCTGTGAGGAATTTCTGCGTAGAAGTGACTCGGCAGACTCTCTCCCCGACTGCACAGAATTTCCCCATCCAGAGCTGCATCGGAACATTATTGCCAGTAATACCAATCTTCTTCTCTCTTAAGTTCTACATTTTTTTTCACAGCACTGGTTCACTTGTCCTCTTGTATGATTTATTTAAGCAAGCTAAAGAATTTATGCAATGTCTTTAAGAACCATTACTCCATTAGTTCATCATAATCTTATAGGCTTAAAGCAATATGGATTTATGTCTGGGTGGTGGCTTGTCGGATTAAAAGTTCTAAGTAATGTATCAGCAATATGGATTTATGTCTGGGTGGTGGCTTGTCGGATTAAAAGTATCCTCTATGCCAACAAGCTGAAGGTCCATTTAATAGGCGGACTTTTCTGGTTAGGTAAATAATTTACAGCGAATAGTGTATTGTCCTCCTAATACCAAAGACAGCATGATATACCTGACATATACGCGTCTCATGTACGTAATTGCGGTAGCAACAACCCTGGAAATAAAAACCATATATTAGATACTAGATTTCTGGAAGTAGCAAAAACAGGTGTTTTAAGAAGGAAAATTACACACACACACATCGTCAGTTCCCTTCTGTGAAAGTTATGGAGATACATGTAATAAACACTCAGGTGCAAAGAGCAATCTTGAAAAGTTTGTGATGAAAAAAATAACTATGTCGATAGGTAATCCACATTGTATGATCCACATATTGAGCAGAAGACACACTTATGTAGTATCACAGCATTGACCTTCCTCTATCGTCAAGCAAGTCCTCTAACTATTAAACAGCTACAGCTAGTAGATTCTTCCCCCTTATTCACATCCAAGTAATGGAATAGATAAATGAACACATAATGTCGTGCAGTATATATCTTCCTACAGGAAAATAATAGGTCTAAACAAATATTGATCATGTCAATGGAAACAACATCGAATGAGCATGTATTTTTATGACCAAATAGCTCTTCCAGTTTTTCAGCTAAAAGGTTATGAACCTCACAGAAACATTATGCTATTAAAGAGACAGTGATGCTGATGAAGGAACATAAGAAATACCTATTACTTATAGCAGAAGTTTTTTTTTTTTTTGGAAACTGGTAAATGTACTTGTAGCAGAAGTTTTATAAGCAGATGAGGAGAGAAAACAGACCTTTGTCTCACTTTCACATTTTGAGCCAATCTTGCAACATCTGCGAGGGAGCAGAAAATTTAACAAATCAAACGAGATGGAAAACGGTAATTAAATTGTCCTGTGCAAGATTATGATTGATAATAAGGAACTGCAAGCCAGGCAACCAGTCACATATACATGAAAATAAAACAAGTAAAGCACAAATTCTGAGAAGTTTGAAGGCATGCAAAATATGTTCGAGAAAAGATAAGTGGTGCTCAAGAGGTATACTGAAGGTTTCAATTGTTTCAACTATGCCAGACGATTAAATTTAACTGCAACTACCAGTGTGTACATCAGCAAAATTGGCCATATATCATGTCGAAAGATGCACATTTTGATGTTGCCACTGAGTGCCGAAAAAGTATTTTGTCTATGTTACATACCTTCAGACAAATATTTTTGTTAAGTTGGGTTTTTATTACAAAATGTATCATTGTGACATTACAATAGATCGTGAATCAGAGTTTTATCCATTTCTGTTGACTAAATTTCCAATCCCATAGCCGACAGCCTCCTTCAGAAGAGATATAATATCTGGTATTCATGCCAAGGGGATCAGGCACATAACACACACATCAGCCTTCCTAAAGTACATTTTGAGCTCTCAAATTCCAGCAGTTTTCATTTTTCCAAAACAAACCTCCAAGCCTAAATATAGTTTCTAAGCAGGCAATAAATCTTAAATGACAGTTTTAATAGCTTGGCGTAATCAATGAAAATTCTAAACTAAAAGGCAGTGACAACATAGAAATTTCCCATTTCTGATCTTCGGATCTTGAGTAATGGTATTAATTTCTTTCATGATAGGAAATTATTGGATACCACTAGAAATAGCTGAAAAGGAAAAGAAATTCTTTATTTTAGGACAATGGAAAACTACTTATTATGCGAGCTAAGAGCTGGGTCCGCCCCTCTACCCACATCAGGATATAAGACAACTAGAAAACAGACAAAAGTTAGATAATGGGCCCGGTCCTCTACCATCTACCCTCATCCACTTAAATACCAGACTTTAGTCTAGAGCAGAGTTCGAATTCATGACGTGCGCCTAACCCACACAGCACGCGCAACGCTCTTACCACTAGACCAACACCCTGGGGCTCATGATGTAAGACATTTATAGCTATTTTTATTATTATTGTTGTTGGAGAATTGTGACCAAATATATCCAATGACAATAAAGACACAAATAACAGATCTTTAGCCACCGCTTTGTACTTATAGATGCACTTGCCGGTGTTCTTTCATGATCATAAAAATTCACTGAACTTACTGATAAGAAACGGAAAAACAGTCTCTTCATCAAATATGGTAGGAAAATGATAAGAGTCTCAGTCCTCATTCATATAATTTAGCAAATAACATATACTCAATATGGTAATTACTGAACAAATCAGAGTAAAGCTATCATTTTGAAAAGGGGAATTTCAGGTATCGTATGAACAAGAAGAAAAAAAATATGCAGCTAACAAGGTCGCAAAACGAAATCAAGAATGAAGTAAACACAATTAGCTGAAAACATAATGTGATATAATCTGCAAACTCCAGTAAGTGATTAATACCCTTGAAAAATTCAAATTAACCTAAAAAGCTATATACTTTACGCCTGATGGCTGATTCCCACAAGTAAAATCAACCTTGAAAACACCCCCACCCCCACACAGGGGGATATACCATTTTGGCTACACCTACTAAAATCTCAACAAATATAATCCCTGAAGCCATGCTTTTAACAATAAATAAGTCCAAAGAATAAACCCTTGTGGTCCGAGCGTTTCCCAAACACGCACATAAGGTTAGATTAGTGCTAAGAATCATAAAAGCTGAACCCATTTAATTAAATCATTGATTATGGGAATTACAATTGGACATATGCAACTTGATGAGCTTGAAATCATCGAGAGTGATGCCTTTCTCTTTATCCAACTGATGTACAACATCAACCTCCTCTTGGTCCAAAAGTTCTTTGCTGCAAACAACAAGAAAACATCAAAACAAGAAAGATTGAAGACGAAAAAAGGGATGATTTTTATACATACTACTGAGAAGATATCCAGAAATTGGCAGCCATATGATGAAAAGAGAAACACACAAAATCAGAAATTGGGTTTGAGCCACTTTAACTTGTACGAATTCGACAACTGATCCAGATTCTTCTTCTTCTAGTAGTTTCCTTTTCCCCTGTTCTTGTGAGAGAAGAAAAAAATGGATAAACGTCAGCTCTCTGCTTTATTGGGCTTTATGACTATTAGCTTTATAAGGCCCATGTAGGAGTTGGCCCAACCCAAAATCTCGAGTTGTTGCTGTATTTTTAGTGTAAAATACTTTTTAATAAATGAAAATATTGGATCATGATCTATAATTTTATAATGGGATAATTGTACATAATAGCAAACTATTAATTCAAATTAAATGCTATAAATATACTTTGATTTAATTGTATCCTATAGCAAACTATTGCTATTTTCGCCACTCTCCTTGGTGGAATTTCGCTCGCCTCTCTTGCTTTTATACAAACACAAATGTATAAAATGCATTTGTGTTTGTATAAAGCGAGAGGAAATTATATATATACATATATTTTCGTTCCCCTCTCCCAGATCTCGCTCGCCACTCTCCCAAATCTCACTCGCCACCCTTGCCTCTCTCGCTTATACAAACAGAAACGAAATGTATAAATTGCGCTTATTTTTGTATAAAGCGAGAGAAAAATGTATATACACATGCAAATACATATATTTTCGTCCTATACACTTATAATTATACAATACAAATATTTTTCTGCCCAGTTTTCTTTTGCCTTTCTCTCTTTCTCGTTTTATACATACACAGATTATACAATTGATCTTTTATATACAACTGTTTTCTTTTGTATATGTATAGCGAATTATACAACTGCTTTCTTTGTATATGCATAACGAATTATACAACTGTTTTTTTTTTATATGTATAGTGAATTATACATATATATGTTTGATATGGAGCGCAGTTATGCAAATTTTGCTATAACATACAAATATGAATTTTGTGTTTGCTGTATGAGAAAGATGCTCTTTTATAATTTAACATTGTTAAGTAGGGATGAAGGGTAATTTCTTAAGAGTTATATTTGTACAACAGTAACAACATACTTGGTTAAATCACATAAAGAGTATATGTGTCAAATGTCAATTACTAAAAATAGAGTCAAAATCTAAGTGATGGTCTAAAAAAGTTAATTTTTTTTTGTGTAAATCAACCTGATAATAGCATATTAAATGTTTCAAGTATGTGAATTGATTTTGTTTTCCGATAAGGTGCGATTCTCTTTAGATAGGCTCTACACGAGGCATATTCAAATAAGTCGAATTAGTGAATACTAAATTAAAAAAAATAATATCTTCTTCTTTTGAAGACTTCTTTAGATGAGAATTCGACAAGGTGGGAAACGATTGCATCCTTCTTATTTTTAATTTTGAAAAAATAAATCAAAGGATATTATCGAAATGATCGATGTCATGTTGTTTAAAAAAGATTTTTATTAAAAAAATAATTACTAAAAATATATAAGTGAGAAAAGTCAAACATATCATTGTCAAGGCACTCTCCCCACATCAATTATTGTTATCCTTACCTAAAGCATCTAAGTTCTTGTTTAAGATCAACTTCCAAAATTGAGAAGAAAAAACCAAAAGCCACCACAATTGTTCATATAGAGAGAAGTAAAGAGGGAAGCTCGTCATAGAACAATCGATCAAAAAAATAAAAGATTGTTGATGACGTGAGAAAAAAAGGTGTCTCTCAATAAAGATGGTCCAATTTCTTCTAGCAATAGCTATATTTGTAATCTTCACATCACTTTACATGTTATGGAAAACAAAAATTCAAGCCAAAAATAGTAGTAAAGTTGTGATAAATCTACCTCCAGAAATCCCAGGAGCCTATTTTCCAATAGGTCACCTCTATTTATTCATTAGCAAAACTCCACTTGCACTAATTTTGGCTAATTTGGCTGACAAATATGGCCATATTTTTAGTATTCGTTTAGGGATACATCGTGCAATTATAGTGAGTAATTGGGAAATAGTTAAAGAATGTTTCACAACAAATGATAAAGTACTTGCGGGTCGACCCGCTTCAAGTGCTGGTATATATCTTGGTTATAACAACGCTGCGTTTGGTTTTGCTGATTATGGGCCTTATTGGCGTAATATTCGCAAGTTGGTCCTGTTGGAAGTTCTTTCAAGTAAGAGGCTCGAGCAATTCAAGCATATCCGCGTCACGGAGGTACTGTTCAATTGTATGACCATCTTATTCCTCTAATGAAAATTGATTTTTTTTATATTGGATGACGATGAAATTTGAATTCATAACCTCTTTCTTTCTGTTCTAAGATTATGTTGAAATCATGTGTGTATCTCATTTCAAATCTTAATATGTTAGAAATGGTATATGTATTCTTAATCAGATAACTAAATTATGTTTGGACTTGCCTTCTCATGTGTTGAACCTAAAAGTTTAAACGGTTAGAAAAAAAACTACTATAATTAATTTTAATTATTTGACTACTCTCAACAGGTAGAGACTAACATCAAAGAACTATACTCATCAATTCTGAAAAGTGGGAGTACAAATCCATCAAAAGTGAATATGAGTAAATGGTTTGAACAATTAACCTTAAATGTTATAATGAAGATGATTACTGGAAAAAGATACAAAACAGAAGATGAAAAAGGGAGACATTTCACAAGAACCACCAAAGAATATATGTATGAGTCTGTCCAATTTGTTTTATCAGATGTAATTCCATTACCATTTCTAAAATGGTTTGATTTTCAAGGGAGAATTAAGTCTATGAAGAAATTGTCTGAAGAAATGGACAAGATTGTAACAAGTTGGATAGATGAACATTTGATGAAGAGAGAGCTAGCAATTAAAGATGATGACCAAGACTTTATTGATGTGATGCTTTCTAAGATTGATGAACAATTCATGTATGGTTATACAAGAGAAACAATCATTAAGGCTACAATTTTGGTAAGTATTTAATTTTACTCAATGCATCTAAAGCTTGAATCTTTTTTAATTTAACTGATATATATATTGACAACGTAAAAGATAGTATATAATTTAGTAAAATAATAATAGTAGTAAACTAACACACTTATTCAATGCCATGTCATCACAACTTATATAAACTAAAGTCTAATTACCAATTAGACCTTCTTGTTGAGAATGTTGTTGATATCAATGCATATGTCATTACATAAAAACTGATCTTTAAAGGCAATTAATTAACAATTTTTGTATATGTCCCTAAAACCTATAGCGACACTGGATTCAATGACAATTAGCTAATGTCGATAAAGACTTTATCAATGTGTATATTTTTGCCGCTAAAACTTGTTTTTGTCGTAGTGTGTGCGGTGTGCCAAGTAGTCATTGTCATGGACATGTTTTAATTTCATATTTCTCAAAGTCTAATTATAAGTTTCACTACATTATATTGTTCTTTAGAACATAATCTTAGCAGGGTCAGACACTACTTCAATTCACTTGACATGGCTCTTGTCCTTATTAGTGAACAACAAACATGTAATGGATCAAGCACAAGAAGAAATAGACATGAAAATAGGCAAAGAGAGATGGGTGGAAGAGTGTGACATAAAAAATTTAGTGTATCTTCAAGCTATTGTTAAAGAGACACTTCGATTATATCCACCGGGACCATTAGCAATACCACATGCTGCTATGGAAGATTGTACCGTGGGGGGTATAAAGTTCCAAAAGGCACGCGATTGATGGTCAATGTGTGGAAATTACATCGAGACCCTCAAATTTGGTCTGATCCTGAAAAGTTTATGCCTGAGAGATTCATGAAAAGTCATAGTGAGATTGATATTTCTGATCAGAATTTTGAGTTTATTCCGTTTGGTTCTGGTAGACGATCTTGTCCAGGGATTACTTTTGCTATGCAAGTGACACACTTGACACTTGCTAGGTTGCTACAAGGTTTTAACTTTAGTACATTAGGGGACTTGCCAGTGGATTTGACTGTGGGCAATAGCATAACTTTACCCAAGGCAAATCCATTGGAGGTATTTGTAATGCCTCGTTTGGCACCTATGCTTTACCGACATTAGTCGGAGCTCCAATACAGACTCCAGACATCAGATGTCAAGTGTTGTTTTAATATGTTTGTTGTCTCGAATATTCTTCTTTATAATAGTTTATGTTTTCTATTTTGCAGTTTGTTTCGATCTTCTAATTTTGTTGGTTTGAACACATGATTATAACATTATTTTATTCAAAGTAATATATCAATTATGGAAAGTTGTAAACATAATTTACATCTCAAATAGTCCGTCCTCGTTAATACTTGAAAAATATAATTAAAAAACTGATATTTACAAGTAATATATACTCCACCCTTGAAATTCCTACACATGGTGAATAAACCAAGAATTTTGCTAGAGATTAATTTAAGGAAAAGAGAATATTTTACTATGAGAATTAAGAACAAGAAAAAAAGATTAAAGTGGACTGCAAAAAGAATAAAAAGAGATTAAATAATTTCTCTTCGTTTCAATTTATTTGTCTGATTTTAACTTGATACAGTGTTTGAAAAAAAGAAGAAGATTTTTTTGAATCTCGTGATCTTAAACTAAAAATACATAGAATTTATTAAATGATATTATGGTCTTAAAGAGTCACGAAAAAGTTTAAATTAAAGAATTAAACTTTTGTTTTATAAACAAACTAAAAAGAAAAGTAAGACAAATAAATTAAAATGGAGGAATATAAACTTATGTATAATGTCCTTTTTCCTTGTTGTTCCACTATCCTCTTCATTCACTTTTACTTGCAATGTTTTGCTCCTTCCCATTCTGTACTTGAATATTAAGTTTTAAAAGTAATGACACAAAATTAGAAAAAAATGGAAAAGTCACGAATTCATTTCAAAATTAGGTGAATATTTAATTTAGGTTAACAACCAATTAACCACATATATGAGGTAAGATGAATGTGATCCCACATTTCTTAACCAATAATTTGAATCAAAACTCTGTGAATAAAAAAAAACTTCGATAAAAATAATTTTGTTACGCAATATGAATGTCGAACTAATTGGTGGATTTCGAGTGACAAATTAAAAATATATATGAAGAAAATTAGGTGAACAAACGTAGACTTGGTTCAACTACAATATTATTTGTTGCTAATTATTCTCTAATAATTTCCTAGTCAAAATTGACTTTCTTGAATATATTAAAAAAAATCAAAGAAAACAGATTTGTTTTGGACAAATACAAGTACTATTGTACAGTCAAACAATATCTATTTTTGCCAAAGCATGTGACTTTGTGTTTCACTAGTTTAACATCCAATACTACATATATCTTAATTAATTTTAATAAAATAATTTATAATCACACGAATATTTATATTTCTTTAAAATCGTAAATTTAGAAGGATTTTTAAACTCTTAATATATCAGTTGATTGACTTCTTAAACTTTTACATTCTTATGGACTATATTTCAATCCCTAACTTTGTAATTGCATCTCTCATTTCCTATTTTCCTAATAAAAATATTTTTTTTTCATTCAATTAATTATTAACCAAATAAAAAATAAGGAAAAAAAGGACCAAATTTGACTTATATTGTTGGGAGATGACCAAAACACACCAAATCCGTTATGGAAAGTATATGTCCAAATAGTAATTTAATGTCTTACATAATCCTAATTAGGAAAATATTTTAATAATCCACGTGTTCATTTTTTATTGGTTACACTACGTAAACTAGCTACTATAACCCTCCACGCTGTATTTTCTCTACAAAAAAAACTCGGCCATTTTCAATGCCTTAAAAAGCTTCTCAGAGAAAACGTTACAGCTCTTTTTTTCCATAAAATTCATAGGAAAAAAAAAAAAAAAAAACTCCGGCGGTCGGAAAATGGGTCAGAAAGGGTATCAATCGCCGGCGAAGAAAGTGTTGTCATGGATTCGGAAAAAATCGAAAAAAGTGAAAATCTTTTTGGGTTTAATCACAGCAATCAGTCTATTGGTGACTCTTAAGTTAGTTGTTCATGATCACAACCTCTTCTTTGTTATAGCTGAAGCTATTCATTTGATTGGACTTTTGGTTTTGATTTACAAATTGACAACACTCAAGACTTGCTCTGGTAATTTTGATTTCAGACATAAATTCTTTTTTATTTTCTGTTAATCTGAAAAAAAGAATATTTTTTTTGTGTAGTTTCCATTTGATTGAGCTTTATGTTAAATTAAAGTAGAAAAATTGGTTTGTTTTGTGTTACTCTGTTACTGCTCTGTGCAAAAAGAAAAATTGCTTTGTGTGTAAAGGTCCTTTTTTTATTCTTTTTTCTAGATGTTTCTATTTTCCACTTTTAGATGGGACATCTTGAATTTTGGGAATTGGGATATTCTTGTGGGGAGTTGGGAGAACTAAAAAATGGAATTTTGGCATTTTTAATTATATTTTTGGGCTATGGGAATGTAACCCACCTCTACTATGTGGTTCCCTTTGATGAGATTTTTTTTTTAGGTCAAATGCGGAAATTCGTTTTGATAATGGGTGACACGGTGAGATTCCATTACATGACATTTGCTTGTTGTGATATCATGTTGCCTCTGTGACCCTTTCATCACTTTAAGCTTTTACGAGTTTTCGGGATAAATAATTTAAGGACTATATAATTTTTTGAACTAAACATAAAGACAAATAATCCTGCACTTTATCCTTACACCTCATACCAAATGACTCTTTAGAGATAACACACTTTTTGTTATTTAATTGTATCCTCAACTGAATATCCCTGCTGATACGACTAGACTATAAATGTTAAAGAATGACAAAAGTCCCACATCGGTGGTTAATGAGATGGGTGGACTCCTTATAAGGCTTGGGCAATCCTCCTCCCTTTGAGCTAGCTTTTGGCACTCTCTTGAACCCTCAAAAATGATAAAGAAAAAGGCACCGCTGCCACCAAAGAGTGTTCACTCTCTGAAATTGGATTCCTCAAGTTACAAGATACCAGAGATGGAGAAGAAAATGAAATCTGTTATGGCAAAGCATTCTCTTCCTGAGTAGACAACGCTCAAAATGGTAAAATCTTCGTCTAAGATCTTAGGAGGTGTAGATGCAGGAGTCAGAAAAGTCGGTGCTGTTAATTCTAGAAAACAAAAAATTGTATATAAAGTATCTGCAGAGAAGTCTTTGAAGATCCCAACTCTTTCATGTTCTCCAAAATCCTCCTCCCTTTGAGCTAGCTTTTGGGGTGTGAGTTAGGCCTAAGACTTAATTTAACATGGTATCAGAGCAAGGCCCATCTCACCCGATGTTGGGGCCCCCAAAATCAAAATTGTCCACGCACCAGATGCTAAGCACTGGGCGTGAGGTGGGGTGTTAAAGAATGACAAAAGCCCCACATCGGTGGTTAATGAGATGGGTGGACTCCTTATAAGGCTTGGGCAATCCTCCTCCCTTTGAGCTAGCTTTTGGGGTGTGAGTTAGGCCTAAGACATAATTTAACAATAAACCTTGGGGGATATATTGTTGACCTTTCAAGGTAAGCCATTTACTGATTAATCTATATAAGTAAAACACAAAATAAATAGTAAATAAATAAATAAATTCAACACAAAGTTCAAGATTAGGAAGGTTTGTCATGGATTATTCTAATGCTAAATGAAAGAGGGTGTGTTATTTTTCAATTTTTAAAAGGAAGGTTTGTCAGATTTGTTCATATGTATGCCAAACTGAATATGGCTACTATACAAGAGGCCATTCTTTTCTTTAGACAGTTACTTGGTGACATCAAAAAGATGATTCCTTTTTCTCAAGAAAACAGAAAGTACTTGAGGAGTGTAATTTTAACTTTAATGTTATAACAATGCAAATCTTTTACATTCCCGATTACGTGTTTGTTCAATTGTCTGATGCGCCGTTTTGTACTCCTTCAGATCGATAGATGCTATTTGTATATTCCTGTTGTATGAAATGTGTTACTTTGGAACCTTGTTATTATAGGCAGGATGCAAGAAGTCCAAATTGTTTTGCGAACTTGTTAGATTGTCATTCTTTTTACTGGACCTGAAGAAAAGATCATTTTTTTCACCATTTGTTTCATATGCTTTCTTCTCCTGTTTTGTTAGGTCTTTCATTGAAGACTCAAGTGCTTACAGCTATATTTTTGGCCGTAAGATTATACTGTAGTTTCATCATGGAAGCAGATATCCACACTGTGCTAGATTTTATCACCCTTGTGGCAACAGTGTGGGTCATTTATATGATGAAGTTCAAGCTGAAGGCATCCTACATGGCAGAACTGGATAACATGCCCTTATACTATCCGGTATACACAATTTTATAGAGCAGTTACTTTTTTGTTAGAAATGTTATTTCCATGTTTTATTGTGTGATTCCATTTACTTCTGTCCATGATAAAACTTTGTTTTATTTATATTGTTTTCTCCTACCCACAATCACTTTCCGTATATAGACTTCTATTCATTCCAAAAGAAACATTTATTATTTACGCACTAAAGGGAAGATTATGAACTTGTTGTTAGTGGGAGCTGGGTGGTAGCAGGTATTCCATGGAATTAGTCGGGGTGTGCGCAATCTGGCCTGGACATCATAGTTATAAAAAAAGTAGTTTAGATAGCAAGTATTCCATTGAATTAGTCGAGGTCATGTGCGCAATCTGACCTAGACATCATAGTTATAAAAAAGTAGCTTAGACAACTAAATACGGGGCCTGGAGTCTTTTTACTGGCTTTCTGGAAGTAAAAAGAATTCCCGGCCTTCTCGGCCATGTTATTTCTACTGAGCTATATGATACAAGACAGTGACATCCTCTGTAGAGAAAAAGTCCCTTATAAATGATCTCTTGCAATTTGAATTGCTTCCTGATATTGCTTTTGAACCATGCCACTCATTTTGCACAGATAGTTCCTGCCGCAGCTTTAGCCTTCTTTGTCCATCCTACTACAAGCCATATTCTGATAAACCGAATGCTTTGGGCTTTTTGTGTATATCTGGAATCCGTCTCAGTACTGCCTCAGCTTCGCTTGATGCAGAATGTTCAGGTTCATATCTCTTCTTTTCCAAATGATTGAGAAGAAAATCCTGTCTTCTTCTTAAACTTGTCTTTTAATGAACAAAAAACTAACAGTATGTTCTGTTCTCGCATTTCAGATAATTGAGCCATTTTCAGCTCATTATGTTTTCGCACTGGGCGTTGCAAGATTCTTGGGTTGTGCTCATTGGATTATTCAGGTTAGTTTTGTAGATTGTAGTGTTATCTTGTTCTCCATAACTTCTTGAATCAATAGCAGCTGTTTCAGTTCAGCAGAACTCATTGGTCTCGTGTCTTGACTCGAATTATGTATATGTATATGAAACAACTTAAATTATCAATTTTTTTAATAAGATAACATTCATTATGAGCTCATTGACTCTAAATATTGGATTCGCCTCTACAAACAATTTAGTCCAAATGGTAACAACATACACATTTCTCCATTTTCAGCACGGATCTAAAGCTATATAATTCCGTACTTGAGAGTTACAACTATTCCTAAACAGGTTTATGACACTGCTGGAGCATATATTTACTTGGCTGGACGCGGTTATTTCTGGATACCTACAGTCTTTTTGGCAGAAATGGTTCAAACGTTCATCTTGGCGGATTTCTGTTATTATTACGTAAAAAGGTGAGCCATTTAGCCCATGACTAATTCAAGTACGGCTATTCATGTGAATCCAACTTTCATTTACATGACTTTTTAACAAATCGTCTTTCTTGATTTGCAGTGTCATGAGCGGCCAGTTGATCGTTCGCCTGCCAACGCCGGTGTGATACACTAAGAGACTGTAACATTTTGTTAATTCTTAAGTTATTATGTGGAATTTCTCCATCCTTTTTCTTTGACAAAGAAGCAAAAGTTTTTGTTGTGGATATTGGATAGAGACCGTGACTAGAACAAACTCCATTTTGAAGAATTTGCAGAACTTTGCCCTTTTGACGAAATTTTGAGTAGTCTTTTCAGTTAAAATTTATCCGCAATCAACATTTTACATCAAACAATATTAATTTTCTCCAAGTGTTTTTAATCAAGTAACAATATGTATTAGTTAACTATGATTAACCAAAGGTCTCGGGTTGAGTCCATGTAGAAAATTCTATTGGGAGTGTCATCCCGAATGGTTCCATAGTGTGCCATCTGAATTTAGTCGAACTTCAATGAAGGCTCCGGACATCGGGTGGGAACAAAAAAAAAGTTAGGAAAAGCATGACAGTTTAAGCCCGATGGCTCTTGAAAATTCTATTTAGAACCCTAAATAGGTTGTGATTCTAATTTAGTTGGATTTCAACGTGGACATCGAACAATAAATCCCAATTTTTTTTAATATGTCTCATACAACTGACATGAGTACATCTGTTTTGATCTTCTTTGTATATATCGTTCCAAAAGATTAATCTTTTTTCTGGAAAACACAAGACAATCAAGGTTTTTTTTACTGTAAGATGTTGGAGCTTTTGAGGAAGATGAAAATGGAATTGGATTACACAAAGAATATTGACCAAATCTGCAATTTCAGATGATAAGATGTTAATACAGTGACCAAGAGGGCAATACATAGAGAAATGATATACTAATTTCCAAACACACGGTTCGTAGAAAAGGCGAAATTGGTGCTTTTGGCAATGAATGTTGTACCTATGGTGAAGCTATAAAAAGCTTGAATCTTTCTTGAACCAAGATTGTTTTTTTGGGTTTCCCATTTGGAGTCAGGATTTTTCCATATGCAGGGCTCAAATCCGAGACCTCTGATTAAGTAGGATCAACCCCATCCACTGATTAACATTCGTTGATTGTCTTTGAACCAAGATTCATATGTAAATGATCACAATCTTGCAGTTATGTTTTGAAGTTGCTTATATTTTAATTTGCCTTTATTTGGCATGTTGTGTATTGATGTGAGTACTTCTTTGCAGGTTGAAACAATATGAAAAATGATGGGAAGGATGCAATACTATTATAATTCTCTTGCAAGGTAGGAGACTTGAGTCATACATAAGTTTGACCATGAAAATGTAATCAGATTTTGTAAATCTGATCTTATTTTCAAACTCTTATAAGAGCTTCTCAAAGAAAAAGTTAGAACTTTTATTTCTCATAAGAAAAAAGGGAGACTCGGCTGTTCGAAGAGAAGAGCTTAACGGAGATGGGGCAAAAAGGGTATCAATCACCGGTGAAGAAACTGTTGTCATGGGTTCAAAAGCAATCGAAGAAAGTGAAAATCGTTTTGTTTATCATCACGGTGATTACTCTATTGGTGACTCTCAAGTTAGCCGTTCACGATCACAACTATTTTTTTGTTATGGCTGAAGCTATTCATTTGATTGGGCTCTTAGTTTTGATTTACAAATTGACAACCCTCAAAACTTGCTCTGGTAATTTAATTTCACTGATGAATTCTTTTTCATTTTTTGTAGATCTGGAAAACAAATATTTTGATTTTTTGTGTATTACTTTCATTTCATTTCATCAAATTTATGTATGCCAAATAGAACGTTGCTGCTATTAGTCGATTACCACTGGACAAGGTGTTTGTGCAATTGTTTGATGCGCGTTGTAAGGTTGAATGCTCTTGTTGTATGAAATGTGCTACTCATGATGCAACTAGCTGTCTAAGATCGATTTGTTTTTACTTGTTGCACTTGTTAGATCGTCATTTTTTCACCTTTCGTCTGATAACTTACTTATCCTGATTTGTTAGGCCTTTCATTGAAGACTCAAATGCTTACAGTGATATTTTTGGCTGTAAGAGTATACTGTAGTTTCATCATGGAAGGAGATATCCACACTGTGTTAGATCTTATCACCCTCGTGGCAACATTGTGGATTATATATATGATGAAGTTCAAGCTAAAGACATCGTACATGGCAGATCTGGATAACATGTCCTTATACTATGTGGTAAATACAATTTCATCCACAAACTCTATTACGTTTGATTGTTGTTAAATCAAGTTCTGATTCTGCTAATTTCTTGAGTAACTAAGCTTGTATAGAACAGTTACTTTAGTTGTAAATATTATTTTATGTGAAGTTATCTAGACTTGTATTAGTTCCTTAAGATGCATGTGTATCCTTAGCAAAGGGAAGCAAGCAAATCAAAAGGAACAAGGTCAAAAAATTATTGTTCGTGATTATGAATCTATTGCTGGCAGGAGGTAACATGTATTTCTAATTGAGATGCACATAAGCTGGCTCGTACTCTATGGAAAAAAAATTCTAACAACTAATTATGGAGCCGGAAATCTTTTTACTGATTTCAGATCAATAGATAGTCAACTTGATGTGGTCTAGCACATTATGCCCTAAGTAACTTTAGTTTTAGCTAAGAGAAGTTAATTGATATTGCTAATATTAGAGTTTATATTCTCGTCTTACTAAATCTAGTTGCAGATATATGTGATACAAGACGATCGATAACATTGCATAGATAGTCCCTTATAAACGATTTTGAATTGTTTAATTTTGACAGATAATTCCTGCCGCAGTTTTGGCCTTCTTTGTCCATCCTACTGTAAAAAGTTATATTCTGATAAATCGAATGCTTTGGGCTTTTTGCGTGTATCTGGAATCCATATCAGTGTTGCCTCAGCTTCGCTTGATGCAAAATGTTCAGGTATTCATATCTCCATTTCTTTTCTACAAAGACAGAAGAAAATCGTCTTCTTCTTAAACAAAAAGTTAACAATATTTGTTTGTTACTTACTTGCATCTTAGATACTTGAGCCATTTTCAGCCCATTATGTTTTTGCATTGGGCATTGCAAGGTTTTTGGGTTGTGCTCATTGGATTATTCAGGTTAGTTTTTTAGATATCTTCTGTTCTATAACATTTCCTCCATTTTAATCGTCAATCTAAGCTAATATAATCTCCGAACTTGAAAGTTACAACTATTTCTATCCAGGTTTATGACAATGTTGGATCACCAATTTTCTTGGATGAACGTAGTTTCTTATGGATACCTATGGTCTTTTTAGCAGAAATGGTTCAAACCTTCATTTTGGCTGATTTCTGTTATTATTACGAAAAAAGGTGAGCTATTTAGATCGCTACTAATTCAAGTACTTATGTGAATCTAACTTGAGTTTTTTTTTTTTAATAAATCGTCTTTGCTTTGCAGTGTTATGAGCGGCCAATTGATCATTCGTTTGCCAGTGCCTGTGTAAAAGGCTGTAATATGATTTTGTTGAATAATTCTAAAGTTATTATGTGATAATGAAACTCTCAAGTTCTTATTTTGGAGATTTTTGAAATCTCAAATAAATTTTAGTAACTGAATCGATATTTGTTTCTCTCTTCTTTTTTGACGTTTACATTAAATAATCAGTGTTTTAATTACGCAAATATGTATTGATATTTTTCAACTATCGTCACGCTCTTGATATTTTTTTTATACGGTTAGACAAATATTATTCAATTTTTTTATTTCACCAGACTTTTCCAGAACAAAACTAACCGTGCGTCATTACTCGCCACGTGTACATTTCAGCACAAATTCCTAAGAAAAAACATCAAAATCTATTTCTCCTCCTTGATGGAATAGAACTATTCAATATTTCAATCCCTTTTCTGTTCAATCTGACACGTGTCACAAAACTATAACGTCAGTAAAACGTGCCGCCGTTAGAAACCACGTGGCAGTCCAAGAAACATGCTGGTTAAATGCTTTACTTAAACGCTGGATTAATTGATCATACGTGTAATTAAAACTCTCACGTCATCGTTTCTTTTCACGCCACGTGGCATTCTTCACTACATTTACTGCTTAAATAAATACATATCCTATTTTTTATCTTCTTTGTATATCTTTTTTGTTCCTAAAGATTCAATCTTTTTCTTGAAAAAAAAATAAATACAAGGAAGCAAGGTTTTTTTTGTTAGTGCAAAAAAAAGAAGAGAAGATGTTGGAGCTAATGAAGGGTGATTTTGATGAAGATGAAAATGGGATTGGATTGAGTTTAAGCTTATCAATTGGAGGAAATTACACAAAGAAAAATGATCAGGTTTTCAATTCAGATGATAACATGTTAATAGAGTGGCAAAGGTCGAAAAAGAGGGCATTACATAGAGAAATGATGGAGAATGAAGAACTAATTTGTAGAAAAAGCAAAATTAGAACTTTTGGCAATGAAGATGTAAAAAGCTTGAATCTTTTTGTGAATCAAGATTCATGTGTAAATGATCACAATCTTGTAGTTCCAATTTGCGATCATCGGAATGTTGGGAAAAGGGAATCGATGAGGAAAAATTGTCGAGGTTTTAGAATTTATAACGCGAATACGAGTTATAATCAATGTAGAAGTAGTGAGTCAAATGGATTTATGGAGAGATGTTCTTCTACAATTACAGAATGCCAAAGTTCGTCTCCTAAAGGTAATCTATTTAATTTGAAGTTCCTTACTAATATCTGCATAACTCTAACCAGCTATCACACGAACAGGTAGAAGTAGTAGGTGTAATGTCATGTCCATCAAAGAGGAACAAGACCAAAAAACAGAGGAAAAGAGGAATTGTGGCATGATTCAATTGCTTTCTCGAATGCCGTGTGTTTCAGCAACCGGTAATGGCCCAAATGGGAAGACGATAAATGGATTATTGTGCAAGTATGATAACAAAATGGAGATCAATATTGTTTGTGTTTGTCATGGAAAATCATTTACCCCTTCTCAATTTGTGGAGCATGCTGGGGCTGTTGATTTATCCCAGCCTTTAAAACACATCACTGTAATTCCCCCCTGTTTTTGATGGAATCTAACTGATCTTTTAATTCAACTTCTTTTTTAATTTCTTATATTAAATCGAGATAGGCTTTTATTTCTTTTTGTGGTTCAAGTTGAATTCTTTTACATGGAGTTTTGTGTCATTGAATTTTGAAAGCAGCATAACCCCACAATGTGCGTAAAATGGAAGCAATAAATAAAAATAGAATGCGAACACACGAAGTAGTACTAACAATTGGACGCAAAAAATAAATAAATGAGTACAAAGTACTTCAAATAATTGAACAAAGAACAAAAAAATAAGTACCACAAACAAGCAATGTCCAAGATTCTGCAAGTTGCAACTAACACCACCAAATAATGTTAGGGTCTTTTCCATCGACCAATTTGATTGTGTCACTCTTGATCTACCATTTTGTTATAAATTAGTTGGACAAACAAAATTAGTCTGGATAATAACAAATTGATGGTCAGATAAATTTGAGTCTAAATAATTACCCATCTTCGACTTATAATAAATTATAGGGTAAACTTTCCCAATTATATATTTTTTTAAATTGTGTATAGGTCAAAACGTGACACATAGATTAAAATAGGGGAGTATTTCTCTTCTATATACAAAGCATTTAGTGAACATTGAATAATAAAAAGAGAAGTATCCAAAACATCTCTGAAATTGGTGTAAATTATTAGTTTCATCTTTGAATAATACCGTTTTACTTGACTAACTAAATTTAAGTACACTCCCGATCAGTCATATGACATAACAAGTGTTGTTAAACCCTTCTAGGAGCATGGAGTTCTTGATAAAAAAAGTCTAGAGAAGTATTAAAAAAAATCGGTTTCAAGAATTGAAAGAGTTGTAGCAAGATCAAATGTATATTTAAATTAGGCCATCAATAATTGAAGGAAAATATTTTATTTAAAAACTCTTATATTTCATGACATTAAAAATATGTATTAAGACATCCCTATTTATAATACTAACAGCTAAAATAAATTAGGTCTATAACCTCTCTAATTAATAAATCTTAATTACACATAAATAAGTAATATCATAAATAACAAATCCTAAATGACTTAAGATTCTTATTACAATTTTAAATTATTATTCCAACAATAGTTCAGTGATGAAATTAATTTCATGCCAAATTCTATCAATTATAATAAAGACATAAAATCTGCTTAATATGTTGATTTAATCAATAATAAATACTACTAAAATTAGTACAATATTTAATTTAATTTAATATATTTCCTCATCTAATCATATGATTAATAATTAACTAAAAGTACTCCTAATACTAGTAGTAGTAGTACTTATTTTTTCGTGTGTAAATCTACATATATTAAAGTTTTAATATCCCACGAGTCACCACATCACGTGTATAAAATCCTCTTTGGAACCCTTTCTCTCTCCTTTTCCCACTCTCTCTCTCTACTCGCGCCTCGTTTCCGAGATCCACCACTCTCTCTACAGCAAAACCCTAGAACTCAAACCTTCCTCCTCCGCATCTAGAGAGAGAAACACACAGACTGTACATCAAACTTTCTCTCTTTCCACTGACCTGATCCGATACAAATCCAGGTATTAATGTTTAATTTTTTTGAATTAAGTTTTTTTTTCACGTATTCGTTCATGTTAGATCACGAGAACAGAGGATTCGAGTTTTTTTTCTAATATTTTTGGTTAATTTTGTGTTTAGTGCTTTAAATAGGAGTTCGATTGATTGACGATGGCAGCGGAAGCAGCAGTGGCAGTAGCACCAGTTTCTGCTCAAGTTGTGCGTATATAAATCATTGCGTTTATTTTGTTTTGCTTTAGCTGTGGATAGTGATTGAGTTCGATGTATTTGTGTATATAGGTTGCGAATGCATTTGTGCAGCAATACTATCATATATTGCATCATTCGCCGGGGCTTGTATTCAGGTTTTACCAGGATATAAGCAAGCTTGGACGTCCTGAAGAGGATGGATCCATGGGTATCACTACGACAATGCAAGTAAGTGCAAGTGAACTTATCTTCGCGTATACTATGGTCCATGTTATTCCCTTTTCCCCTATATTAATTTTGTTGCAGAAACTTGTGAACAATGTGCTTAAATATTTGTTTGTTGGGTTAGGGAGTTGATTGATTGTGTGAAGAGTAAAGGATTTGAAATCTGTTGAATTTATTTTATTGCTTGTAGGTAAAGATCACATTTTTAGATGAAATTTCATTAATCATTATCAGTGTTAGGTGACCACATGTAAAAAATACATTTTTCTAATTAATATCTGCACATTTTAATGGAAAAAATGGTTCTTTATCCGTCTGTTTCAAACTAAATGCCTTAATTGACTTTGCACATGTATTGAAAAGCTTGAAACTGGAATATTGTTCTTTAGTTTTATGTAGAATGATGTAGAGTGAGAAGTTATACTTATGGGCTTTGTTAGCTGTGGAGATGTTGGGTATACTTGAATTTTGATGCAGGTTTTTTTTGGGTTTGGAGAAGATTTAATTACCCTTGAATGACTGAAACTGGTCAACCTTGAGAGGCTCACCTTTAGCTATAATAGGGAGATAGATTTATCACTTTTTGCTGCTCTGTCTTGTTTACTCTAATGATCTTTTGAATTAACAATGCTGGAGTTGCTAATGTTCTTTTGTTTGATGTCAAACACAGGCAATAAATGATAAGATACTCTCACTCAACTATGGAGATTTCAGAGCAGAGATCAAGTCTGTGGATGCCCAAGAATCCTTTAATGGCGGGGTGCATGTCCTTGTAACTGGATATTTGACTGGGAAAGACAACTTGATCCGGAATTTCTGTCAAACTTTCTTCCTAGCACCGCAAGATAGGGGTTACTTTGTCTTGAATGATATGTTTCGATATGTAGAGACTGCCGGTCAGCATGATACAGTCCAGGTTCCAGTAACTGATGCTGTGGCTCCTGTCACGCCAGAGCAAAGTAATTGCAACAATTGTTTGGTTCTTTTGGCAATACCCTAATTAGCAACTAACAGTTTTTCTTTTACCAGTTGTTGCAGATCCACCTACAGTACCGCAGAATCACATCCCTGAGCAAAGCACTCCACCAGCAGAGGAAGCTGATGTGGGAGAAGTTTACAACCCATCTGAGAATGGTGATGTGCCTATTGTTGAAGATGAAGTGCCTGTGTCTGAGGTTGTCGATGAAGTCCAAGATGGCTCTGAAGTGGTAGCTGAATCTGACAACAAAACTGGGGAAGTTCCTAAGAAGTCATATGCTTCAATTGTAAGTGGTCATGGCAACAAATAACTGGATGCAAACTTTAGCACCTCTATACTTATATTTGCTGCCAATAGTTTAGACATATTAGCATCTGCCTAGTCTAGTTGGTCTGTTGTCAAAGATGATTCAAGGATAGAGAAGGTCTATTCAAGATTTCTTAGTTAAGAAAATCTGCAATTTATTTCAGGTCATGCATCTCAAGGAAAGTGCTGCAACCTTCTCCCCTCCTCCAGCACCTGCTTCTAGGAAGCCTATGACAAAGAGTGTTGTGCAAGTGAATCAGCCTGCTGCCACAGCAACTGATGGCCCATATTCCAGCTCAGATACCATTGATAACATAAATGACACAGAAGGCATGCAACTGCAGAGTTTGCTTTTACTTTTTCAATCCATTTGGTGTTTTTTTTTTTACTATGAGTTGTGTTGATTTCTCATTCTTGTGTTTGTTAAATCGCCTCCAGCAGCTGATGGCTACTCAATCTATATAAAAGGCTTGCCTATGAGTGCAACTGTGGCATTACTTGCGGACGAGTTCAAGAGGTTTGGGCCAATAAAAAATGGAGGAATTCAAGTCAGAAGTAACAGGGTATGTTTGTTTGTGCTATTTTCTTGCTAATTAAAGAAAAAAATCTGAATGTGTGCATTCTTTTGCTATATGTTCCTCTGCATTAATGGATTCTCTAATCATAAATTGGTTAATGGCAGCAACAGGGATTTTGTTTTGGATTTGTGGAATTTGAAGTGGAAAGTGCTGCGCAAAAAGCAATCGAGGTATCTCATCTTTATCCCTCTTGCATGTCATGTATTATAAGATGGAGCGGGTGAAATCGAGAGGAACAGTAACTTAAATTTATTTCATCAAGTTAAAGAGTTCTGTGAAAGGCATAAGAAATCACTGAGCAGTGAGAATCCATATGCTCTTCTTTTGTTAGTTGTTTTGAGTAACCATATTATCCACCTTCAGCAAATTGATGGCTCCGGATTGAGTTAGTATTACTTTTTAGGTCTTGATTAAATATTTAAATTGAGTCAATACTTTTAGCCCCAATTTGGCTCTATCATTGTTTAGTCATCCTACAGCAGATGATTAGTAGTTCAATGCCATGTAATATTCTAACTAGACCCTTGGTTGAAAAGAAATTTATGTCATAAGGTTTAAATGGGTATAGTTCTTTACGGATTAATTTGGGATTTAGTAAAAGACTAGGCTGAGTTCAATTGCAATTCAATTAAGAGAATGAAGGATAATTACTTAAGTTTAATTTGTCTGCTAATGTCTGGTTGTTATGGTATCGCTAGTTGACCTAAACTTTCGGATGGATTGATTTGTGTTGCCTATCAATGAATGTATTCCCTGTTGGACCTGTAAAATTCAGGTGGGTTACACATTTGTGGATTAAATTTGGTACTGTTTAAGTTAACTACATGTTGCTTGAATAACCTATCGAAGTGTGGTGGCTTACAGTTTTGTGGATCTCACTTTGATACCCCTTATCTTTTAGTATGGATATGATTAACATGGTCAATGACTTTAGTTTGTTAACAATTCTTATTGTCACCTTAGTATGGATATGATTAACATGGTCAATTCACATTAGTTTTTCCCCATCCGATGCGTCTCTTTTCACCTGCTTAGTTTACTTTTGGTTTTGGGCTTCATTTTCTACAGGCTTCTCCAGTTCTCATTGGTGATCGGCAAGCAGTGGTTGAGGAGAAGAGGTCTACTAATTCTCGACGTAAGTTTTAACCATTTTCCTTTTAAGTATTTAGAATTACTGATGCATAATCACCAGGAAAAAATTGCATATTTGATGTGTTTTTGGTGTAGTGAATGGCGTGTTTCTATAGTCTTCTGTTCTGATTTTTGGAGAATATTATGTTGTTTTATCACTTTCCTGGAAAAGCATTGTGAAAAGAGAAAGTGCAGGGCAATATTATTACTTTTTCACAGTGAATCTAAATGTCGTCTCTGCTGCAGTTAACACCAGAGGTGGTGGTAGGTTTCAATCTGGAAGGGGTGGTGGATTCAGGAACGATGGAGGAAGAGGCCGAGGAAACTATGTAGGTGGCAGGGGCTATGGTCGAGATGATTTTAATGGAAGAAATGAGTTCAACAACAGGGGTGGGAATCGTGGGGGTTCATCAAACCGTGGAGGTGAAGGATATCGGCGAGCTGACAATACAGGTGGGCGAATGAGTCGTGGTGGTGGAATGTCTAATGGAACAGCCAAAACCCCGACACCTCGCTATTCTGCTACAGCTTGAAGAGTAGTAGCTTAGTATTATTATTTGAATTGACATTTAAAATGATTTATTATTAAGGTGAAGAGAAATTTTGTCAAGAGCTATGATGTTTCTCAAAAAGCTCTTTTTGCTAAGTTTTCTAGTTCAATTTTTTTTTCCTGGTTAATCGGATAGGTGGAGGTAGGAATGAAGTTTTTTTTTTTTTTTTAAAAGTAGATTTCTTTGTGTAGCATACGGGTGTTGGAGCCCCTAGCAAGAGATTATACGTCATTTGTGGGCTTTTGCCTTTTTTGTATTGAATTATTGTTGGGGGCTTGTGGAAATTTATTTATTTTAATTTCTCTTTTCAGTTTGACAAAAGAAATGTTTTTATTTTATTTTGTTATATATTTGGATAAGTTCGACAAACCATGTAAAACACGAGTAGGGATGAGTCTGGATCTGGTATAGGCATAATGTTGAGAAAAATGAACAATGGATCGACACTTAACAAGAATGAATTAACGTTAGATCCAGCTCAGTCTGATATTTAAGAAGTCAAACCTTGTAAGTCTAACAAGGTTAATAACAATTGGTGTGCCCATTTAAGCACCAATTCACAATGAATGCACCTGCATTTTGTTGGCTAACAGCAACGTATTCATCAGAATCATATATAAGCAGACTGAGAAGTCATCTAAAGCGGTCTCATTTTCATATGATAATAACAACACACTTACTGATCATAAGCATCTGATCCAAGAGATTTAAAGTCGACGGCCTGGAGGAATCATTCAGCAGTTTTGGGTACTGTTTATTGTTAACAAGAGAGTTCACTTGCAAACAAGATGGTTGTGTATACGAAGCTCTAAAATCTAAATCAATATTCAAAAGGAAACCATATCTAAACCACCACACCAGAGTGACAACAAGAAAATAAGTTGCTTAATCGTGAAATCTGTAATACATTAACCCACAAAATTGCAAATATCTCAACTCTGACAGTAGCCTTCTGAAATAATATAACAAGATATATTATTTTTACTTCTGGTCCATAAAAATAGTATAGACAATTGAAAACTAAAGCTAAACTACTGCTCGAGAAAATAAATAAGATATGGATAGACAAGATACCACCTACGGCATAGAAAATGAACACTAATTTTCCGTGTGACCGAGCAGGAACAAGTCATATTGAGGGATGCTTGCAGGAATAGCTTGCTGAACCCAACAAGCAAATATCCACCTGATCTCATGTACTTAAAAACCGAAATTACACCCCTGCACGTACTCATTTTCATAATCCACATACTTCGTCCATAGAGGCCGATATTGGGCCATTGCAATATCAAGCCATGGCTTCATATTCCCATTAAAGTGGACAACTGCAGCATTATTGATCTCTTCCATACTGATACTTGGATTATAACCAAGCCCTAAAACATGCCATGATTTGTCCAGTGGCTTTGTTGTGGAGTAAAATGTGATTAATCCTGGAGGCAGCGTACCCAATTTCCATAAGGTCCGGTTTTCATTCTGCAAAGATCCCATTTAGCAAAAATAGTAAAAACTTGTAATTCAGACTGTACAAGTCTAACTAATTAAAATGCGGTGCAGCATGACACCTTAGAAGTTGGAAAAATTGCTTTAATGGAAACAGCTGCAAAAGCTAGTATATGCAACTAAGTTAACCTACCAGAAGCAAGACACCATGCTTTAATAACTTCTTCAGATCACAGTTATAACTACTGGACATAGTCTGTAAAGAGCTCAAAACAGGCGCACATATGTATGCATGTGTACGCCTGTGAGCATGCATGTATGCACATGACCTATATTCTTTGTTATATATAGAAAAAAAGGCAGATCCATGCTTAATAAGAACATGCAAGACAACGGGAGGGTTTGTACGAAGGAAAATAAGTGATTTTCGTACAAATTTTCTTGTATTTGGTACATAGACAAAATATTATTTTCTTAAGTATTCGTGTATAATCTAGACAAAACTACTGGAGTTGGAGGTAGGGAGGGGTGTAAGTTAGTGGGGATGGACTATGGTGGTGGAGTGTGTTGAAGGGTGGGGATGAAACAATTGATGTGGAATGTGATGTGTGGAACTTGTCTTCCGTACTTCTATTAGGCAAGTCATTTTCATCATTTCTAAGGAACTTATTCTCCTTAGAAAATATGTTCTCCAAAAATTTCGACCAACCAAACATGGAAAATTTGAAAGACACTTTTTTGGAAACTGTTTTTCTCCATACCAAACACACCCAAGAACTACCCATAAAAAGTTGTAATCTAACATTTCTGGAATAAATATAACTCTACTAATGCTATGTTCCGTTTAAATGTGGCACATTTCTTCCTCTACAGTCTGTTTCGAGAAGAATGACACATTTATATATTTTGAAACACTTAAACTTTGAATTTCCCATTTACTCTTAATAATATGCTTTTATAGCCACATAAATATTATGGCAGGGATTAAGACCACAAGTTCAAAAGTCCTTGCTTTCTTGAACTTCATCCGCAGATAAAATTGCCACATAAATGAAATGGATGGATAGTATTTCTTACCAGAGTCTGCCAATAATGGTATTCCTCCGTGAGCTTCTCCCTCCTCCAAGCATCCAAATCAAAGAAGTTCATTCCATAAGCCCATGCACACGCTTTGGGGTTGAACTTAGACTTGATCAAAGGATGAGAGAAATTCATGTATTGTGCATAACGATGAAATGAACCAAAACATGTCTCCACAGCTCCATTCACCTTACCATCCATATCTAATTTCCATAGACCTGTCAAATCCTTCTGAACAACTATATCATCGTCCAAGAACAATATCCTGTGCAACTTGGGGTACAATTCTGGTAAATAGAATCTAATGTGGTTCAATATGGAGAGATACTTCGGGTTTCTGAATTTCATATTAGTTGTATCCTTTGTTGCATTTTCGAGCTTATTCTCGAAGTAAAACTGCTGAAGCTTTGCAGATTCAAGCTGTTTAAGTACCGGAACATAAGAAGAATTCAGGAACTTATAATCCTCGACCGCCTTCACTTCGATAAAAGCCCCATTATATTCTTTCATCTTGAACATAACTTGCATAGCCCCAAGATTCATTTTATCAGTCACCACGTGAAACACATGCTTCGATGGGTCATTCGAGTTTTTAACTGCTGAATTCACCACAACTGAAGCAGCAAGCACATTGTCAGAGAAGATTGCATAATGATAAAGGCTAGGATCCTCAAATTCTGGTGGAGTAGGCTTCCCATCATCTGTATACTTATCAGGATGAGTGATTCGCTCATCCATTAACCTCATTGCCAAACAATGCACACTCTTCGGGATAGACTTGGCAGCAATCAAGCTCGAGAAAGCACCTTGCTTCTTCGCCTTCATTAGCTGCTCATTGACGGCAAAGATTGTATCTTTCAGCTTCTGAATTTTCAATTGATTATCAAATGACTCTTTCGCCTCAGCAACAACTTGCCGGGTGGCTTTAATCCTTTCCTTCACCTCCTTCTCAAACTGCCTAAGTACCGACTCATTCATTGAGTTACCATCCGAGTCAAACAGTGTGCGGTATAAAGGTTTTGAAGTCAGATCGCTAAAGTTCCTAGATAACTCAGCAAAAACTCGAACGAGTTTTGAGTTCTCAAGCTTCAGCTTCCGAGCATAGGAAGCATAAGCCAGAACCAATGAACGGTGATCATCTGCTTGCTTCTTGATCTGATCTAGCCGCGGTTTCAATGGATCAGATTTTAGAGCCAAAACCGACCTTCGTAATGATCCAACTGCTCTAAAATCACGTGTAATTCCCTATTCAACCACATTTGACACTGTCAATACAAAACCTACTTAGGGATAAAGAAAGATCCAAGAAAAATTATGCAATTCATGCATATTAAAACTCAGAAATCATAAAAACCTCGTGGAATCACACAAGCTCAACAACAAGTCTAGAATCACTACGCACGGACAAGTATTTCAAAACTCATGAAATGATAATAACCAATCAAATCTTTCTAGACTAAGATCTTACTAACTAGAGAATAAAACATAGTGTAAAAAAGTTTCACAATCAAAGTTTCCAGATTGAGATCCTAATAACGTGCATATTTAATACGAAAAAAATCACAAAAAATTAATCATAATAATATGTTTCCAGATTTAGATCTAAGTAACTTGATAACATGCATATACTCAAAAAGTAACAAAAAATTAAGTAAAGTATCACGAGATCACAACTTAATAAGAAAATGTGACAACTCAACAAGAAAAAAAATACACAGATTATAGGCTAACCGACAGTAAATCAACCGCATACAGATAAATGAGAAGGGAGAAATTGCGAAGGTAAGTACTTACGACGCCGAGATCAGAGGGATCTGCAGAGGAAGTGTAGAGAGAAGAGAGAGCTAAGAGAAGGAAAACAGCGACAGTGAGAAAAGACACGAAGAGGCTGAAGGTGAGCCGTATTCCGGTGCCGGTGACCGTACGGGAGCTCCGGAGAGCCATTTTTGTTAAGCAAGTCTCCGTTTCCGAGATATAATGCTTGCTTTCACTTTTATGGTTGAGAGAGAGAGAGGAGTATTTATTGTTTAATTTATGAGTGTGATTATTTCACACTTTGAAAGATGAATGGATGGAGAAATTGGAGAGAGGCAACTGGCGAGTGAGGAAGAAACGCGGATTTGACGGTGGAGTTGGGTATGGGTCCCACGTTTTGATAAAGCAAGTGGGTCCTACTCTATGATACTAAAAACTTTATTTCATATTTAGTTGAGATAAAATTGTTAGATAAATTGCTATCTCGTAATTGTTGTTATATTTTTATTCCATATTAAATATAGGATAACAATTTTGAACAATTAATTTATTTTTCAAAAACGTGCCTTTACTTTTATTGCACGCTGTATTTGTCTCTAACTTGAAATTTTGCAATTATTGGAAATTTCACAATGTGCTTAATAAATTGTTTGGGGACTAAATAAGTACAATAATGAAACTAATTAGAGCTATATAAAAGTAGTTTGCAAGGCCCAATTTCGTCGTAGCCCAACCCATAGTGTTGGGGCTTAAATAGGTGTTGCCGATCGATCAAAATAATTAGATTTATTAGTCTTACAAAGAAGGTATAATGTCGTGTACACATTATATAGTTGTTACACAATACTGATAATAGCCAAATATACACAAAGTATATATTTTTTTGTATCAAAATATATATAGTTTTTGTATATCATACCTAATATATAAAACATATAGAGTATATAGTAATAGTCTAGTATCTAGTATTTTGTTAATATCAAAGACTATTCAAGTACATTTTTAAAGATAAAATTTAAAAGGATATATTTACGTTAATCATCCTAAAGGTGTGGTTTGCTCAATATTTTCGTATTATTAAGAAATAGAGCTCACTAACCACTTGAGCTCAGTCTCAAACTAGTTTAGCCAATATGAAAATCTATAGACTTACACAATCAAATAATTATGTTAAACAATGTAAAAAAAATTCGTTACGTCCACGCATATAATTTAAATTCCCTTTTAACATGTAATGCTTGATGAAGGCGATGTTATTTTAATTTGTCACTATTAAGATAGTTAAATGAAGAAATAAATGATAATAACTACGAAATTGTATCACTAATATAAACACTCCAAAAGTTAGTTAGTATTTTTTCCTTAACAAACAACAAAGTTAGTTAATTACAATTATAAATAGTTCAAAAAATAGTCCCACTTCCCTCGCTTTTTCTTTCTTGCTCTCTGCTTCTACTTTTCTTCTGCAACTTTCACTATCATCATCTTCTTCTTCTTGTTCAAATTCGAAATCAAGAAGAAGCTCATCAAGATCATGTCTGAAGATAAACGCGAAAATGGCCACAATAAGAAACAAAAGATGAAGTCTGCAGTACAAGAAGAAGCAGAGTATAAACCAATTCTGCAAGAATTATTTTCTCCAATGAACGCGAACTTCATGATCCCGGTATTAATTCTGCTTATCTGATTCCAATTTTCTTTTTAACCATCACCATTTATGTATTATGTTCTGTGGTTTAATGATTGAGTTGAAAAAATGATCTTCTTTCTTGATTTAGGATACAATTGAATCTGCTAATCGAAGCACAGATCTTTTTCCTCTCCAGAACAAATATATTGAGCAAGGGTACATTTTCTTTCAAGAATTACAAAATGTCCTTAATTTTATGTACTTTTTTTTTCTTCGAAAAATAATGTCTTAACATGAGTTCTTGGATCAGTGAAGAAATTCCCTCATCTGTAGCTGTGGAAGCGAATCAAAGTTCCAAAGTAGTATTGTCAAAAAGGAAAAGGGCTAATCTTGAAATTGTTGAAGAATTGCCAAAAGGATCAATCGAGGATAGTGAAAACGATTTTGGTTCGATAAATTTGCTGATTAGTCTGGTGGAGACATGCCTTGAACTGAACTCTGAAGATGCTATGGAAATGTAAATGCAATTCTGATAGATATAGTGACCAAAAAGAGTATGTAGATGTGACCAATTTTCCAATCTGATGAGTCTGATGAAGATTACATTCCTTGATCTGAAGTCTGAAGATGCAATAGAAAGATGAATGCAATTCATAAATAGATTTAGTGACCAAAACAACTACTAATATAGAAGAGAACAGTATGTGACCAATTTTCTTTGTTTTGTATCAGCAAGAAAATGCTATTTGGATAAGGAAGGCCTAATGACTTTTACTGTTTTAATCTTGCTTTAGACATAATTGCCAAATCTCTATTGCATCAGTTTTGCTTCATTATACTAGCTGATCTGCATATTCTTGCCCTAACTCCCTTATGTGTAGCTATATTGTGTGATCCTGAAGAGGAGAGGTAAGGATGCCCCGGTAAGGAGGTGCGAGAGGTTGGCCGTAAGAAGGTTAATAACTTCTGATAAGAGGGTTAATAGGTAATAGGGTGTTTTGCTAATGTATTTTTGTATCTTGTTGATTGTTCCTGCTTGTTGCTAATGTCCATTAGAAACAACCTTTCTACGTCTCCAGTGGTAAGGTATGCCTACACACCACGCTCCCAAACCCTCTAGAATTCCTCTGCCTTTTACTGTTGCAAGTAGACAAAATTGAGCCAGACAGCAAAATAACCTTTGATAAAACAGCACTACTTGACTACTGTTGAGATTTGGGATCTCATTTTACTTAACATAGAGACAGATATGGAATAAAACTCTGCCTGTGTGAGCCTGTTTATATTGTTGGTTCCAAGCTTGGATATACGAAGAGGGTTACTGTAGTTTGACTACTAGTGCAGAGCTAGTCAATAGATGATGAATTCTAACAATACCAAAAGAAATGAGCATAAATTGAGAGGCATGTAGCCAACCTAAACTTGGTTGAGATTCAGACATAGTTCATACCGATAAAATGTTTAGTTCTTGTCATATGAAGGGATAAACATACAAGGAATTCACAAACAATTTCAAAACCAGAAAGTACTACAAACAATTTCTAGTTTTATTCATAGAAACTAGAAAGTAATATCAAAACTCTCAATCTCCACAATGAACCTTCTTGTTATTCTTGCTCACATGGTGTATCCATTTAAGCCCTTTAATTGCCTTAGAAATCCTCACAAAATTAGACCTTCCAATTCCCAAATTCATTTTCCTAGCTGACAACTTTAGTGCCTGTAAGCAACACAACTGATCAATCTGCTCATTTATCTGCTCTACTTTTACATAGCTCTTCACCTCTTCTTTTTTCTTCTTCTTATTCTTTTTATTATCTCTGTTTTCTTTCTTTATAGAGTCCAGTTCATACTTTTCCCATAACAAATCCATTCCTTCACCACTGCTATTACTAGCATTGTGCCTTTCCTCATAAAATTTGCATCCCAATGTCCTTTTCCAATCTTTTGCTTTATGGAACTTTGTTCCCTTCGACTCAATTTTCTTCTCTTCAAACACATCAAGTTCTTTCAAGAAGTCTTCCAGTATCTTCTTCTTCATTATGCCCCTAGTACTACTCATTTCAGCTCAATTTTCTCCCAGTTTATTTCTTAAATAAAAATCATCACATATGGCTGTACTGGAGCCTAACTCATAACATGATGACTCAAGAATTGAACTTTCACTCCCCTCAGCTGATTTACAGTCCTAGAAGTCAACTTCATAAAAAAAAAATGGGGGTAGGGGAATGGGAAATGATGGAGGGGATTACAACATAGGGAATCAAACTTCACCAACAAGGTGAAAGTTTAGCCAACAAACTGAGCTAATAAGACTCCCCAAAATTCTATTGAGTTTCAACAAGAATTGAGCTTTCACTTCCATTAGCTGATTTACAATCCAAGAATTCAAAAGGGTGTCCTAAAACCACCATTTTGAAGACTTTAACCTTAATGTTTATACAGAGAGAATAATACTAAACTTGTTTGATTCAAAAAAAAGATCTTTGGGGTTGAAGGAAAATAGCAAAAGGGGAGTGGTAATGGAGAGAAAAGATAGGATTTTAACAAGTTGAAGAAAGATTAGAAGAAGAGAATGAAGGGAGAGGAAGTCAAAGATAAAAAGAGTAGAAAATTGAGTATTTGTAGAATTGATAGATAAGAACAGCTCAGACATTTTTATTCCTGAAGAATAGTAGTGGAGAACAAGGGGGGAATTGAAAAATGGAAGATGGAGGAGAAATGGGGGAAGAATAAGTAAAAGAAGAATCTTGTACCCTGTAAAAACAGTGTTGTGACTTGTGAAGTTTTGATGGTAAATGCGGCGTGAATAAAGGATTCTCTCTCTATATACACATCTGTTTGCCTAGGTGTGTGATTTAATTTTGAAACAATGAGAATACACAGTCAAATCTCTATATAATGATTGCAAAATTATATTGAAATGGCAAGTAGAAACTAAGCAATTATGGTCATGGAGATGCATTTTTTAGCATCCAATTGTGTTTACAAACACAATTCTTCAAGCAATAGATAAGATTACATTTAGATCAGGAATAATCGATCACCCCCACTTAAGAACTAAATGCTACTAGCGAAAAGTTTATTGTGAATTACTAACGACTGACTACTCTAATTTTTTGGTTGTTTAAAGAAGAAATTTGAAAAAAAAGATCTTGCTTCCAATGGTTACACTACTGATTCTCAAGTTCTAAAACTTAGTTAATCCACCATTTACCCACTAACGTAGTCCCAAAATCAAAAGCTTGGATCGGAAATTAAAACCAATAGAAGTAAAGGATCAAATATCTTACTAGATATATGATCTATTAAAATGTCAAATGCACTACATATTCAACATCTTGCAAAAGAGTTGCTTAACAACATTCCAGATATTCTAAAATAAATTAACATCTGGCAGCTCTCATTCATTCATAACAGGCTTGTTTTCACTTGCTTTTGGCCTCTGTTCCTTGGGCTTCTGCTCTTCTGTTTTCCTGCAGAATTAAACAAAAAGGTTAAGAGGCACTGCCTCATAAAATGCTTTGTGGTATGAAGTGAGGCTGTTGACACGACAATGAGGAACAGAACCACACCAAGTGGACACGAAAACTACAGTAGATAAAGATACAGGAATGTTCTAAATAATACATTTAGGGATCGTTTGGTGTGAGGGATAAAAATAAATAGTACTGGGATAAAATTTAGATGTCTTGTTTGGTTGCCATGTTTGGGATAACTTATCCCATATACATGACCCCTTAGTGTACTTAAAACCGAATGTTACTCAATGTCTCCAAAAATGTTGGCACACGTGTGTTAGACCCTCCAGAAGGGTATAGCTTTTGGAGGATTGACACACCTGGAGATATTTTTGAAGAGCAACATAGCTTAAAACCCAATTTGAAGAACTCAAATCAATCTTAGAGACTCTAATCTGAATGTTCTGTTAACTAAACAGCTACTTGCCACAAGTAGCTGATTCTGATGGATTTGAAGTGCAATGTTCAGTGCTTTCCTAAAAGATGCTTTCTTATAGATTGTATTAAGCCAGAATAACATTGGAAAACAATTTTTGGCAAGATGCATGTATACTACAAGACAACATGAAACGCTACGTGATCAGAAACATGACATCTAGTAGGAAAATATCTCATCATTACGACCGAGATTGCTTCGGTTTCTATATAACATTAAATACCTACTAAGCAAAGCATAGAAAAAGCCAAAAATCAACATGTTTCCTAATCGAATTATATCTGAAACTGAATCAAAATTTCAGTCTTACACAAACACTTAACGGTTACAAGAAAGTGTATTGACAAAGCATGACCAAAATATGAAAACATTCACACAATTGCCTATCAAGCATATTTACTAGTCAACCACTACATAACTCATCGCTGTTATGCAATAGAGCAGAACAAATTGACAAATTTATACAAAGCTCACAATAGAGTAGAGCTAATAGAGAAATTTATATATAAAATCTATTCAAAGCCTCCACGTAACACACCTAAAAGGAAACGAACAAAAGGAACGGGCATGCAATGCGGCGCAGATAATGTAAAAGGAAATCTAACAGACTAGTAATTAGGAATCTTCTTCTGCAAGCAGGCAAAATCCACCTCACAAACTATTAAACTTTACGTGTTAGGTTAGGCTATGAATTTGAGAATGTAACCCTAATAAGCCTGACCTACAGCATAAATCATAAAATTCATAATACCCTAAATCGGAGAACATTGCATAATGAGCATAAAACATTGAGCGGTGATGAATTTACGGTTAGCGAGAGAAATTATATGTACCTCTTGTCAGATGCGCCTCCCTTCTGGCTGAGGAAGGATCGGAAAAGTGGCGAATTCACGTCGTAAATCATCGTCGTTGGTCGGCAACAAAACAAAACCCTAATTTCCGCTTTGTTCACTTTCAACTTCTGTTTGTTAAATCGCTCTTTTCAAAAGCTTTATATGATCGCTCCGGTAATTTGTAATGGGCCGCCAGTGGAGAGACCTTATGGGCTAAGTTAATTCGGAATGGGTTTGTCGAAAATATCCGTTACACTTAAATAACAAACAACTTTTTATGACGATAATAGCCGTTACACTTAAATAACAAATAACTTTTTTACGACGATAATAACCGTTACACTTAAATAACAAACAACTTTTTTACGATGATAATAGCCGTTACACTTAAATAACAAACAACTTTTTTACGGGATAAACTTATATCGTAATATTTCAAAAGTTATGTCCTTATCTATCCGTTACACTTAAAATAACGAACTTTTTTATGGGGATAATTTCCGTTACACTTAAATAACAGACTTTTTTACGTGGATAATATCCGTTATACTTAAATAACAATTTTTTTACGGGGATAATGTCCGTTACACTTAAATAACAAATAATTTTTTTATAACTATCCGTTACACTTAAATAACAAACTTTTTTACGGGGATAATATTTGTTACACTGAAATAACAAATAACTTTTTTACGGAAATAAACTTATATCGTATTATTTCAAAAGTTATATCCCTAACACTGAACATAATATCTTATAAGTTATGCTTGTATGCCGAAGGGCATAATGTATTTCCTAAAAAACATAGATGTATTGATATTTATTTGTTGATTTTTTCAACCACCTTGGCTGTTTTTGACATATAATTACTGTATTTGCGGAGACAAATTGGTAAGCACTGTAATTTAGTAATCAATAATATTATGTATAAAAATACTGTCCAACTAGAAAAGTTGCATGAACTATTGAGGTAAATCAACCTTCCCAAAAAAATATTCAAAATTTGTAACTCTCCTTTATACGGAAGTTTAGTGGTGGCAAATGGGCGGGTTTCGTCAATTTGGGCAGATTAAAAATGGGTCAACATAAAATAGATAATAATTCAATCCGTCCATAATTGATATGGCTAAAAATAGATTGAGTAACAAATGAGTTGGGTAAAATACTAGTTTACTCATATTTACCCATATTTTCATGAGTGAATAGTACTCTACTTAAGAATTCAACATGGAGAAAATATTTTTGTTTTTTTTATGAAAAATGTTGAAAATGCTTCATTTAATTTTTTGTATCATAAAAGTAAAAAAAAAAATCCTATAACTTTTCAATATAAAATAAATTTATGTAATAACAAGGCAAAAATATTTTTAATTTCAAAGTAAATGAATATTTGCATTTTAGGACTAAAACATGCTTAATGCACTTTCAACAATGTCAATACTAATACATGATTTACTTACTTTACACTATTATTTATTATCCAATATAAAATTAACCAAATAAAAAATCTAATTAAAATTAACAAAAGAAATGTAGATTTAAAATATATATTTTTAGAGGACCAAAGACTTCACATTTTCAATTATAGAGAAAAATAATTAGTTCTATAGAAGAACATAAAAAGGAAGAAAAGTTACAATATTTTTAGTGATATCATGAATTTTGAGTGAATAAAAATTAGAAGCTTAACCCATTTGGCTAATCCATATTTTACCAATAGTTTACCCATATTTGTATGGGTTGAATATGGGTATCAACCCATATTTTACCCATGTAAAAAGTCACTCACCCAACCCATTAAAATATGGACGGATTGGGCAGGTTACCAAAATATAACCTCATTTTGCCAGCACTAGCGGAACTATAATATAAAAAGATGAATCCTACAATTTCTTTTGATCGTTTTAAATGTTTCTAGAAAGTATGAGAAATGGTTACACAGTAATACAGTAGTGTTTGGCTTAACTTGCGCACATCTCGACTATTTTATCAGAGAACTAGCAAGTAATTTTGTCCACCAAGTAAATGCCCCATGTTTGACCCCAGTGGCTTGAGGCTCAACTAAAGCTAAGCTACACAGCTAAAAGGTGTCTGACAAGTTCTCACGAAAGTAGTGAGACAAGACAAACAAACTCCAAAGTCACTCGTCCCTTGGATCGTGTATTGATGACAAAATGCTCAGGATACTTCCTCAACAGCACCAGCAATCCATACCATGGCTTTGTTTTGGCTTCTGGGCTGGGATAGTCCTCCGATGTTAGGTACCTCTTCA
This sequence comes from Solanum verrucosum, assembly GCF_900185275.1. Taxonomy (NCBI): domain Eukaryota; kingdom Viridiplantae; phylum Streptophyta; class Magnoliopsida; order Solanales; family Solanaceae; genus Solanum; species Solanum verrucosum. The sequence continues at coordinate 4,754,802 of NW_026020430.1, forward strand.
CACGACTATGGTGCCAGGTATCGCCATAGTGTTCGACCAACTGCAGTTACATGAAACGACAATCAGCCAAAATTCCAATTCTCAAACAAAACACAAAAGTTTATGTGCCTTAGACCCAAAAAGGGGGAGGGAATTATCCAACTACTACCATGATGATGAAGCAGTAATGGTTTCTGATATACTCATGACATTAAGATGACGAGAATCAGTATTGTTTAGGAGCCATTTTAGAGGACGAACAAGACTGTCAATATTAGATGGCCTTGAGAACTGCCACTTCAAATGACATTAAGATACGTTCTTCCAGACCCACCACCAGACCCCTTCGTAAACTACTGGACTAGCATAAAACAAGAAGGAATGCATATAACCACACATTTCTTTCTTCCCCACTGATAGCTGAAAAAGATCTATGTTTTTTTTTCTATTGTTATCAGTAAGAGATCTACTGTTTCAACTGACCTGCAAATAAAAAGTAGACAGTTCCAAAGTGCAGGCTCAACAAGCAAACTTAATGGTTGGACAGAGAGATAGTGCGTGTGTGACGTGGAACTACTAAAAAAGAAGAATAAAGAGGGCACAAACTCAGCAGTTTACTTAACATATGGGTCTTCAGGTATTACGGATCAGGGCTTCAGGTATTAAAAGAACTATAATTAAAGAAAATAGAACCCTCGCATATGGGCACCTTGAAAATGTCAAATTTCTGGGGATATGTCATACTTGAATCTCTATTTTTAGTGGATAAATTAATACTATGTTGCTTGGACTCTTCAAAATGCTGACGGGTGAGAATTGGATCCTCCGGAAATAGTGCATTTTTGGAGGATCTGATACGGGTGCAGCAGCATTTTCGGAGAGTCAAAGCAACATAGAATTAATGTAAGATAGGCCGTACTGCTAAGGCCAATGATATTCAAGAGAAAGGTGATCAGGGAGCAGCAGAGAGAAAACAGAAAAGATAATGAAAGAAATAGCCACTTGAAAATTACAAGTGGATGATAAGAAAATCAAGAGAACAGATAATGAAAGAAATAGCCACTTGATTTCAAGAGGATGATGAGAAGCAACCAGGACGTATGTATCCTTCTTCCTCCTCCGAGCACACACACAAAACCACTTTTACTGCCATTTGACCATTTGGAGAATCAACAGAGAATGTAAAATCAAAATTCCACCCCATTCGCCGAATTTGTATTTAGGGGCAAAAGAAGATCACAAAGGGGGAAAGCGGCCAGTTATGCCTTGAATAATGTACTTGATTGACCTTAATTAACTTCACATTCTGAGAATTCAGGGTAGGAAGAATGAAGGGAGAAAATAAAACAACAATGCCTTTTTCTGTTTCATTTGTTTTTGTAAACAAATAAGTTTTAGTCTTTGTTTGAAGAATAGAAGTTTGGTATATGTATGACAGATAGCTTTAAAATTACCTCAGCATGAAGCTTCTCCATTGGCATCCATTCTCCTGGACCACAGAGATCAGAAAGCACATTAGCTACAGATGATACAACATCCTTTTCTTCTAACAGCAGGAGCTGCTGATTGTCAGCATCTCTGTCAGCTCGCAATCTTCCATCTATCTTCTTATCTGCAAGAAGTTATCAGCCAAATAACCTTCACACACAGATATCAAGTTCGAACAGGTTTTCGTACTGATAAAAGAAAAATGTTACAACAGATTTTGAAATAAAGATCCTTGACACTTGCATTTTTCACAATAGTTTGTAAATCACACACACAAGAATAATGCACTGTAGTACAAATATACAAGAATTCAAAGGTGAAAAATTGAAATTTTGCATTCATATCATCTTATAGATGTATCTACACCTTTTTTTAAATATCCCAAAAAGTTTTAAGACTTCCGTTGTTTTCCCTAATGACATCATTAGATAGTACAGGTCCAACCAGGTTTAAGATTAATTTACTAATCTGCAGCAAATATCATTGCTATGCAATGCATGCATGCTTTAACTACCTCAAAATGGCCAATAACTGGTAATTAATCAACTACACCTCAATCCCAAGTTAAAATGGCCAATGAATCTAAGACAATTAATATATGATCTCTTCAAAGACGCTACAAAGTTTTTCTTTTTCTTAATGACCGTGGTGACCAGGCCAACTTGGCCGACCTTGAACGCTACAGAGTAATAGAATGCAAAGCTTTTTTAATTGTATAATGATGCTAGACAGAACCCCAGGCCACTCTCATGAACTCTTGTTTAAGTTTCACAATTTTATCCTTTCACAAATCAAGTGTATGTATCAGCCTATTCAATCTTTTTAGTATGTTAGTCCATGTAAGTCATTATGAGCAACACTAGTAGTGTCTTCTTCAAAATTACAACAACTATAGGGTTATGGAACTGCTATGCCACACTATGAAAGTGTGGGAGAGCTTGGTGGAGATGAGGGTGAGGAGGGATGTGTCTATTACCGAGAACCAGTTCGGATGCATGTCGGGGAGTTCAACTACAGAAACCAAGGAGTCAAAGCAAAAATAAATGAAGTCATTCCATGTGCAATGTTGACATTTGATAATAGCTACTGTACAATTGAAGTGAAAAGGACAGCAAATAGCCAGATAGTTGTGTTGTTGGATGAGCAAGGGGAAATTTAGTTGACACATTAGGAGGCATAATTTTTTGCAGACTCAATGTAGTTGGAAAAACAGAGAGAAAGACACATGAGGTCTCAGGTTCAACTCCCATCAGAGACAAAACACTAGGTGATTTTTTCCCATCTGTTCTAGCCTTCGTGGATAGAATTATCAGGTACTTGGTAGTTTCAAAAAAAAAGAGTTATCAGGTACTTGTTGTTAGGTATACCGTGAAACTAGTCCAGGTGCGGGCACGCTGGCCCAGAAACCATGGTTTAAAAAACAAAATAATCCAACTGCCAATCATAAGTCAACCTATTAGACTAGAAATCATTGTTGCGTCTCTGAGAAAAAACAAAAAGACAAAAATTTGATGAGCATAACCTTCAATTTTTATCGCACAATGATGACTTTCACCTGAAAACAAAAAAATACCATTTCCAGAGTTCCAAAGAGTCCTTCATCAACTAGCGATCCCAATACCAACTTTGACTTCAGGATAGTTGCAGGGAGAAAAACTAAAAGAAGTACCTTGAGAAGGTATACCATGTTTTTTCTATAACGAATAAATTGGAACCTTGAGGAAAACAATCATGCTTTTTGCACTACAAGTAAAGAGACAATACCAAAAGGCACATGGTGGTATTCATTATCTGTAGAAGGAGATTGTGCTTTAAACAGACTTCTAAGATCTGTATGACGTGCTAACAGTATGAAGTGGTAAGCAAACTGTATCTGCTAGTACTAGTCATAAATAAATCTAGGATATCTGGTAATTTTGAGTTTGCAACTAGAAAGCAAAAGATCTCCGATCAATGGCTTCAACTTGAGTCACGACAAAACTCCATATGCACTCCATTCAGAGCTTTTCTAAACCAAGTTGATAATAAGTCCTAACTAAGATTTCTCCCATGATTGGGATTACGTTGTCAGTTTAACTTTCAGAAAAGAGAAACAATACCAAAGCAAAACCAAATACCAGAGGGGTTATAAAAGAGAAGGCAAAAGGGAGAAGCCGTAGTACTGTTACACCTGATCTGCAATGAAGTTTCCACCCGTGAAGCTGGAAGACTGTAAGACTCAGCGGATTTGCAAATTCCAGTAGGATTATGCAGCAAATAATCCACAGATATAATATAGGCATTAGAGGCTACAAAGGTGCTTGTCATACCAGTATGCCACTTTTATGCTTTGGTAATTTCGTGAACGAGTCTACTGAAAATCGAGCAAATTCATAACTTGTAGATTCATGGGGCAGCAATTTCGAAATACTAATGCAAGAATTAAACTCTGTCCAAGCCAAAGCTGAAAATCTTTTTGTTGTTCTCCAAATGCTGTAGCAAGGGTCTACAACAACCATCTATTGGCAGGAGCTAAAGCCATGGAACAGATCACCACTGTTTAATGAATTCTGTTTTCGGAATAGTCTAAAGGAGAAAACGTGGTGCGTCACTGACAATAGGGTAATTCTACAGAACAAAAGCACCTCTATCCACAAAGTTGTTCAGGGAAACATCGCTATGGAAATGTCAATAACTCCTTACATTATAAAAAGGTGACTTTTTTACTATCTAGTAATTCACAAACATAATAAGTCCTTCACAATCCTCAATTAGCATCTCACAAACAGAAGTTAACATGGAGGTTAATTTAATGGAGCTCAATTAAAATAAACAATCTGAATATAAAGTACACCTGTATAAATGCAGCTTTATACAAAAAGAGAACTAATTCAAGGAAGAACCTCATGGTTAACCAAGACTAAAAATTTCCTCAACAAATACCATAAAGCAGATATAAAACGTACTGACCTAATTGCCCAGAAATCGAACCCTTCCCACTGGAACCACACGAACCATACCCATAGCCGCCACCCTCAGGACCTTCACCCCTCCTCATCTTCTTACCTACAGAACCACCATCATCATCGTCGTCATCATATTCCTCCTCGTAATACTCTCTCCCTCTGAACAAGCCCTTTTTCACTGCCCCACCATACCCCGCACCTACATTCGCAGCAGGAGACGGTGACAAATGCTGCTGCTGCTGGTGATGATGGGCCACGGCGGCAGGACCCCCCACCGGATAATTCGCATTGACATGTTGTCCCCTGGACCCACCAAGGATGCTACGAATTGGAAGGAGGAAATAGAACTCTTTATCTCCGATCTGAAGAAGGTCTTGAGAATCTAGCTTGATGGGTGGGGTACCGGGAAGGTGAAGGACACCTTCAACTGAACACCCGTTTTTGCCCAGTACTTCGAGGGCAAAACGACGTCGTTGGAAGTCGTAGAAGATGCGGGCATGGTGTCGGGAGATGTTCATTCCGCCACCGAGAGATGATAAGTCGACATCCACCGTTGATTTTTTGGAATTCCGGCCGAGGATTATGGAGTAAGTTTGCATGTAATACTCGAAATCTTCACCTTGTAGCTTCGCGAATCCCGCTTCTACATCGCTACCGCTGCTGCTTCCCATCTCAATGGACTATTAGGTGATGAATAACCGAAGTTCCTTTCTCCGGCAAAGAATCTCCGGCGAGAAAAAGAGCGCTTTGAAAAGGGAATACACAATTGAGTCCGATGAAGTAGAGGCTGTCAGTAGGGATTTTTATGCTATTCTAAAAAGCAAAAACAAACAGAATTTGGTAATTAGCAAATATTTATTTGAGAAAAAAGCACAAATATTTATAGAAAATTATCTAAATACACCACCTATTTTTTATCATATTCTTTTAAAAAAAATTATCATAAAACTTACAATAATCCTTATTCTCTCATATTTTATAATACATCAGTTAGATACATTATTTTATGCGATGTATCGTGACGTACGCAATGTATCGAGATGTTGAGTGATGTATCTAAATCCGAGACACAGTGTATCAGAAAGTTGAAAAATGTATTCGAAATCGGAACGCAATGTATCAGAACGTTTTGAGATGTATCCGGATTCCACCAAATTTAAGCATTTTTTGTAATTTGGAATGTAATAAACTCTTAACACTGTGAGATTTGTGTAAAATTTTCAATATTTATTGGGGGAAAAATACCCATGTAATCTTACCTATACAGTTTATTTTCAGTTTTCAAATGTCCTTCGACTCAAGTAAACATTACAACATGGATTTTAAATGGGACTACAATCTAATTACAATTGAGGGATAACATAATAAAAGAGTATAGAATTAAACAATGTTCGACTACATATTAGTCTTCTAGCTTAATTTTTTATATTCTTGTACTTATGATCATATCCTCGGTAAGCAGTGACGAGGTTAAAATTTTCACTAAAGAGGTTTAAAATATGAAGAATTAAATAAAAGAAAAGTTGAATGGTTCAACATCTACTATATATATATAAAAAATAAATTATTTATACATAAATAGTATAATCAAATGAATTCTCTTGCCCTTACTAGCTCTGCCAATGCCAGTAAGTTACGTGTCATGTCTTGTCTAATAATTATCTCTCCTCAAATACTTTTTCATCGTATTTCTAACATCTCAAATTCACCATAGCCAACATTCGACACTTCTTTACTAGTATACATACATCTTTCTTCACATGTCTGAATTATCTAAGTCTCACTTCCATCATCTTATTCACGGATATCACTCTCATCTTGTTCCAAATATATTTGTTCATAATGATATCTCATCTAGTATAATCAAGTAGACATCTCAACTAGGGGTGTTCACGGGTTGGTTTGGATCGGTTATTGGTCAAAATCAAAATCAAACCAACTTAATCGGTTTTAAAATTATCAACACCAAATATAATATACATTTATCGGTTTGGTTATTATCGGTTTCGGTTTGGTTTGGTTCGGTTATTAACCATACACAAAAATAAAAGAAACAATTCATTTAAAATGTGATAAAAGTGACAACAATCCATTCAAAACGAAAGATAGTTAGAATGACTTAAATTACTGAACTTTCGATCACTAAATTTACTATCAATAAAACTTTAAAATTCACTATATTGATCTAGAAGGAAGAGAAAATAACATTTCCAGTCCCACAAAGAATTGTCATAGACACTCATATATATGAAATCAATAAGATAAATATTTCATCTTGGGAATTTTTGCTTTCAATAAGTAAACTATAAAGAAATTTTAATGAAAATATGCATAAGATCTTTAAAATTGTTTATAAAAACAATATATTAAGTATGCATATTAATAAAATATATGTATATAATTCATCGGTTCGGTTCAGTTATTTCTTCAATTTTTTTCAAATAAAACCATAACCAAACCAAATACTATCGGTTTTCAAAAATCTAAAACCAAACCAAACCAAACCCAAATAAAATTGGTTTTATTTTATCGGTTTGGTTTGATTTTTCGGTTTGGATGGGTTTTATCCAAACCGTGAACACCACTAATCTCAACATTCTTATTTCTACTATTTTTATATTTTGAATATGTGCGAGTTCTTGATTTGGCCCCTAATATATTTTAAATCATGTTTTAAGCTATCAAACAAGTATGTTCGGTTAATCATTTACTATTTTTTTCATAATTATAGAAAACAAAAAAAAGAAGAAGAAAGAGTATCGGGTCGGACCAGATCCATATCAAAAGAAGGCCACATTTCTGAAAGCCCAGGCCCATTGACTCCGTATATAAGGACTGAAATTCCCCTTATGAAGGGACATAGCTGCTGAAGCTTGAAAGTTGGAGACTTCAAACTAGGGTTTCAGCAAGATGATCATTCCAGTGCGCTGTTTCACCTGCGGGAAGGTAATTTCTGTTATTAAGCTTTTCAATTCTCTATTATTTCAGAAGAAAACGAAATTAGCTGATTTTTACTTAATTGTTTCGAGTGATTAATTCTGTGGAACTGATTTTGTGCTTAAATTGATTTGTATATTTAGGTTATTGGCAACAAATGGGATGAATATCTTGATCTTCTTCAAGCTGATTATGCCGAAGGGTGAGAATCGTTATATGCCCTATACCCGTTAAACCCTAAAAAAAATGCTACTTTTTTGTTGTGTCTGCCATTAGTTGTGTCTTCCATTAGTGCCTTTTGAATTGAAATCCTATTATGGAACAATTAACTATGAAACATGAAAACTTTTTGATAATCCAGCTGAAATTGGGTAGTGACTGCCTCTCATCCCTATTGAGTTGGTAATTTGACTATTTTTTGACGTTGTTTGTGAAAATATTGAGGTCTGAAATGTAGAATGCGAACCTTAAGTAGGTGGAGTTAGATAAAACAATGCAGCAAGTGTTTGCTTCAGAAGTACCTGTGAAATTCTTTGACTCAAGTAATTTTTGAATGGGTCTATTCATATGTATTATTTTATTGTGCAGGGATGCACTTGATGCACTGAATTTGGTTCGATACTGCTGTCGTAGAATGCTGATGACTCATGTTGACCTCATTGAGAAGCTTCTCAACTACAACAGTAACTTCCTCCTTTCTTCTTTGTCTAAATAAATCATGAATAAGTATTGTTATTTTTTTTTTTGGATGGAATAGGTAAATGTTATGAATAATTATTATTAATGTAATATGCTTGAAAAACTTGTAGAAGCTTGCCAATAGAAGACTTTTGATCCACACCTAGACTGTGGCTTCACAAGTCTTTTTCGTTCGATAGTTGTGTATAATGTTTGTACCTAGCCTATTTTGCATTTTGACAGGGCGAGTTTATTCAATCAGGGGGTTGCAATTGAATACACTAGAATTGGTTAGGGATATCATACACTGTCATAGAGAAGGCCTTCAAATAATTAAGCAATTACCACCCTGCTCTGTCTTTTGCATCAAGGTGAAAGATATCACTGATGACATAAATCTTCATGTGAACTCGAAGAGTTCATTTCAGAAAAATTAGAATAAATCTTTATGTGAACTCGAAGGGTTACACTCAACATTCAGTTGCTGAATATTCTGATATCACCTATGGTGAATAAACTACTTGTTTGGGTTTTCTTCTCTTAATAATGTATTCAGCAGATAGAACCTCCTCTTAGAAAAACTAGTGGCCCTTTGATGGATTGCCAGAGAACCTGTATTATACTGCTTGAATGTCTATTTAGAGTTCTTGTACTAGTCACTAGTGTAGCTCCAGGGGAGGAAACACTGCCTCACCACCTCCCTTCATCTTGTCATTGAAAGCACCAAACTGATCACCATGACAGTGACCCTTGTGTTTCCACTAGATGTCAGTCAATCTATCTATAGCAACATTACTATATTAGCACATAGCGTTTCATATGAACATGTCCCCTTGACTGGACCTTTGGAAATTGTTGTACCCCTATTCTCTCTGTCAAGCAATCAATATCACCTCACTGATATAGGTGAATATGATGCCTACTTAATATCAAGCCATTATAGAAATAATAATCCACATGGTTTAGCTGCCGAACTCATCTAAAGAATAATTAGAGAAACTTTATTCTAGTCATTCCGCGTTGAGATTTGACTCTGGGAAACCAGATAAAATGACTAGTTACTAATATTTTTATCTTTGTTGTGTTCACTGTGATCTATGACGACCTTGATTTATGTTTTTATGTACACTAGGAAGATCCTTTCTTTTTTTTAGGAACTTTTGTTCATCTGAAACTAAATGTCACTGCTAAAATATATTATTTCCACCTTCCTTGATACCGTATTTGGTTATCGCTTCTCAATATATGCTGTTAAGAGAAGCTGGCTTTGATACTAACATGGTCATCGTTTCCCTGTTCTTTGGCAGCACTGGAGAAATCTGAGGGCAGTTGAAGCAATTTCCTGAACTAATGAGCTTACAAATGTTTATATCTAGAACATTTACTTTTAGCTGTAATTCTCTTTCTAGTTGCAAGGAGGTGAAGTAAATTGTTCTCATATGAAGGGAGTCTCTTGAATCGTGTAACCAGTAAACAGTGTGATACTGCAAGCTACTCTTGATGTTTTGTTGGTTCTGAATCTCCTGGTTGCCTATTTAACAATATATTTGTTGGTGTAGTGGCGCTCGAAAGTTAAAAGTTGAACCTTCTACAAACTCTGTTTTTACATTTTAGTGCAGTACGTTCCATTTACCGTTAAGCATTTCACTCATAGTAATACTACATTAAAATAGCCAAAGGAAGGTAAGGGTAAAGAACATGGGAGTTTTCATTGTTTCTGCCATTGTTGCCTTCTTCTATGTAGATGTAAGGTTGCTTTGTTGCAATCTTTTTCGTATTTATTCAAATATCATTTCAATGTGGAGTCAAATAGCTTATATGGTAAAGTACTCTTCTTCATCTCAATATTTACATGGCAATTGCATTCTTTCTGAATCAAATTGAGTGATTATAGTTGTGTTTGAAGTAACAAACGAAATAAAGAGTAACCAGATGTATAGGATTTTTTCTGTGTACGTTTTTTTCTTTAAAAATTTGTCTTAACGTTAAGTGAATTAGTTGAGATTTCAATTTTAAAAAATAATAATAAAGAGAAAGGAAAATGAAATTGCTTCAAGCCGTGCATGTGAGAGAATGTGGTTTTAGGCAACCATCAGTGTGGGAATTGAGCTGTTGGAATCAATCAATTTAATGTATCATTGACATATAGGTCTCGGACATGTGATTTATTAATGGTTAGTCATCATCACACACCGAAAAGTTTGGTCATTACATACCCAAAGAAAAAAAAATGTTGAAAGGGAATTATGGTTATTAATACAATTAAACGTAAAGTTAGTTTGGTAAAATATATCGTTAATTAAAATTCTCTTAAGGATTGTACTAGATTAGCAGAGATCAAGTAATATAAAGTGAAGAGGGTACATTATTCCTATTTTGTTCTTAATAGTAATAAATGTTCTTGAAGTACTAAATATTGACTAATTAGCATATAAATAAGGGTATAATAAAAAATGTGACAAAAAAGAGGAAGAAACAAACGTGAACAACGTTAATGCACCACCATTTTAATCTACAAAAAGGGGAAAAAAATAACATTGTTATGTTATCATTACTTATGTTTCACTTGTTGGTTAAACTAATTCAATCTTTTCTTATTCTTATTATAGTACTCCTAATAATGTTGAGCAAAAAATAATTAAAAAAATATAAATTACACTTACCATGTCTGCAGCCCTGCACTCTGCAGTTTCCTGTCTCCTGCCCATCCCTGTGTTTTCTTCTCTCTCTGACTGGAGATTTTATATTTTTACTATATTTCTGATTTGAAAATCCCATTTTTTAAGCATATTTTGAGTTACTTGTCTCCCATTTCTCTACAATACGTTATCATATTCAATGATAGTTACCACACCCGTTATAGACTGGTCTAAAGCTACCTGGCAGATGTAACAAATTGGCATTTTGAGCTAAAAATGCAATTCGGGATCTAAAGTTACAATCTTTCTTGATTTTAAAGATACCCCATTTGAATAAAAGCTATAACAATGGTGGGTTTGGTTGATTCTTGGTGTTTCTGTAATGGGGGTGGCAAGTCTGAGAAAATGAAAGCTACCATTTTTTCAGGCAAAGGTTCTGCTATGGCTTATATAGCTTCGAGTGGCACTGGTTTCTTGATCCACCGGAATTTGCTGCTTACTACCCATGTAATACTTCCTTCTGTGGTTGCTGCTGAAGCTGCTGAGATCCGTCTTCAAAACGGAGTTGTTGCTTGCCTTTTTCCACACAGGTTAGTTTTTCTTCTTATTGACTTTTATCTTTGTAATGTATTCAGTTTTTGCTTTACAGAGTGGAAATTTGATTCATATGGTTGACTACAACTAATTTGGGATTGGGTTGTATTTGTTGCTGCTGTTTTATTGTAGTGTCTCTTTGTTCAGATTCCAAAGGGTGAAGAAACTTTCCTTTATTATGCTAGTTGATTTCTGTTATGGTCACTCGACTAATAGTTATTATATCAAAAAGTCATTTTTTTTTGTTGATGAAAATTGGAATCAAGAAAAAAGTGAAGTGACTTTGTAAGATAATAACTACTATTAGTTGAGATGCTTGTCTTAGTCTATTGAACACCTGGCTGACTTAGGATTCCGTTAGTTTCTTGGACTATTTTTGGTGAAATGTTTGCTCATTGTAAGTATGCATCAAAGCATTGGCCTTCCATCATCGACATTGTATAGGAATCTGTCAAAATCATATTCTCTGTCGAAAGACCTTTTCTTTATGGGCCATTGATACCATTTCAAGATCCGATATATATAGTCTTTAGAAGCTATACATAATATTTATGTGGCTACAGGAAAGGGTAGTTAGTCAAAACAGTTCATTCTCAAACTGTCATTTCCCGTGCACCTTCCTGCTCTACCAGACTACCACCATCACTGTGTGTGGTGACAATTATTGAATAGATTGGAGTAGTCCTGCCAAAGAAGCTTGAAAGGTTTATGGTGGGCTTCATCTGGCGAATAATCTTGTTAATGCAATCGATAATGTCATTCACAAGATTGATTTTAGTGAAGAGGATGGTGGTGTTGGGACAATCCTCAAACTAAACTTTCCACCAGGCACTCTGTTGTTCACCTCTTACATGGAAAATGATTGTTGATGGTACGAAGCTCATCAAACTAGGTGGGCTTGTTGATCTTGGATCACTCTGCATCAGATGCGGCTTGAAGTCATAGAAAAGGATAGAGATGCATGCATCACTATATAGTCTGATTGCCTTGTCACGTGAGTACAAGTGCTTCTGAAAATTGTTTTGCTTGATCCTTTATTCCCAGTTCCCATTAGTCACAAATTTTGCAGTGAATGTATATGTTAGAAAGGTATTTAAGAATTCAATCATAAGACTAGGGCCAGAGCTGACGGAATGGCTCAAATAGGGGTGAATATAGAGGATTCAATTGTTGACCCTTAAGTAGTTTGAGTTGAGGTGTAGTTGATTGATAATCAACCACATAGCAATGGTTCAGATTGGTGTCATTAATAGTTTATCAAGTATTTAAAGCAACGTGAGCATCATTAATGTGCATGGATTTCACACTTGACCTTCCGAAACATAAGTAGAGATATGTAGCACTAGTCTATCAATTTTCAACGAGGATAAGATTATCACATTTGCCTGATATGATGTATATAACAAGAGAGCAGGAGAACGTCAGATCAGATGCAATGAGGATTAGATCTTCTAAGCTCCCACTACCAGTTTGATGTTTTGCAGAAGATGAGTCGGGTCTTTGGGCACTCAATCTGTGTAAGAACTTGGATTTTGGGGCAATAAAAAAAGTCCATCTCTAGTTGCTGATGGCATTTGTGGCTTTAGATAGTGCATAATAAATTAAATCGCATGTATGCATGCATGTTGATGTATATACAAGCCATTTTCTTCTTGTGTTGGTTCTCCGCAGCTCAAGGTGAATTGACTTTAATTATAATCAGGTTTGAATTTCCTTGACAGTCTACATAAAGGTTGCCAATAAATACTTGTAGGTTATAAAAAATGCAACATTGATCCGTAAAATGTCATTTAGCTAACATCTTACTGATAATGAGGAACAAAAATAAAACTTCTCGTGTAGTCATGTTGGCATGCCAAGTATGAATGCTTTATCACTTACATCAGATAAACTTTTGGTTTATGAAGCTGAAGGTTCGATGTTAGCTTGTGTTGATCAAATTACTTGTTTAGCATCTGAGTATTGTTATATGTTGTGCGCTTATGGAGGTTAACTGTACTTAGTACATTGCAATCGTGGCTAGAGAAATGGGAGTCTATATTAAAAGGGATGTAGGATGGATGCGGAGGAAAATTAGGAAGGAGAATAAGAATTCTTTACCCACTTATGTGATTTCCCTTTTTCCTATTCCTAGTAGCATAGTGACGGTTTTAGATGCACTCAGAAGGAACTTCTTATGGCAAGGGAACAAGATAGAAAAGGGATTCAACCTGGTGAAATGGCCTGTAGTACAACAAAGCAAGGAAAATGGGGGGCTGGGAGTGAGAAATTTAAAAGTTCAAAACATGAGCCTCCTCTCAAAATGGTTGTGGAGATATAATCAGGAGGAGCAGGCTCTATGGAAAGAGATAATAAACCACAAATATGGGCAAGAGGATTTCTGGTGCACTAGTGAAGCTAATGAAACTTATGGAGTTGGGGTGTGGAGGACCATCAGAAACCTTTGGGAGAGTCTAAAGAACAACTCAAAAATTGTGGTGGGTAGAGGAGACAAAACAAAGTTCTAGCTAGATGATTGGTGTGGAAATGGGATTTTGAGGGACTTGTTCCCTATTCTTTTCTCAATATGCACAAATACCAACAGCAAGATAGAGGAGATGTGGTCACCACAAGGTTGGAATATAATATTTAGAAGACTGCTAAATGACTGGGAGATTGATGGAATGGTGGAGTGTTTGGGCTTGATTGGTGGATTCCCAGGTACTACTCTAGAGCCAGACAAATTAGCATGGGGACATCACAAAGATGGGGTATTTTCAGTGAATAGATTATACAACTGGGGACTTAAAAGATGTGCAGGAAGATCCATTGGACCTTGGAACACAATATGGAAAAGTGTGGCTCCTGCCAAGGTGAAGTGTTTCACTTGGTTGGTTGCTAGGAAAAAATGTTTGACTCATGAGGCAATGCAGAAGAGGGGCATCAACATAGTATCCAGATGCCTCCTTTGTAAAGAAGCTCTGGAGACTAACAAACACTTATTCATGCACTGTAAGGTAACTGCGCAGGTGTGGGCTCTGTTTACAAGCATAGCCAATAAATATTGGACTATGCCTGAACACACCTCTGACCTTCAAAGCTGCTGGATCAAAAGGGGAGGCAGCAAAAGTCAGAAAAGATGGTGGAGAACAGTTCCAGCATGTATATGGTGGATTATATGGAAAGAAAGGAATCAGAGAATTTTTGAAGGAAAGGAGTGTACAATACAGAAGATCAAATGGAAAGTAATTACTATTTTAGGTTTTTGGTGTAAAGAACAGGATATAGAAGAGGAGTTCCAATTAGTGGACTTCATAGGATCTCTGTAAGTATTTCTTTTTAGTCTTTTCCTTTTGTTGTAACAGTCCTTTTTTGGAGGTGGCCAGCATAGCCCTTAATGCTGAGGAATATAAAAAGTTACCAATTTCAAAAAAAAAGAAAAAAGAATTATTGGTTAACTTACCCGGTTCACCTCATTAAAGTACTATCTCCACATTTGTAAGATTGATTGCTTAACTTTATTTTGCTTTCTGACTAGCGAATGCTTGTGAATGTTATGCACAATACTTGTGTATATTTGTCTACCTGGTCAAGCAAGTTTTTTTCCTTTTGCAGGCCATATCATTTTTATGTTTATCACATGATCATTTACTTCTCATTCCAGGTTTTTTATTACCAGCTCCGTACTAGATCTGACTATAGTGGGCCTTGACGTCATGGATGGAGACACAAATGCACATGTTCAGCAACCTCACTACCTGAAAACTTGTTCTAAACCTAATCTTGAGCTGGGTAATGCCGTCTACCTGTTAGGTTATAGCGAGAAAAAGGAGTTGACAGTTGGCGAAGGAAAAGTGGTAATAGCCACTGACAACCTTATAAAGCTGTCAACTGATGGAATAACTTGGAGGCCGGGTTCTGCTGGTTTTGATGTTCATGGCAATCTAGCCTTCATGGTGTGTGATCCAATGAAGCTAGCAACATCTCCTAACTCAAAATCCTCGTCAACTTCGCCATCTCCATTATCATCATGGAAAGACTGTCCCATGCAATTTGGTATACCCATCCCTATCATATGCGACTGGTTGAACCAACACTGGGAAGGAAGCCTTGATGACCTCAATAAACCAAAGTTACCACTGATTCGGCTGATGTCTACTGGCCAAAGAAGTGATCATTCTTGTGCATCCTTCACAATGCGGCGTGTTTTTAAGTCAACTGAAGCTGAAAATGACTGCACACCATCATCTTCGAGCGGATTGCCCCGACCTAGAGAAGATCCTGGACCAAGCTGTTCTGCTGTTCCCACTAACTTGGAAGAGGAAGCAGTAATTACTCATGTCCAGGGAATTCCAACTCCTGAAATTTTTGAGTCGCGGAGATTAACTTCAACACCAGTTGGGAAGAACGAGAGTACTCAAATCCAGCTTTTGGATATCAACTTTCCACCAAGGATTCTCATCAAAGCTGCTGGATCACCACAGCATGTCAGAAAGACCCTATCCAACTCTGATGATGATTGTATCGATAAAGCGAGAGAAGAAAATTCTAGTGACATTGGCCAGCCAAGCCCTGTGCCAGACGCTGAAGTTGCGTCTACCAGATCTGTTAATGGGGCCCAGAGTGAGGTTGAATCAAGTTGCTGTCTCATAGAGGTATTGGAAGCTCAAAATGAATACAGTAGTGATGGAGAGACGACAATGTACTCCGCAGAAACTGCTGAAAGCAGAAACTATCCAAGTCCTAAAGGGGGAAGGTTTCATCAAGTAGGAAGAAGCCAAAGTTGTGTTAACTACAATAGATGGGGGCCGGTTTCAAAAAACTCAGCAGCTCGTAGGGCTAACCAAGAACAAAAGAGGAACATTATGCAAGGAAGAAAGGTCTACTCCCAAGGGACAACTTCACAAAGGAGTAATGACTATTACAGCCCGACAGTATCTTCAATCATGAAGAAACGGAACAACATGGAGCCACAAATCAGACCACCACGTCTAAGTGCAGGAAACTCATCACCAAGATGGATGTTTTGATTGATAAATACTGAAAAAAACTCGTTCTTTATACCACACTCTCCTTTTTTGAGCTTATATGAGACTACATTGCAAAGAAATTAAGAAAGCTGGAGAAAACTCGAGCAAAGGCAGCTTACTGATTTTCGATAGCAGGTGCTACAGGTTATTGTTCTTCCACTGGAACTTCAATGACATTCTGTGGACTTTATGTTGGAGAAAAGATCTCAGAGGCATCTTCAACAGTCCCAACATTTTCACCAGTTAAGGATTGGCTAGTAACTGCTGCTTATCAGCAAAATAGATGAATGCAACATAGAGTTCAAGTGTGACAGGAAGTGAAACCAAAGCAAATGTTCAATACTGTGTTCTCTGAGATAAATAATACTCTGGAAAAGTGACTTGCTTTTTCTGAAGGTTAAATTGACAACCTCATCTGATGCAATTCTTTATTATGTATATCAACATTTTACTCTATGCAAACCAATAAAATTGGCTTCACTTTCATTTTCTTGTCTCAGTAAGCTTGATTAGTATGGAGTCTATCAGAAATAGTGTAAGAAATACTTGACCAAATGTCATTGATACAAACTATACTTAGGGCCAATTCGAATCCCGGAAGTTGGTGTTGTAGAAACTGATATCAACAACAACATATCCAGCATAATTTCACATGTAGGATTTGAGGAGAGTAGAATGTGTGTAGACCTTACTCTTACCTTGTAAGAGTAGCAAGACTATTTCCGATAGACCCTCGACTCAAGAGAATTGAAAAGGAAACAGTAATAACAAAACGATAATAAGATAAACAAAATGAAACAAACAAACAAGTAGTTTTAGAAATGATAATTTTAATAAATAAATAAATAATAATAATAATAATAATAATAATTAAAAAAAAGGTTATACGAATAATCAAATTTCCTTGAACGATTTACCACATCTCGGCGAGAAATCTCATTTGCTCAATCAATTATATTTTGATTGTTTAAATTGACAATTATTTTAGAACAAGTATTTTTAGTATATCTGACAATTAAAAAGAAACAGAGGAACTAGTAATGAACTTGTGTTTGCACACGGGCTATTATTTCCTTAGTACTTACCAATCAATACATGCACCATATAATTCTAGATCCCTACTATTTAGATTGATAAAAACAAATTATCCTATTACGATTTAGAAATCAAATACCTCATGAAATTGTGGCAGAGAGTACTCCACATTATGACCAAAAGTTTATAATTACACGTGATTTGCTACTCCAATGGCCTTTAGGCAATACCATATTCTATGAACCTATGCCTAAAGTCAAAGTAAATTTGGAGAAGGACATGAACACTTAAATGTGACAACCACGCAAAAAATGGTCTAAGTTAATAAAGTTGAGCTTCTTTGTTTTTACTATTTCTTTATGAATAATTTCTTGTGCAATTTAAATTTAACAAACTTAACAAGTTATTAACTACACAAATAAAGTAACTCAAATAAATAAAAATTAGTACGGGAGGAGCATGTTTAATTTTTGTTATTCAAATTTGTGTTTTTTAATTTGGGAAAATTACACGGAAAAACAAACATATACTAGTTAATTAGCTAATATAACTATAGTTTGAATTAATTACGATTTACAACTTAATTTTAGCTTTAATTACGTCACTTGCCCTCTTTTATACATATACAAATACAAATTATACACATATATATACAAGGATAAACTACCTTATTAGACATACATCACTACTATATATACTAATATTATCTTTACTTTCAAACAATTACATATATTACCACTTTTAATATTTTATACCATATATTAATATATTATTTGTAGATACAATTAGATTATTAGATACCCACATACTTTAAAACTAGGATTGATTAATTATCTGCTTAATTAACTCTTTCAGTCCAAATCAACCACTATCTATTAATTCTCCTCTCCCATATTTATCACTCAATTATGTCTCCTCCTTTATGATTTAGGAATTTCATCGTACAATTTCATTCCAACAATAGCTAATCTACTCTCTTCTTCTCAAGATATCATCACCATGGCCGACAAATTCTCCTGAACCCAAATATTATTTTGTATTGTTCATTTATAACTAGATCAAATCAAAGTAATTGCTACAGAGAAAACTTTAATTCAGAATGGGTCTTGATTGTTTGTCTCCAGAAGAAATGGATCTTAGTTTTGATTATGTTATGCCACAACGCAAAAGGATCAAAGAGAGTATTGTAGAGAGTTTTTGTTTGCTGGTGTTCTTCTAAGGCTTTCTTTGGTTACCGTGACATGGATTTGACAGTACCAATATTATTTTTATATAGCCCTTGAAACATGTGTATCCAATAAGTAGTAATCTTAATTAAGATCTGAGTTGTATTTTTAGTAATGGGGTGTCTGACCATGTATATGTATCCACCATTAAATTTCGGATACATGATTTTTAACAACACGATGATATTAATGATACAACAGATACTCTACAGTCGTGATTTGTTCCTAAATTCATGTGATTCAACTACATTTCATATTTATATACACATAATTAAATGTATATGCTTATTATGTATTCAAGATACATGTTTTTGGATATAACGTATGAAATTTAAATACACATAATTAGATGTATATGCTTCTTCTTTTTGTATATTCCATATTTAGATACACATAATTAGATGTATATGCTTACTATGTATTCGAGATACATGTTTTTGGATATAACATATGCAATTGATACTTGATACATCAAATTAGTACTAGATACATATAAAAGATACATGAAATTAATATTATATATATATATATATATATATATATATATATATATATATATATATATAAATAGATACATAAAATTAATACTAGATACCTATAACAAATACATGAAATTAATGCTAGATACTTTTATGATATATATGAATGTACTTGCAGGACACTCATGTATCTAAGTGTTTAGTTTGTTGAATACATCATATATTAATATAGATACATCAAATTAATGAATTTATTATTTTAAGAGTAATAATTTGAAATTAACCAAATTGCATTACCAAGATATACATGCTTTTATCTTATATTAATAATATTAATGAATTTACTATTTCAAAGAATAATAAAATGAAATTAATTTATAATGTATTTTGAAAATCCTCAATTACTCCTCTAATTAAGGAAATCAGTTCCAACCAATTAATTTAAATAAATAAATTTTGTATCTCAATTTTAAAATTCGGCAGATACTGCATGTATCTCATGGATTCAGACTCATGTATCCTAAGCATAAAATATGGTACAGGAAGTAATATTTGAAACTATTGAGAATCTTAATAATTAAGACCTAAATTAGTGGGATTTATGTGGTTTGCCCTATATACAATTATATAACATATATACAAATACAATTAGCCTCTCTCCACTCTCTGTCCTTTCTCACTCGCCTCTCTCCTCCCTCTCGCCAAATATACAAATACATATGTATATTAGTTATATACATACAATTATCTGACAGATATACATATACATTTCACCTCTCTCCACTATCTGCCCTCTCTCGCATCTCTCCTCCCTCTCCTAATCTCGCTCGCCAGATATACAAATACATATATACAATTATTTGACAGATATACATATATAATTCGACAAATATACATATACAATTCGTCTAGCTACGAGTCGTAATTAGCAAACTGTAGCTATGGAGCATAATTAAGTTATTTTTGAGTGACTATATGCGAAAGTTCTCTTTTTAAGTAGGCGTTTGGTCATGCGATACCATATCACGATATGGTGTCGTGAGATGGAATCAGCGTTTGGACATGCGATTTTACGCTGATTCCATCTCATGATTCCATCTCATGAGAGGTCATACCATATTCTCCAAAAAGCATGATATGGAATCACCATGTGATTCCATATCATGATTTGAGATATTTTAATACAATAATTGATCCATGAGTTTATATTTTGTTAAAACAACCCCACATTTATATCTACTAATCATTTGTTTCATATGTAAATAAAAATTATAATCACATCATTACTTTTTAACATTTATTATTCTCACCAATATAAATTTATTATCACTTTAAATTTGGTTAATATAAATGATAAAGTAAAAATTCATTTGGTGAATATAAATGAGAACGAAGGGAGTAATACTTTTTTGATTTTTCATAATAAAAAAAAACGTCTTAATCTTATGACTAAGCATAATATTGATAAAAGACAATTTTCATTGGTGGTGCCGCACTTTCTTAATCTTAGTATTTGCAAAATGTTCGTTCACATGACTGAAGGATATCAAGTCCAATTGATTGAGGACTTGGGAAAATTTGATCAATTAGTTATTAATATTTAGTCAAGTGGACTAGTTATAATTTTTTTGATTAAATTTTATTAGAAGTGTTTTTGACTCAAACTTGTGGTAACTTTTTAAAATTTCGTTATTCAATAATATTTAACTATTGATTTTTCTTGTAAATAGTTAGAAGTTAGTGATGTTTGTTAATTTTTATCTTAGTGCATTTAACTTTTAAGTTAATATTTACTCACTAATGTATGTTTTTTTTCTACTTTATAGGTTATTTGTAAGAGTAGTTGAGAGATATGTTCAATTTTTTTAATTAAATTAAAGTTAGATGAAACAATTATTTAACTGAAGAACAAATAACTTTGTAATATTTTATTATGCGATTTTATAATTTTTGTTTATTTGATAAGATTGAATAAACAATTTGGGCTATTTTAATAGTTTTACAACTTATGAGATTTTTATGTTTATGAGAAAATATACAACACAAAAATTACATATCGCATGTCCAAACAAACCTTCAATTTCATCTCATGATTTCATATCATGATACCATATCGCATGACCAAACGGGCCCTAACTTTTAGTAACAATAAAATAACTGAAATAAATCCTTGACATCAAAAAAAATAAAAATAAAAAGTTTATGTTTTGCAAAGTGTAATACATAAATTCGTCTAGTAGATTCTACAAAATTTGAATATCAGAATCACCAAACTTATTAAAAAAAACTCAATAGTTTTGTAAGAATATCGGGCCGGGTAGGTAAAAATTGGCAGGAAACAAATGGCAGCATTAATTTCTGTGTAAATGCGCTTATCTCTCTCGCCTCACTCTAAACTTCCTTGAGAGCCTCAAACCTTCACCTCGATCCCATCGACCAAAAAAGAAGCAAACTCTCTATACTCTAAGAAAAACCCAAAATCTCTCTGTTTAGGGAAGAAAAAGAGTTAATTAATTGATTTGGGATCAAACAATGTTGTGTAGAGGGACGTTTCAAGCTGGCAATGTCGCCATTGGAGATCATAATCAGTGTTCCAAGAGATTTTTCAATTCAGTTTCAATTGGGTGTAGAAAATCGCTTGTTTCATCTTGTTCGGTTGGGGCGAGGTCTGGTCTGGTGCTGGCGGTAGCTACTAATGAGACGACTAAGAGTAAGCAGATGGCGTATGAGCCGAGTCTTGCGGATCGATTGAGGTTGGGGACTATGTCGGAGGATGGAATGTCGTATAAGGAGAAGTTTATTGTTAGGTGCTATGAGGTTGGGATTAACAAGACTGTAACTGTTGAAACTATCGCCAATCTCTTGCAGGTCTGGTTTATTTTTTTCATTGATTGCTTTTGATTTGTCAATGCATGTCTATTTCTCGAAAGTATCGCCAATCTTTAGATGGTTTACTGTTATGTCAAGATCGATTTATTTTTGGGTTTTTTGTGTTAATCAACTCTTGATTTGTGAATGCATGTCTGTTTCTCGAAAGCATCGCCAATCTATTGCAGGTCCAGCTAGCTTTATGAAAGATTGATTCTTTTGTGTCAATCAACTCTTTCACTGAATATGAGCTCTTGATTTGTCAATGCATCTCTTCTTCTTTTTTGGTACTTTTCTTTGAGCTGGAATGGTGGGAGTATAGAGTTTTGGGGAATTATTTTTGCGTGCTGTACTCTATAGTAGTACTCCTTCCATTTCAATTTGTTTGTCTGGGTTTGACTTACATGGACTTCAAGAAAGTAAATACTAAAACTTTTGAATCTTGTGGTCTTAAACATACCATAAAACTGAAATTAAAGAGTTGCCAAAAAAGGGAAGAGGCGTTCTTTTTGAAGTGGACTAAAAAGGAAAATAAGACAAACAAATTGAAACGGAGGGAGAATAATTATATTTTGGTTATGTATGATTATATGGGCATAAATATATCTTAACTCTGTGATGTAGGAGGTTGGATGCAACCATGCTCAAAGTGTTGGATTTTCAACGGATGGATTTGCAACTACCCATAGTATGAGAAAATTACATCTTATATGGGTTACTGCTCGCATGTACATTGAGATCTATAAGTACCCTGCTTGGTAATCCTTTTATACCTTGCAAGTGTTCACTATAGTGGTTTATTCTACAAGGCTGTTGTGGCCATGGTTAATGTTATCTGTGGTATGGAACAGGAGTGATGTTGTTGAAATAGAGACTTGGTGCCAAAGTGAAGGCAGGATTGGGACTAGACGTGATTGGATTCTCAAAGACTGCGCTACTGGTGAAGTCATTGGAAGAGCAACCAGGTGCAGAATTTATGTTTATACTCCACAATAAACCTAATAGAAAGAATATAGATAGCACTAAAAGTGATAATATTCCTGTTTAATGCACATCTCCAAGTGGACATGTATACTTCTAGGCATGCAGTATTCCAGGCTTAAGTATATTTGTTGCAAATACTTAACATAGTTGATACATATATTCTGTGAATTGCTTATCTTTTACATAGACCCTCCCACACAAGTGTGGTGCAGTAGTTTCCATTCCCACTTGGTTATTAAATACATTTCCCGCAAAGGCAGCTTTTGGAACAAATGAATTCCTTTTGTAAGTTACTGCATAAAGCTTAAAGTACATCCATGGAGTGTTTTGCTTCTAAATCATCCGAGTCAATTTATTTACTTTGTGAAGAAGTATGTAATTTGGCAGTGTTAATGGTTTTCTCGAGTATCAAGGTCACAGATGCCACCTTCTAACAATCTGTAAATCCTTTCTTTTTCCTTTATTGCTTGTCGAGTTATTCTACAAAAATTAAATTAGGATGTTATGATATCTGATTGCAGCAAGTGGCTCATGATGAACCAGGACACAAGACGGCTTCAAAAGGTCACTGATGAAGTTCGTGATGAGCTGGAGCTCTATTTTCCAAAAGAACTGAGGTAAACTTAGGTTCCTCTTTTTCATTTTTCTTCTTTCCCTTCCCTTTCCTGGAACTTATAATTTCCTAAGTGGGTAAAGCATTCTTGTAAAATATAACTGTAATGAGGAAACTGTTCATTGAACTTCTTGAAATTATTATACAACTGTTTTGAATGGTGTTAATGGGTACATGATTCTTGGTGCTGGTAGATGAAAATGTAGCTGTTAAATACTATCATAAGTTGCGCATATATCTAACACAAATGGTTTGAATCTCAAAGACATTACAGATTCTTAATTATTACATCTATTTCTTGGTATTTGATGAGTTTTTGTATCTTAGACTGATTGATGGGAATGGAAGGCTTTAACACTTGCATTGATGGTGTAGAAAATGGAACCTCCCCCCCCCCCCCCCCAGCCCCCAAATAAAAGAAAGATGACTCCTCAGATCCATTTGACTCCCTTGAAAAATTATTGATTAGATATATGAATTGCAGTTTTTTTTTGCATGTTGGGTCTTTGAAACAGTTCAGATTATTTTTAATAATAATAAACTTGATATGTTTTACCGAGGAGGTCTATGGTTCGAGGCCTATAGCCCTATAAAAATGAATCAGGTAATTGACCAAGTAATCCACATACATGATAAAAGAGCATTCCAGCTTTAGTGTACTTTGTTCCACTTAATCCCTCTTTCGTGGTCACATATCTTTCCGGTGAAGGAACGGGAAATATTTCTCCTGTTACATTAATCCAATTTACATTTTATTTGGGAAAAACCATCTTTGTTTTTTGTTCAAAATATTCCTATACCATTATCAAAAGGATCATCAATGAAAACTTATCCTTCTAACTATCATAATTTACATTAGACCTTGAAACCATTTGTTCTGCTTTTCTGGAAAACAAAGGGTTGTTTCTAAAGAACAATTTTTCCAACATATGCATAACCAATTCTTCAGAACCAAATCCAAGGATGTGCCTGCGCGCACACATGGTTTTGCAAAACGAAAAAAGAAATAGAAAAGAACTAAACCAATCTGTCTCTTATCCAGTTTGTTTCTACTCTGGTGCAAGTTTGTTTCCCAGACGTATATTCACTGTAGTTAGACTGTCAGACAATCATATGTGGTGTCTTCTCTATCAAGTCAACTCCAATCGTCAATTTTACATTTTTATATTTCATTGAAGTAATACACTTGAGTCATTCTGACTTCCTCTTCTATTTACTCACTATGTTTAAATCGAGTAGAGTGAGGGTGGCTAGTGAGAGAGAAATTAGACAAAGGGACGAAACCAGTCTTTAACTTCTACGTTTCCCAAATAACTTGGATTTCCTGAGAGATTTGCCACCATTCTGAAATTAGACTGAAAGGAGGAAATACGTATTGGTCTTTCACTCTCTTCCACTTTTACAAACTTAGGGATCTGAGAAGTACTTCACTTTGGAGAAGCAGAAAAAAAAAACTACCCCTCCCCTTCTTCAATCAAACATATTTTAAATTTTATATACTTCATAACAGCACCAGCCACAATTGTGTTATGTGTAACGTGTTACCCTGTCTACTCTATTGCATATCATCTGCAATGTCACTGACCATGATTTTGTCACATGTAAGTTTGAGTGTTGTATTTATTGGCAGCAATGTTATTAATAAGGGGCACTCTATTCTTGTTTGACTGTTCACAATTCCAGGTTAGCTTTTCCTGAGGAGAATAATGGCAGCCTAAAGAAAATAGCAAAACTTGAAGATCCCGCTGAGTATTCGAAGCTAGGAATGGTGGTAGGTGTCATTTTAAAATCCCGAGTTCAATGACATTCTTTTCAAGCACTCAGGATATTCATTGTTTTGTTGGCAGCCACGAAGAGCTGATCTGGACATGAATCAGCATGTAAACAATGTCACTTACATTGGATGGGTACTTGAGGTTTGTAGATGCTTCCTATCTGTAGTTGAATAAATGGACGTGGCCAACCATATATACGATGCAATAAAAAAAATTTCTTCTTGTAACTAAAACTGTTCTCCCCACTGCAACTTCTTTTCTGCCGTTACCGTGGTAAATTTAACAACTGTGCAGACATCTCTTAGGGTCTTATGTTGTCTTGTTCATAGAACTTTTGTTGCTCTTCATTGTTATAAATAGTTAGACTAGTCATGGGGGAGTCATTAGAAGTAAATTCTAAAACAAGGGAAGTCTTATGTTTTACATTTATGCACTACTTTCTCTATTTTGCTAACAAAAAAACTTTTCTGCTGGCAGAGTATTCCTCAAGAAATCATTGATACACATGAACTGGAAACAGTTACAATAGATTATAGGCGTGAGTGTCAGCAGGATGACGTTGTTGATTCCCTTACAAGCGTTGAACCTATTGAGGATGCTGATGCTTTAGAGAGTCACGGGGCTAATGGATCTGCTACTGCTCCAAAGGATGTAAACAAGAGCTTCTTGCATTTGTTGAGATTATCAAGCGATGGACTTGAAATAAATAGGTGTCGAACTGAATGGAGAAAGAAGTCTGCTAGGATATAAGATTCAATGCGTTCTATTGTTCATTGTAGCCCAAGTACTCGGTGGAGGAGCTCCCTTTTGTTTCTTCGTTTTCCAACTTTTCGTGTCTGTCTCTTTTCTTGTCTTTCTGTAGTTTTTATTGCTTCCCTTCTTTCTTTTTTCTTTTTCCTAGAGCTCTGGATAGATGTTTGAGATGAGGCTTCATTGATTTGTACTAATGTTTTAGTTATGCAAATAAACAGGATGAGGAAATTAGTGTGCTAGTTTGGGAACAGATTATTTGTATCATATAATTTATGACATGTATCTCCTGCTTGTTTGCTGCTTATATAACCTTTTAAATCTCGAAGTTAGTTGTCAAAACAACTGTTTATTAAAGATATATCTTCATATATGATCTAATAATGTCTTAAGGGATAAAGATGGAGATGAGAAAGAAACTGTACAGGCTCGCGAAGGCGAGAGAGTGGACGGCCTGAGACTTGGATCAAGTGAAGTATATCAAGGATGAGGAAAGTAAGGTGTTGGCAGAAGAGACTCTCATTAATCAAAGATTGCAAAAGCATGTATCCATAAACTTTTGAATGAAGAAGGGGACAGAACCATTGTGCTGGGCGATTTGGAGCACTTTGAGAGACATGGCACGAAGACTGTTGGTTCGGGGTAGAGTACAGTACTAAAGGTCCTCGGACTTTTTGGATACTTCAGAAATCTTATCTTTTTGTTTCAAAAGAAACAGTAAGCAGTATCAAATTGAACCAACATCTAAATGTTTTAACTTGAACATTGACCAAATTTGAGAGAAAATTTCAAATGGTTATCATGGGAAAGAGATGAAATGATATTTAAGAAATTAATTTCAGGGATTGAAAAACGCAAGACAGAAGGTGCTAAGAAATTAGAGAAAAGAGTGAACAATAGTTTTTGGTGGCTTCCAAAACCTTGTTCCAAATGGTAGAATTTATAATAGTAGAAAACTAGGATTTTTGATTTTGAAATTCAAAAAGAAGAAAGTTAGGGAGGTCAGTCACGGAATCAGATACTGCAGATGTAGCCACGTTGAAAAATATCCTGGACCAGTTATCTTGATTCTCTGAAAATGGCATGGCTTGACCTCAACTTTTCAGCTTACCGAACAAATGATCTTAGATAGGAGGGCGTGAAACATACTTATTATGACAGAAGGATAGTAGGTAGTGGAGTGTTATCATGTTTTACGAGAGTTTAGGTTTGTTTGTGTTTGTCGTTGTACTAAAGTTTTTGCTTTTGATATTTATCATTGTTTGTTGTTTTTACTATATTTTGATTATCGTACTATTTACTATTCTTGTTCCTTTCTTGTAGGTCTTGCACTGCTTTTCTGGTAAGTTGTTATGTTTTCTACTCTTTTTCTTCTTCTTTATACTTAAATTTGCTGCACTTGAGCTGAAAGTTAATGTTTATCATAGAGATTTAACCTTTTTCATCAAGTTTCATTACAAAATCAGTAATACATTCATCATTTTAGCTCCTTTTCTCTGTAGGGAACACAAAAGGGAAGCATAATTAACACAAATCAATTTGATTTAAGAACAAACAGTACATGATTAATAAAACAATAAGTAGACCATACAAGTGCAAATTTCAGCAGAAAGCATAACAAATACAAGAAATCACTAGCCCAAACATATTGCTACAAGAAGCCTCTTAACATAGAAACGATTGGCGTTGCGCCGTGGTTTGTTGATCTATTTACACATCCAATATAGCTTCAGATCACCAGAAAAACAAGGTCCTCATTTTCACCACAAAGGAAAGCAACAGCTCTGCAGAATACAGAGAAATGGATAAGAAAAACAGTGAAATAAGAGTGTGTTTGGCCCATGAAAAAAAACAAGGCAAAAATGAGAGTACGTGTGCTGAGACATAATATAATTAAGAAACTAAATGTGTGTTCTTTCAAACTTTTAGATGAGGAGGTCACACGATTTAATAATTATTATACCTTCTGCTTTTCATTTTGCTGTTGCCTTTGTGTGCTGTAAGATGTTCTACCACCTGCGGCTGGCATATTTCCATTATCTACGTGTCTTTGCTCTCGCACCTTGTTAAAAACCTCAGTGTAATTTTCTGCATCCTGAGGATCGTTGTCATCCCATCCGCCAAATTTTGGAACGACAGTTCCTCTATCAGGCTGTTAGAAGATGAAGAAGTCACGTCAATTTCAATATCAACCTAGACTCAAACTCAATGATATGAAAAATGAACTGGACAAAAATCTATTGTTTAAAAGCACAGAAGTTCAAAGTGATTAACATTTTTCGTGCAAATTTAGCTGCAGCATGACATAATAATGTAAAACTTTTTACACAGTAGGTGCATACAAGTAAAACTCGAAATATAAAATGCAGTTGGAGGAATGACTAATATATCATTTCTTACTAATCTGTCAAATATAAGATAAATTAGGCATGCTATCACAAGTTGAATATCTAATCTTCTATATTATGCAATGCGAAATAGAATAGGAAGAAACATACACTTTCTTGCTTCATTTGGTGCCTTCCAGGAGTAGCATGAGAACTTTCGAATGATCTTCCAGGTGTACCATGACTACTGTCATGTGAATTCTTCCCTTCCCAAACAGGAGATGCAGCTACACGTCCAGATATCTTCACTTGGGAATTGGGGTGAAGTGGTGATTTTGCAATGCTGTGATCAGACCCTCCACTTGGTCTAGAAGGTCGACCAGAATTTGATCCACGACCTCCACCATGACGTTGATGAGTAGTTGGCTCATTGCGAGCTGGAGAACTAGCACGGAAATCACCATCTTCTCTACTCACCCGGTGCTTGTTTGTTTGCCTAGCTGTTTCCATCCCCATTGGTTCCTCTGTCGGAGTTTTAGGCCTGGAGGGAGGAGCAACATTCGGAAACATGTCCGGATTCTCTTGAGGGTCATTTGGATTTATCATCTTTCCGCCACGAGTTTTCCTTGCATTCTCAAAAACGACAGTATAGGGAGTGTTGTCTTCATTTCCCCAATTTCCAAACTTTGGCACATTTGCACGCTGCAGTAACAATTAAAAGAAAACTCAACAAACCGTGAGTGTGTTTGA
The DNA here is from genome assembly GCF_900185275.1 of Solanum verrucosum. Taxonomy (NCBI): domain Eukaryota; kingdom Viridiplantae; phylum Streptophyta; class Magnoliopsida; order Solanales; family Solanaceae; genus Solanum; species Solanum verrucosum. The sequence goes on from NW_026020430.1 coordinate 4,783,878, forward strand.
TACGACGGAAAGTCATTTTTCAAGAAAAAATACTCAGGAAACTATAATTGAATCTGAGCTAAATAGTTGAAATAGATCCAGATATACGAAACAACAAAAACTACTAATCAATCCAAATATGTTAGGATTGGTTATAGGTTCACATAAACCTATAAGCTTTTTTCATCACCCTATATATTTATTAACAAATCCACTAAATATCGTGATCTCAGATATTATCGTACTATTAACTTGAGATAAATATAGAAAACCATAAACTTATAGTATCCATATCCATGTTGCCCCATTTAAGCTCGTTTCAATCTAGTAATAATTAGTTTCTTTTGACCTAATAAATCTCTACCATTTCATTTCTACTAGCATTTGAATTTCTAAGAAGACCAAATGACTCTACAGAGGCGAAGCTATAGTATTTGAATTTTGTTTTTATAAAAAATGGGGAAGATAGAACCTTCACCAACAAGGTGAGAGTTTAAATAATCAACCAAGTAAGCTACTATGATTCCCAGATTTGAAGTTTACAGATCTAAATTTTCCACATAATTCATAGCTCGTATTAGTTACTGAATTTACCACTAACATATTTAATCAATTTACGAAAACAAATACATAGTCTAAAGAAAAGCTACTCGTTTTAATCTGTTCACAAACACAAACGTACTAAACTTCAAGTAATTAATTTTCAACCACATATTGCAGAGCAATTTTGGATAAAGCAACGGAAACGAAAAAGGGGAAAAAGTAATTATTGAAGAAAACTTACAGCCATTGATGTTCTCAGCAAGCAAAAATAGATAACAGTTCCTCGAGCAAAAAAGTTTTTTTTTTTTTGCAAGAGAAGACGAAGAAGAAGAAAGTGCAGAGGGAGAAGCGTTGAAGAGAGTATATATAAATGGTGAGAATTTTCAAAGGACTGACTGTGTCTCAGCACGTATTGGTTGACTATTCGCCTCTTACACCCTGTAATGTGTTCAAGTCGTCTTTCTCAAAGTCAATTTTACCCCATGCTTGCCCACTCGACTTTACTTATAGTAAGTTTTTTTCCGCCATTATTGCTCCACTTGCTTAGCTCCCTCTACAACAACACTGTTAACTATTCTCTATTATTTTTTGGTTTTATGTTCGAAATTCACATGGAAACTCCGACAAAATTTGAATTGCATTTTGCAGGGTTCATTCGGAAGTGGCGCTCCCAACAAAACTCGGGGCTCGAACCTCTGGTTAACTATTCTCTATTAGTTATGCTGAAATTCATTGTTTTTATTTTATGTATTTAGTTTGTTGTATTAAAATTATTTTGTTAGTGAATACTGAATTTTCATTTTATAATCAACTTTCCTATTTTTCTTTCAAAAACAAAATAGATCTAATATTTTGAATACTCCTCTCTAGTCTCAACCCACTAATTTAACATAAAGAAAATAGGTTGCTTTGTTGAATGTCTCATTTGCATTTTATATAATAAAGAGAGAAAATCAAGATATTAAAAAATAACTAGGAGTAATATATAATTCAACACATAATGCAAACATTTTTCAAATTATAGTATTCTCGCTACTGTACTTTTTGCCCACTAAAAAGTCAACTGTGAATAGTCAAATTAAAAGAAAAATTACAAATAATATTACTATATAATTTAAACTTGTAATATTGTAATTCGAACTGTGACAATTTTAATTATTTTTGTTCAGATAAAATTGGATTATCTTGCTCCTTTTTTTTGGATTACTCGTTATAAATTTGAAAAAGAGAACTGAAAGTGAAAGCACAGGTTCATAGCACACCAAGTTGGACCATTCAAAATTAGAATAATAAATCTTTCAATAACTAGGAAACTTATAATCCAAAAAAAAATATGGAAAAGGTACAAAATGTCACACTCAAAATTTTAATTTTATCTCTTTTATATTAAAGTGTGTTGAAATTTATATGTATGTAAAAATATTATTATATCAAATTTATATAGTAACACGTTCCAGCAATTGTAGGTGGCTTTTACCGATAGTGGATTAATTTAACTAGAATTCGAATTAATCAAATCCTAGATTTTCAATATATTAAATTGGAATATTCTAAAGATAGAGAAAAATATCAATCAGGCTGAGTCATGACCATCTCTGTTTGACTTTTTTGTTCAACCATTAATATTCCAAAAGAAAAAAAAAATATTTATGTTTGTGTGAGCCACCATCTAACTCAAGTTGACTAATAATCTAACATTTCTACTAATTATTACCCATTAAATATTTGCAAATTTCCATTTGGTGAATTTGGTGCCTTTTCTTCTCATAATAAATTAAAATTACAAAAAAAATTTAATTTTTTCAGGTTTAATTAATTAATCTATTTATAAAAATTTTAAATCATATATTGAAAGAGTAAATATTTTAAAAAATATATAATCAGTACAATTTAATTTGCTATAGAGATTTAAAGTTATAGGATTTGAATTCATCATCGAACCCATTGGTCATTTTAATTACTGAATTACAATTAAGCATTTAAATATATTTAACAAATTTTCTAATAAAAACACAAAATCTAATCAAAAGCGGCAAGTTTCGTTTAAATTTATATCTAATGTTATTGTTCTACCCCTATTAATTACCCTATGAATCATAATTACTTATAAGAGCAACTTTCACATATAATAAAAATAAAAATCATATTTGTTAAATATGAAACTGTAACCATAGTGAATAGTAAACTAGTAATATTTGTCAACTCACGTAATTAAATTAACTAAGCACACTCTGGGTACCTATGTTTATTTCCCTTAGACCTACAATAATCAAAAGTCATATGGTTTTTTCTGAAATTCATCATAAGCTTCAACTGTTTTGGGCCTAATTTGGGCCTAGTCCAGAGGCTAAAATCTGGGGATGGCAAGCAATTACTACCAGCAGGGCAGCCAGAAATGTTGAAGTCTTGAAAACTAACTATAAATGGTGCATAGCCCCAATCAACAGCTCCAGCCCAAACCACACTATCTGAAATCCATAGGCTTGCTTCTGCCCATAGTGATTTTGTTGGAAAGTTGATACCTCTCTTTGTGTTGTTCTTGAATGACCTTATAGGTATGTTATCCACAAAAAACCTACAAAAAAAAACCATAGAGAAACAAGTACATGTATGTGTTATAATGAGGTTTTAAAGAAGTCGATGAATGATGTTATCAGCAGTGGTGGAGTCAGAAATTTTAACAAGAGGATTAAGAAACATTAGAATGTGATACTCCCTCCTACTTTATTGAAATAAGACTTGCATGAATCCATCAAAAGAATTAGCCACAGCCCACACTCACCAAAAAAATGAACAAAAAGAAGATACTCCCTATTAATAAAGGTAATTAAACATACTAAAATATGTCAAACATAAGAAGTTAATTATAATTACTTACACTATTCTTTGTGGAGTATAAAGAATTTGATAAGTATGAAAATCCTCAGAAGGATCAAAAGAAAGTTGAAAAACTTGTTCTCTACCACCCCTATCATTAGCAAATATATTTGTCTGTAATCTTCCTTCAGTCCCTATAAATTCAAAGTCTATTTCATCATGATTAACCCCTGCACCTTGATCATCTGAAATTAACTGTCATAAAAAATAATTAATTTAAAAAAAAAAAAAAATTCAAAATTATATATGTACTCATTTATACAAGAAAAAATAATTAATAACGTACGTAGAAAGCTGTGATGACTCCATTGGTCTTCTTAGCTGGCATCTTTATCCTTAGTGTAAATAATCCAGATTCATATTGTATTTTGGATTTGAATCCAGCTCCTCCTGCATCATTAACCATTTGATAAAAGTCGTCCTTTATTAATTGATTATCTTTCTAAAAATAGTTGTTACATATTAGTTGCCCACCTTATTTATAATTTCTTAATATGCGTTTAAAAAGGAAAAATGATCAACTAATATGGGACGGAGAGAGTATCAACAACCGCAACAAAAAAAGGACATTGAAATTACTATATTTAATTCTAGTGTAAAATAAATGAGTTTTTTCATATTAATGTGACTTACTAGAATATTTAAAAATGTCATTGAAATGGCATAATTTCTTGTAAAGAAAAGAAAAGAAAAACATGAGTTTTCAATTTTTATGATGGAGAAGTAATATAATTAAATATATGGCAAATCTAAGGCGATTTATAGATTAATTTATATCTAACTCATTGAATCTAAATTTTGAATTAAGCGAATGCAAAAACTTGTTGACTTTAAATTCTGAATTAAACGTATATAATAATTGATTGACTCTAAATTCTGAATTAAACCAAGGCAAAAAATAAAAGGATAGATATACCTGATGATTTATCCAAAAGTAGCTGCACTTCATTACTTTGATTAATATAGGTTATATGATTTTGACCCCACAAAGGATAATAAGATTGATTAAAATCAACCATAGCATCAATTGGTGACAGAGCAAAAAACATCAAAATACAAATAATTATACTCATAAACTCAAAAGACGCCATTGAGAGAGAAATACAACTTGTCATTAAACTAATGACAATTTTACTGACTGCTAATTAAGTTTTCATCAAACTCATGATATTTATAATGCCAAATAATTTTATGGTAAGTATTTTTTTATGGTATGTTAATCTATGCAAATGTTAATTCAGATATTGGTGTTAATCACCATTAATTATAATATCTACCTACCATATATAGTTGATTACATAATAATTGAATATATAAAATGAAAGTTTAATTAATATTCCTAACTTACTTGCTTAATTGAATGTATGGTTAAAGATTATAATTAAGTTCTTTGAATTGTATTCGTCAGCATGAGTACTAGCTTGCTTATGTAAATGTATTTTTTGATTACTTAATTATGAATTATTAACAACATACCATTATTTTAAAAATATTTTGGATACATACTATTAATTACTGTTTCCCATTCTCTTAATTAAGAAAAATATTTAATAGATCACTCTATATATAAATCTATTGAGAATCTAATTACATCTATTTTCTGTGAAATCAATAATCTGCTCCATCAATGGTCAAGGAAGTGTAAAAGATTTTATTTGTTTACCGAATTCAAATATTGGATAAATACAATTATTTTATATAACCTGAATTTTAATTTTAAAAAAAAATCTGCTAATTTACATATGATGTGAAATTTCTTAGTATAAAGGGTTATATCTGTTTCATTTTGTCAACCATGAGTTAAAGTACATTCTTTTAAAAATCAAGATATAATTTTATTTATTTATTTTATTTTTAATATAATAAATATTGATTACTTAACAGAGATAGAAAACATAAATATGAAGAGTACATAATACTTCTTCGGGCTCTTTTTACTTGCCAAATTTTAACTTGACACACTTATTAAGAAAAATAATAATTGGTGCAGTGGGTTTACTATTTTAACCTATTAATTGATGGAGTCCCAGATATATTTACTCACTACACTTTTTAAAAATATCAACTCAATATTAATAAATTGAGGGTATAATATTGTTCCTTGATTAATTAAAAATAACAAGTAAAAAGAAAAATCAAATTAAAAAATATTTGAAAAGTAAATAAGGATGGATAGAGTATCAACGCTATGCTTATTTTGACTGGATCAATCTTAGTTTTTTTTTTCTATAAATAAATACCTATACAACTTATTAAAATATAAATAAATATAATAATTATTATTATTTTTAAAAAAAATCTCTTCTTATTAGGTACTTCTATATGGCTTTGTTTTGGGAAGTGCAAAAGCTTAGATATTTTTGGGAACCAATATCATTACCTTTTAATTTGACAAAGAAACAATTGTTTAATTCTACATTTTACTCAAATGAAGGTGTTTTGTTTGCGGATTAAGTTAATTCAAAGATTGTATTTTTTTGAATTGTAATTCTAATAAAATTTATTTCTTAAATCAAATAAAAAAAAGAGATAAAATAACATCAAATTTGACAAAATAAGTTGTGATATTCAGAATTAAATTTATACTTTATTTGATTAAAGATATAAATCTTCTCTCAAATTTAATTTTGAAATAAATCTAATCACAAATTTAATTTTGAAATATCCCACGAACCAAACAACCCAAATAATTTAGTTTACACACTATATATATATATATATATATATATTTTATGAGTGTCACAAGTTACATGCTTACCTGCTAAATCATATTTTATAGTGCGTTATACTCTCTGTACAGAATAAAGCATGCCAGAGTATTATAAAATAAAGTAATTAATTAGATAAGACAAACAAATTATAATATCTTGTCAGAAGCAAAAAGGAATTATTATATTATCTCATATTATACCGTCTCCAAAAGAATTAGTAATACAATTTGTATACTAGTAACTTTACGAATAATTGCTTAACTTTTTTTTAATAAATTTAATTAGTAAATTAATCTTTTGTCAAAAAATAAAATCATACAATTTTGCTTAATGGAAAATTGTAAAAAAAAAAAATTAAGAAATATAACATTCAACTAAGCTTAAATATCATGAAGTCACTTGATCATAGAATTAAGACATGACCATCAAAGGATGTGGTGAGAGTTATTTCATTCGAGTTATAAATATGCAAAAGATTCTTCATATGGAACGCTTCCCTCCGAATAGAGTCTTATATGGCGTGAAATCAAATTAGTCAGACTTTAATACGAGTACCACACATTAAATGATTTTTTTTATTTTTGTATTTTAAAAAAAAAACTAAAACGTGTCACTCAAATAATTTGATGGCTTTTTAGGATAATTAAATAAAATTGAGTAACTTTTTGTTATCATAAAATACATAATTTAAGTAATAATTTTATGAGACTTTGCTAAAGTTGGAATACCTTTTACCTCAATTAGTGTATTGATTCCCCACCACGTTTTTTTTTCAAGTGCAATTTTCGAGTTGAAATTCTTTTGCATTTAGATTAAGGTTTCATTTGTTTACACTTTTAACTTAATCTTAAAAAAATAGACCAATAAGAAGTGGGTTATATTTAATAATTTAAGGGATTAAATGTGTTGAAGAATAATTAATGAGATGGAACATAGATCTACCCCAAAACTTAAAGGGTCACTTTATTAAATAAACTCACGCGAAACCAAGAGAGAAAAGAGAGAAATGTTGGAGATAGAGAATGATGGGTCATCAAATATTTTTTTATTTTCTTAAATTTTATAATAAGTTAAATTATGTTATTTTTTAAAAAACGAAGGGAGTACTATATAACTACAAATGAAATAAAATTGCGAGACACAATTCACTCAAAATAGGAACAAAGAAAGCATCTTTTTGTGATTATCTAAAAAAAGCATGCCAAGTCAGTCCCTCTTTGACACTATTAAAATGAGTTCAAATATAAAATGATTTGTCTAATCTATTTAAAATATTATGGATTGACTTAAGATAATTTAAATTGAATTACTTTCAATTCACCCTGGCCTTGATTCATTTTTAATTGATCTTCCATTAAACTTAATTTAATTTTCAAATTAATTTGTTTTAAGTTTTTTTTTATTTGTATTTGTGCTAAATAATGTATGAAGTAATATCTATTTTATATCTTCTAAGATTTATCCATTAATTTATAAATTAAAATTTTAGCTTTCTAAAGTCAAAATAATCAAAGAAATTAAACTCTATTTTTTTTCTTCATAAAATACATGTTGTCTCCAATTTCTCCATCATTCTCACATTTTACCTTATGTTGTTTTCTTTTCATTTTCTATCTATGATATGATCGTTGCTATTTTTAAGTTTTGAAATTAACGAAAATGTCTGGTCTACCCATGAGTTTCAATACTAACTGATATTTATTCATTTTTAGTTTTATATGTTGAACCACAAATGAGTATATATTGTTTTAGTGCTTGGATAAAACAATCTTAACTGAGATCGGAGATTATTGTAATATGAATATATTGGCCATTGGGCTTTCAACTTTGTCAATTGTGAAAATACTGAAAATTGAATTGTTTTTCAAATGACTCATCATTTTTTTTCTATATATATAATAAAAAAACACAATAAAACCCATGCATATTCTTTGAGCCTCAGATGAGTATTTTTTTTGGTAATTAATTAAACGTATCAATACGATCAATGAGTATTTTATACATTTTACCTTTACTTGATTGAAACTGATCTTTATTGTTGTTGTAGTAGGAATAATATTAAGTTATATAGATCAATGATGATTCGTGTACGATTCAATCATTTGAGTGTATGATTTAAAATTAGGAATGATATTTTGTCACTTGTTAATTAAATATATTTTTAAATTATGAATTATTGACAATATATATCAATTCATAAATAATTTCTGGTAAGATAAGTCATACAATTTTGCTAAGTATCATGCGAAATTATTATATTATTCTTTGTAATGAAAAACATCATCCAATTAATGCTTAAATACCACATGAAGACACTTGATCATAGAACTAGATCGTGCCACTTAAATAATTTGATGACCTTTTGAGATAGTTAGATAAAATAGAGTGATTATAAATATATAATTTAATAATATTTTATAATACTTTCCTAAAGTTCAATAACTTTTACCTCAATTAATGTATGTGATACCCCACACCCACCACTTTGTTTTTTATGTGCAATTTTTTTTGTTGAGTCGCAAAATTGATTTGAAATTCTTTTGCAATTAAATTAAGGTTCCATTTGTTTACGCTTTAAGTGACATTAAGTATAGATTTAATTTCATTGAGTCGCATAAATTGATTTGAAATTCTTTTGCAATTAAATTAAGGTTCCATGTGTACTTTAAGTTGCATTAATTATAAATTTAGTTTCAATCTTAAACTATTAAATATATATTATTTTTGTTCATGATCTAATTATTTAATGTGTTTAAAACTTTAAATAGATCTAATTTATTAAAAATTGTAAATAACGTTTTAACATTATTAAGAATATATTTTTTCCTATATGGCCTTTCACCATCATTATATTCATAAATAATAATCACCGCTAGATGTATTTCTTGCATTTCATTTTACTTAGTTTTTTATTATAAAAATATAACCTTTTTAAATCTATTTTAGTAAATCAAAACAATTTTATTATTACATTTCTTCATACCATTTTTAATATTAAATAACTAAATAAAGTAATACTAGTCCAATTTAGAGTTTTAAATCATCATTAATAAGATTAGTTTAGTAATATACTCCATACTAGTAAAAACCTTCATAAAAATGGTATCAAATCAACATAGTCCAAGTAAAACAAAACATATAAAATATTGCATAATTATAATCGTTAAACATTATCACCACCATGACACGAGCGACACTCATTACTACTAATCACCTCCACAACTATACAAATATTAATCAATCATTACAATCAACTATATTATTACTATTGCGGATCATAAACCATCTCGACGATCACAACCACCCATTCATTCCTATTCTTTACCACCCATCACCACTTTACAAACTTGTAAAATTTAATACATTTCAATATTGAAGCAGTTAGATTTAATGAATATAAAGTATTAAATGTGGTGAGAATAAATTAAATGAAAGAGAAAATAAAAGTACCCAAAACTCAAAGGACGAATTTATTTATTAAATAAATAAATAAACTCACGCGAAACAAATGGAAAGAAAAGGGAGAAATGTTGGAGACAGAGAGTGATGACCCCATCAAATGAGGGCCACTATATACTCTCTGTCACTGTAATGGACGCATCTCTTCGAAAAAAATATTTATATATTTAATTTTATCTAACTAAAGAAGAAAGAAACTTGCGGGACACAATTCTTCCCAAACATTTAATAAATTGCTTCACCCACTCTAAACGGAAACGGAGAAAGCAATTTATTTTTTTGTGGTTATCTGAGAGACTGAGACACATCAGTCCAGTACAGTCTCTGTTCGGCACTTTCTTCCGTATAGAATAGCACTCATCAGTTTTATATCTACTTTTTTTCTCTATTTTTTTTTTCATTTTCTATTTGCTGAACGGTCATTTTTATGTTGTGGTTTTACGGATATGGCTGATCTGTCCATGGATTTCGATACTAACAGGTTTTTTTTTTTTTTTTTTGATTTCATGTGTTTTTGTTGAACGATTATATTTGTTCTATTGCTTAGATGGAGTAACAATGGCTGTATTTACACTTTGTCGGTGTCAAAATGCTGTGATTGTATTTTATTTTGTTGATCTCTACTTGCTTGTGATTGAGTTATGTTCACTTGCTTGGATTGAGTATTGTGGTTGTTGTAGGAATATATAGTTCAATGGTGTATTTCAACTTTATTAGTCCTGAAAATGATTTTTTCTTTTAGTTTGACTATCATTTTTATTTTTTAATTTTAATGTGATTTGTTTGAGCCCTAGATGAATATATTGGGGGTTCTCTGTGATGATTTATGTAGTTGACTACAATTTTGGTGAATTATAATGATGTTATTGTTCTAGTTTGATTGTTCAGTTCTGTAGTTCATTCGTTTTCTTTGAACTTCAGAAGAATATATTGTGTGATTACTTGAATGGAGCATCCTGATTAGTATAGTTGTCCCTTACTTGCTTGATATTGAGGCATTGTTGTTGTTATTGTATTAATAATATATAGGGTTATTGTTCTCATATGAATGGCACCCGCACTGCTGCTAATTTCGTCTAGTGACAAAATGTTATGCTTTTTAATTTGCATTTTGTATCTGTCATGGGTGATTATGCCTCACACATTTCCCACATTTATGTTTCCCACTCTATGTATCAAAAAGCATATGTAAATTTCAACTTAAAAGATTAATGATTCTTTCATGAAAAATGAGATTTCGTCAAGTAATTCTTTATACATGTTAAGAGGTTGTCTTAACATATATATTTATGATAAATAGCAAGTTTAGAATTGAACGGATTCATTGTTTTCTTTGATGAAACTATAGCAGCGAGATATGGGATTGGCAATGTGGAGAAACTTTTCTTCAAGACAGTGAGAACTTTGGTAAGTGTAGATGCTTTCTCGTTTGGTTATAAGTGCAAAAGATAGTTAAGTGGAGTCATCCATGTTAAACAGGGCTGCAGCCTCAAACAGACGTATCAGGATGTCCATGGACTGGTGTAACTGAAAAAAACAAAGATATTTCCTACATGTTTGATGATGAGACAACCCCGGTAAAGGACTGTGGTGAGTTGACTTCCAATGTCAAGGGTACAGGATCCAAATATAACAATTATCTTTCTTCTAATACTCAGCATGTTTGAGGCATCTTATCCTGATTTAAGTGGTTTGATCCAGATGTTACAAGTAAGCAATTGGAGCAGTGCAGAGAACCTTCTAAACCGGTAAAAAGACGTCGAGTGCTACAATTTGATGCTGAGATCTTGGATTCCACTGGTTCAAACGAAGAGCTTGCGTTAACTTTCTTAAAATCTAAGGTTACTACTACTACCTTTTGCTATGTGTTTTGAGTTGTCTAGTATAGCACACTTCTAATCATACTTTAGCATAAATAATGTATGTTGTTTCCTACACGTGAACCAAGTTAACTTTAACATTAATAATGTATGTTGTTTCCAACACATTAAACCAAGTTGGGCGTTTTGTTAAGCCAACAGTTCAGTGGTGGAATTCGCTCCGTAAGGAAACCTCTTGTGACAAATGCACCTTTTCAGTTCTGCTTCATTTTACATGTTTATGTTACTACGTAATGCAGAAAAAGTATCTGAGGAAATGATTTCTATAAAACTGATTTTACATGGAAGTTGGATAATGCAGGAGAGGAATGCATATTTTGAAGAAGCTAGGAGTGATGTGTCAGACTGGTTTTCCGAATGTGCAGGTCAGTCTCTGCTACATTTTTGTAAAGTTATATCTGCTTAATTTGTTAAATTCGTTATTGACAGAATACATTTTTCTAGATGGTGCAACATCTTCGGCTCAGGAAGGTTTTGATGAGTCATCTGAAGAATGGCTTACTGATTGCATTAATGATCCTGAGTTGCAGATTATTTCCGAGGATATGTAACTTTTCATCCTTAGCTTTCCATGCTCATAATGACTTTTAGTTATGCTATGTGTGCTCTGCTCTTACACATTTATTTTAACAGGAATGCATCTGGAGTATCTGATGTTCAAGCAGACACAATGGGTAGGGAATCTCTCTTTCCATTGAGAATGTTCTTTTTCTTTTGTTCTTCCTTTCTTTTTGGTCTGGCTCCTCTATATTCATCATGTGCTGGTGTTCTCGTCTTCCTTTTCATGTTATTCTTGTTTAATATTTGATTGATGTCAGCTTATCTGTTGCAGAAGTTGTCAATTCCCCACCAGAATGCGATATAACTATGGTTAAAAGCAGTCCTGCTCGTACTTATGGAAACATTGTTTTCAAAGGTTAATACTTTATCTATGATTACACTCTTACTTTATTCAAGGTTACACTTATCAATCATTGAGTCTCAAATAGCTGCGTTGAATTCATTACATTTTGAAAAGAACCCCTGTGATAACATTGTCGATACTGGCTGCTACTGAGCTCCTACACTTAACTGACTATGCATCCAGGTAGGAATTCATACACAAAGACTCCCAAGAAAGGTGCATCTTCTGTAGTTTACCCATTTGGATTTATCAAACCCTGCAGCGCTCAAGGAGATGTGACTTTAAAAGAGATCAACAAAAAGATATGTACTCCGCCACCCTCTAAATCAAAGCAACACAATCAAGATCCACCACCTTATCCGACTTCAGCTTTTTCCGGGAAGCCTGTCATTGGCAAGACAAAAATTCACACAGAGGGTGGAAGAGGCAGCATTACCATCATGAGAACTAAAGGATAATCTCTTGAAATGGTTTTTTCTTGGACAAACTTTAGCATGGGATTGCTCCAAATTCCTTTGACAGAGCAATTTTATGGTACTGTTTTAGGTCTTCTGCACATAAGTTGAATTTTGAATCAGTCTTTATTAGGGAGAAAATGTGGAGACTTAGTAGTGGATTAGTCTCCCATTATTTTGGAATCTCAATGTATATTGGTTTATTAGATGAATGACTTTACCTATTTTGAAAAATTAGCAAAAATTTTGGGTACTTATCCTTCAGGCAATGTAAGCATTATTATATCACAGGATTTCTACACATGTAATGTAACTTATGCAAGTCATTATCTAAACATGCATCTACAACTTGTCAATAGATTTTGTTAACAATATGAGTGGTATTGGTATGTCTGTTAAGTGAAAATGTCGTTGGATTAGGAAACTATGGCTGAATTTGTGAAAGTATAGTCAGAAACAGAATGAGCTGAACTCTGTATTGAATATATTGTAATAATGGGTTCAAATCTAATATTTGTTGAGTTTGTGTCAAAAGTTGTGGTTCACATGAGTCCATAGCTGTCCAAAGGGCTACATCCGCCTTTGACTGTAAAATATATTTGAAATGCTGTTGGCTTGTTGTGATATTTTGAAGGATGAAAAATGAGCTATTTCTCTGCATCGTTCGAATTTTATTTTTGCAAGGGTGAGAAATGATCTTTTCAAGTAAAAGTTACTGCATTTTTACCATCTAATCATGTACATTGATGATCCATTCGCCAGAAATTTCTTTTTGGTGTATTAATGAATGACGCAAAAAAAAAAATTATATAATTTTTTAATTTCAAAATACTACTAATGACTAAATATTAACTTTCCAAATACTTGCAATAATGTTTTGGCAATACAATCCTTGATTATGTTATGCAAATCTTTTTCCGTAGAAATTTTAGGCAGGAATTATGTTAATCTGCTCTTACAATATGATACTAATTTATCATAATGTGTAAAATTAGGATAAATATAAAAGGATTGCCATAAAATATATTAAAAAGCAAGAAATCAAGTCCAATCACCATATAATTCAAGTCTTCAACAATGGCTGTTAGATCTCAAGCTTTTTTACTTCTTTTGTTGGTTGCGTCATTGTGTCTCATTGAAGTTTCTCTAGTGAGTGAATAACTTTTACTGCTATTCCCTTTCGCATATTTTCACTTGCATTTTATATCTGAAATTCATTAATTTGACTAATTCATCATATTTTTATTGAACAAATAGGCACGTCAAGATTTTTATGCTTCACTTCTAGCAAAACCTCCTGTTGGTGAAACCACTTGCTACGTTCCTAACAATCGTAAGAACTTTTTAAATTTTGAATTAATCAATTAATCGACTTTACTCGAAGAAATTAACTAGATTATATATATTTTTTCTTCTATTTTTGTAGAATGTTCAAATGCGTGCGATAAACGATGCTCAGCAACGTCTCACAAGAACAATTGTTTATTATTCTGTAACAAGTGTTGTAATTGGTGTCATTGTGTTCCACCGGGTACTTTGGAACAAAAAGATTGTTGTTCATGTTATAGAGATTGGAAGACTCAAGAAGGAGGACCAAAATGCCCTTGAAAATCTTAATATGTTCTTTTTTTTTTTAAAATATTTCTTCCTTGTTTAATTTTTTTTTTCTTATGTTATAAATAAATATGGAGCTTATGTTTCTCTTATTTATATTTACTCTAATAAAGATTAGTTCTTTACGATGGTTATCTTATTATATACTATAAAATATGAGTTTTCATGATCGGTCTTTGCTTTATAACATTTCTCATCCTTATAATTACATGCTCCATTGCAAATTTTAGTATGATAATTGAGATCTCTTTTATATTTAATTATAGATGTTTTGAAATTAAATTTTAAGAATAAAAGAAAATTTTGTTGAAAGCACATAGAAATAAGCCTTGCAAGGCAGCTGTTTCAGATTTAGTTAGATTTCAATTTGAATACTCAAGTCCCTATTAGTACTAAATAAGAAATAACATAATAATAATAATAATAATAATAATAATAATAATAATAATAATATATAAAATTATAAGCTTTTTTTTTTCACCCTATAAAATATAAGCTTGGTGGAAGAAGAAGTGAGTAGAAAATAGGGATAAGGGTATGAAAAATATTCTAATTTTGATTTAATTTGTTATTGCAATACTAAACTTTCATGAGCACCTATTACCTTCCTAGATTATTTAATATCGTATTTTAAACATATATATTTTTTCTAGAAAATAGGAAGCCCATTTCTTCTAGATTCTTCTGAACGGCAAAATAAGTGTATTTTATTATGACATTTCTTATCATTACCATTCAAAAATGAAAAAAAAATCTTATTAAAAATATCGATTTCGCAAACTGAATTTTAATATGGATATTGAACACGATAATATAAAAAAATAAAATAAAATAAAATGTAACCTCTTCGGTGAAAGAAAAAGCAAGTCCATTTCTTCTGGATTCTTCTGAACTTTACTATAAACTTCCCTTCTCCCACGAACTCCTCACTTCTCCAATTTAATTAATTAATAATCAAATTATTAAACTTCTGTGCTCTAATTTCAATCTTAAGCTAACAAATTATAGTCCATAGTTCAATCAGGTAAGTAACCCTTTTCTTCTCTTTCAATTTTTGATTTTATTTGGGGTAGTAATTTAATCTAAATTTCCTCTTTTGGTTCCAGCATTTTTGTTTAGAGCTATTTGTCTTTAGATCTGTGCTTTGCTGTTGGAGAATCAAGAATGTCTCATATCCTTCTGATATATTTCTTTCTTTTCTCTGATTATTTAAAAATTAGAGCTTTTTCTAGTGTTATCTCATTCTCTTTCCATCCCAATCCAAGTGTTTTAGTTTGATCGGATGCAAAGTTTAAAGGAGTTTATGAATCTTGTGGTTGCAAATTAAATATGTATATAGTCCTTTGATATCTTGAACATACCATGTAGAATGGTGGAATTGGAAAACTTGCTAAATATTAAAAAAAAAGTACTCCCTCTGTCCATCAACTCTACTTTTAAAATTTTTACGTAGCTTATAAATATATAAATTTTATTTAAAAAAATTTAAAATTTCATGTCCAATTTTTCGATCAAATTTATACAGTTTGATTTTCGAAAAATGAAAAATCTCACATAAATTGAGACAAACGAATTAATAAAATTGAAAAAGTAGTCAGCATGAAGAAGTCATAGGGTTCAACATATATTTTTACATATATAACATATAATTTTAAGTTTTTAACTAATATATATTTTTGCGGGAGGACCTAGACCCTTACTAGCTCGGCCCCTGTTTCTTGGCTGCATAAAAAGTAGATTCTTTCTTATTACTACTCCTAAAAAAGGGCAGAACTAAATTTTTGAGCTTTGTCTAAACTCTAAAGTAAAATCTCATGCTGATAAAATTTGAAAATAGAGGCAAATGCAGCCTATATTAAACCGTTTAACAGAATCAGTGTTTTCGACATTGAACATGTATGTACCTGTAATCAATCATTCAATTGTGTGTTTGCCTCAGCCTGAGACCTTATCTTCAGCTTTGATTTCCAAAAGTAGGATTTTCTTTTTGGTAAGATCGATGTTGTCATACTTCAATTTGATCCCTGGCCTTAACTTAAGCTAACGCGGGAACCAGAGAGACCGAGATCGTGAAAGGGCACAAGCCAGGGGAAACCACAAGTCCAAGACACCTAAAAATGATGGATTAACCCCTGAACAACGACGAGAAAGGTTGAACCTTACTTGTTATATGCCAAAATTGCTTAATTCATGTTCCTGACATGGATGTTGTGTTCAACAGGGATGCAAAGGCACTTCAAGAGAAGGCGAAAAAGAAAGCAGCACAGGCGGGAGATGGATGGAACATAGACAAATCGGAAAGTCATAACATCAAGAAGAAATAGTTGGGAAATGAGTAAAAAAGGGGGCATGAGTTATAGATTCTTGAGGTCATTGTTCATCGTGTGTTTGGCTTTTGTACCTTTGATTTGTGTCTTGATCTGCAATGAAATTTCCTCTTGTGATTACTCTTACTCTGAAAATCTTGCATCTGATGAAATGGAGAAAGAAATATATGAATATCCGTATTATTCGTTGCTTCTATTAGGCAAAGAAATAAGTACTTCCACCTTAGGTATAATATCCATGGTTAATTAGGTCCATGTGAAGTATGAATGTGTTATTGCAAATTCGGTCATAGTTAAAGACTAATTTTAACTATTTCCCCCTGTTTTTATGTGCTATTAAATATACTTAATTTGAAAGACTTGAAGAAATAAGAACTATGTTTAGTGTTAATTTATATGGTAATCACATGGTAGGTAACAAATATATATTGATCAAAGGATTTGGATTGGCTAAGTGGTGGCTTAGTTTGAACTTGTGGATATCTGCTATAACTCAATATTAGAGTTTAATAGTTAGAGTTTAGACACAAACATAGAAACATGTTATGGGGTAATATAGTTATATTGATGATGTAAATGAGCAGGCATGATCTATGAATCGAGTGAAGATATTAAAATAGCAGATTATAACTTCTATCGAGGTTAATAGTTGAGGTGCGGATAAAGTGATATGATATTATAATAACAAAAAGATTATAAAATCAAATGATGTTATGTTATACCATCAAAATTTTAGAGGAGGAGGAGAATAGTTACTATAGAAGAACACGCGAGTATTGTTTAATATGAAAGGAAAATGTTTTTAGAATAAAATAAATCACTTATTTTATGGTGTTTGGTTAGTAAGAATAAAATATTGTTTTAGGAGCATTTTTAAATATAATCTAGGTAAATATGACACTTAACTTAGACCCCCCCCCCCTTTAACATGGACCCGAATACCTGTTATGATCCCGACTCAACCTGGCCCCTTACATCGACTTGAGACATGATCCTATTGCCGACATTGAATTAGAACTTGATTTTCAATCAAACCTTTGCATATCACTAGCTCCCGACTCCTGATCATGAGCCAATGTTCGACCTTGACCTCAAGTAGGATTGGGTCCATTCCGAGTCAGGATTGGGTCTCGAGGCAAGTTGGAAGTCGGAAGTCAAATTTGGGATCTTGAATTGGAGTCGAGAGTCAAGTCTTAGATAGGGTGTAAATACCGAAAAAAAGATTTCAAATAGAGATCAAGGTTGAGTCCAAGATCAGATTTGGATGTCGGATCCTAAAGGAGAATTTAATGTTGGATCCCGAGACGAAAGTTGGGTCTAGAATTTTGAATTGTGGTTGAGAGTTGGGTCTCATATTAGAGTCAGAAATTAGGTCCCATATTGACTCAGAGTCTGATTTGGGGTTGAGAGTTGGGTCCTCTATTAGAGTCGAGAGTTGGATCTCTAGCATTAGGTCCCAGAGTTGATGTTGGGAGACAAATCCCAGATCAAGATTCAAAAGTTGGGTTCCAAGTATGAGTTAGAGTTGTGTCTCGAGTCTAGGGTTAAATCTAGAATCGAAAGTTGAATCGAGGGTCGGGATCTAAATTATAGTCAAGTCTCAGATCAAGATTATCATTCCCTGGTTGGGGCCAAGAGTCGAGTCTCATATTAGAGTAGACAGTTGGTTACCAAGTCAGGGTCATGTGTCGAATCGGGTGGTGAAGGGAAAATAAGTCTATTTGAAAGTCATTTTTTCATAAAATGTAAGCCAATCAAAATGAGAAATTGAAAAACATTTTTACACGAAATGTATAATATAATATACTTAAGACGTAGATAAGACCATTGAGGCGTTATATCCTAAATGGTCAAGATACAAATAAGACCATCGGAGCATTATTTCCTAAATAGTTAAGATGCAGATAAGACCATCAGGACAGATACATATAAGACCATTGAAGCGTTATATTTAAAATAGTTAAACGCAGATAAGATCATCGACGCGTTATAATAAATAAAAATGTACTATTTATCAAACCATCCATCTATATATATTATTTTATATTATAAGTGAAATGATATTATGCTATACCCAAAATTTGAAAGGAAGAACAGGAGTTAGAGAATAGTTAGTGTAGAAGGACATTGTGTTTGTGAATTCATATAAATTTAGGGAGGCAAAAAAAAAAGGGCCCAAATTGACCCGAAATTGAATACCCAGCCCACTACTCTGCGAGGACGAATAGAAGAGAAAAGAAGAAAAACGAAGGAGAAGACGATCCAGGAGGGAGCATTTTCAATGATCACATATGTATTCATGTGTTTATAGAGGATAAGGACCTTGTAGAAAAGTTTAATTTCTTTCATGGCTTATCAATTTCTAGGGCAAATGTGTCCCGCTTTGAATTGAGGTACCTTGCATCAAACCAAAACCCTAGAAATTGAAGAAAGTATTTGGGGCGATCCATTGCCAGCCCCATCTGCAATTCGGGTGTAACTATTTGCAATTCAGGTATTGATTTTGGTTAACAAGCATTACAAACCCTAGAATTTGGTCTCTGTTCATTTTCGTGCAAACCCTAGATTTCATACAAGTGGTACAAATTGTTTGTTCTTTTGGGGCTTTTGTTTGTTAACTGGGAAATGTAAAGTTCCAGAATTTTCCATCTGTGGCTGTGCATTTTGCTTCAATTGTTAGGGAAGTTTGTATGTTCAGTGCTTTCCATACACAGGTTCTTAGACACAGCTTAATTTAATATGATAATTTATTGTTTCTGTGCATGTTGGTAAGTGATGCTTTGTTTTCCATGAGGTTTCCTTTCTCGTGGGACTTTATCCGATATATTGAAGCTGCTGATCACAACATGAGTGTGCTTGCCAGAAAATGAGAGAGATACGAACAGTTGCGACTAGTGCGTGAAAGATGCTCCCTTCTCGTGTCTTAGAAGTTACGATTGTAAAGTTTCTGCTTTACTGTCCAATCATGCAGGAATGAGCTTTTTCCTATAGCTGCACTTGAGAAATTGAGATATAATTGTTTTGTAGAATGAATGGTTACTGATATCTATGGACTGAAACTATAACCTAACAAATCTATGTATATGAACTGCAACTATAACCAATCAAATCTATGTAAATGCACGTGCACCCATATGCTATCTCTTTTGTCTTGTTTATAGAAAGTGTAAAAAGGAAAACGGTTATAGAATATGCACATTTAGGATCTTATTTTATGTTTTATTTTATTTTATTTCTCCTTCAGTTTTAGGTGATCTGTTATTTCATCTTCCCCTGCCATATGTCTAGTTATCCAGCATAAGCTGCTATGCCTTGTGTGTAGTTTTAACCCCAATGATTTGTTTCCCATGAATATTGTCTCTTGCTTGCATGTGGTCATGTGCTGCTTTCCCCCTCCCAACACCACCAAAGAGAAAATATTTAGCTGTAGATAGTCCATAGGAGTTGATATTGTTATTATGTGTTTGGCGACTAAGTATCATGCCATATTGTCATAAATCTGCTATAATTGTGATTCCTTCTGAAACTTTTTGTTAGATGTTTATCCCTCCTTGGAAAACGTGGTATTTTGGGATGATAACAATATGCGGATCAAAGATAAGAATTCAACTGTCTGTCCAAATCTATAGTGGATTTACGAACACAATCTTTTTTTTAGCTTAAATAAGCACTTCCGCTGACACTTCCATTTATTTTGGGATTAAAAACTGAATGTGCTAGGTATGATGTATAGGAATTTATTGCTTATGCCAGTCTGCACCTTAGAGCAATTGTTTGACCAGTTAGTAAATTCTATGATCCCCAGTGTTTAAGCAATTGCTTAGAAAATCTATTAACAAATTAAGGCAATTTATCTGTAGTCTTGACGTTATTGCTTTTCTTGGTACATTCAAAGGGTTTGTTAATTTCATGAGTGTGAACATTTCTCTTATTGGCTTAAATACTTGTTAGTTAATCAAGTGAAACGTGAAGGAAAAAACAGCACTGTGATTGTATGTCCTAGGAAATGCATTGGGCCATGCTTATGTATTTTTCTAATACACATTCTTAACTGTAAACAATTTTTAATTCGAGTCTTTTCCCATTTGATACCCAAAGAAGGCTTACAATTTTGGTCATATGCACTGATATGAGTGTTGTTTCCGTTGGTGTTATTTTATTTCATGGATGATATCTTGAACCAACGGTCTTTCGGAAACAACCTCTCTACCTCCACGAGGTAGTGGTAAGGTTTACGTACACTCTACCCTCCCCAGATCCCACTTTGTAGAATTTCACTGGGTATGTTGTTGTTGTTGATGGTGCCTTAACTATTTTCTTGCTTGTAGGTATTTGATTGAGGATTATGTTATTGGAGGGTAATACCCTGAAGCTTTAAGGAGGGAATGCATGGATGTAGTGTTGGATCTGATGTTATAGTCAATGCCGGGATTGATTCCATGGGAGGATTTGTTGAAGGCGGAGTGGGTATTGGTACCAAAACTTCTCCGCACACAACTGCAATTGAGAAGGTTCGAGCAGAAATAAGGTAATCCTAGCATTCTCTGCTTCTTCAACCTGCTAGGTTAAGTTTTGGGATTGTAAAAAGTACTCTATCTAAACTTATGGTGAGATTTCTTCCTGTTAACAGGCAGGAGTGCAGTGGCCAACATGAAACGAAAAGACAGTTAGAATTTCTAGAGGAAGTATGAAAGGCAGTTTAATTCTTGTTAGATGTTTGGATATTCTTTACTTGTGCCTTTGACATGATTTGATACTTCAAATTGCAGGGTGGCGATCCCCTGAATTTCAAAATTGTGGATGCTGCTTCATTTAGTGTTCAGTCCACCTCACTGACAGATAAACATCCAGATCAGTTTGTGACCAGGTAATCTCTCAGGTGTTGTGTTACTTTTTCTTATCTGTGTTTGTTACAGTTGTCTTATTATTATTTTGCATTGCAGTGAAATAAAAGGTAGTTTTGCAGTTACCACTTCAGCTCGTGGAGACTCAGTTGAAAGTAGTGGTCGACCTGTGGCTCCTCAACTTTGTGAACCCAACAGTGCTGACAATCTCATGCTGTTTGATGGGGAAAACAAATTTGTTGGTAGTGATAGGGGCCATAGACATCCCAGTAGGAGCAATGTTACTCCATCAGGGCAGTCCTCTAAGTTTGAGGAAAGTCAAAATGCAAAAGAATTAGGTAAGTCTACTGCTTTTGGCATCCCTAAAAAAGCATACAAGCGAAGATACAGGCCGCGACCAAATCGTGACAGTGCTAGATCAAGTTCATCTGATATAGCTCGTGGTGGTCATGACACATCTTTGCCTTCACAACATTTTCCCAAAGATGTGAAAGGACTTATTTCTGATTTAGATAAGGGTCAGAACTCTTCCTTGAACATTGCACAGACTCTTAGTCCAAATGGTGGTATGGCTCTCAAGAATATGCCATCTGATAATCAGCTGGACTTAGAAGTAGATGGTGTTAAAGCTGCAGAGTCAACTACTGACTTTAAGAAAGATGATATGCTGGACACTGTTCCTGATGCTAGTGCTTCTAGAGGTTTGCTCGATAACCAACATAATCAGAAATCACTCACTTGTGTCCAGAAAATGTCTATTCAGCAAGCTCCTGAAAAGCCTCAAGTGCCAAAGGTAAAGGAAAGGGTAGGTTCTGCTGGTCTTGATTGTCAGCCAGATACCACTGAAAGAGAAGTTGAAAATAGTTCTAGCCTAATGAATGGGTTCGGTAGTCGAAAAGGCTATAAGAAAAGCTTTGCAAATGAAGCTGAAAGTAGTGGTGCGGCCTTGGGCGCAAAGGGTTTAGATTCAGAGTCTTCTTGCACCCAGACTAGTCTAAGTTTAGATGGGCATAATGATAGTGAAATGTGTACCAACCTGAATATTTTGGATTCCAACGGTAACTTAAACGGACAACTGGTAGTGCCAGATGGGATGGCAGTTATTGGAAGTGATGTTAAAGTAAAGAACGAGATTGAAGTTGACCTGAATAGTGATTTGAACAATGAAAATCCTAATTCTGGTCACAGGAATCACCAAAGTAATGGTTGTGTGGCCAAGTCACCAAAACAACTTGTTAGTACTGTATCTAATTTGCAAAGTGAGATAAAAGATAAACTTATCACGGAAAGAATGGAAGTAGGCCCATCTGAATTAGAAATCACAAGAAAATGTTTTGTGCTTAAAAGTGAAGATCCCAACCCCCAAGATGTTTGCAATGTTGGAATTCAGGGTATGATTGATACCTGTATACCAGAGCACTCTGAGTGTGTATCGCAGACTAGAGTTTCAAACCTGGCTCCTGAGGGACAAACACCTAGGATCCAGGGTGATGAAGATTCAATCTTGAAAGAGGCACAGATTATAGAGGTTGTTCTTTTGGCCTTCGAAATAATTCACATCCACATTTAGCTTACATAAATGTTGCTATGGCTTTGTTATTTGACCTTGTAGATCTAATGTAATGTAACAAACAGGCGAAGCGTAAAAGGATTGCAGAACTGTCTGCTGTAACCTGTCCGCTGGAAAATGGTCGAAAATCCCAGTGGTATTATGTACTTGAAGAAATGGTTTGGCTGGCAAATGATTTTGCTCAGGTGTGAGCTTAGTAGATATTTGCCTTTTAATGTCTCTTTTTCCCTTTCTGCTTTTCTCGCTATCTATCTAAACGCACAGTCTTGAATCATTGAAACATGATTTAGTTTCTTTTGATTCCGAAATAGTATTTTCAATATGTCTTTCTAGATTTAGCACTTAACTGATTTAGAATATCTTTTCCTGTAGGAACGTCTCTGGAAGATTACTGCTGCAGGTCAAATATGCCACCAAGTTGCTTTTAATTCACGGTTGAGATTCCAAGAACGGAATCGTAGTTGGGAGCAAAAAAGGGTAGCTCACAACGTGGCCAAATCTGTCATGGATTTCTGGCATTCTGTTGAGGTATACAGAGTAATTCTACAAAATCCTAATTTACTCTGTTTTCTTTCCACCAGTCTCTGTGTTTCTAAGGAAGATCGTTAACTATGGAGGGGAAAACATATGTCTGGTCTTTGTTATCTCGTGGTTAGTTGCTTATGTCTGTTAGGCCAATCCTCGGTTCTTTTTTCCTTGAGCCGAGGGTTTATCAGAAACAACTTCTCTGCCTTCCAAGGTAGGGGTGAGGTCGTACACTCTACCCTCCCTAAACCTCACTTGTGGGATACACTGGGTATGTTGTTGTTGCTTTAAGCAGATTTAGGTTACATTCTATAGGGGAATCTCTTCATGCCCAATTATGTATGCTTTTCATGTACACCCATAAAATAGAAAGTGTGATGATAGGATCCACAGGAGTGTTTCCTTGCCTTTTTAAATGCTGAGATCTGGTTTCAGTATGCTATTATGTAGGATTTGACCAAGGATACAAAACTTTTTGATTTACTTACCATGTAAATCTTACATAAAGTTCCTTCATTTTAATTGGCAGAACTAAATTTGGGTTTGTATATTAAAAGTTGTTTGGCTAGAGGAGAAGATATACTCTGATTTAAGGACCAATGAAATTTATATTAGTTGGGATAGGCTTTTGGTTTGATCATCTACACTCTTAGTTTTTCATCTTGTCTAAATCAAAATTAGAGTGAATGTTGAACTTCTAGAAGTTCCTTTGTGTTTTGTTTTTCCAGTTGAAGAGATGGAAGGGGGATACATTTGGTCATTGTTATGCTGATTTCATATTTTGTGGCAGGTAAAAAGCCAAAAAATGGAGCTTGCAAAACCTAAAAAGGATTACACTAATGCCATTAGGGAATATGCCATAAGATTTCTGAAGTACAATGACTCAGATGTTCCAAAAAATCAAGCTGAGGCTCCATTGACTCCAGACAGGATATGTGACTGGGGAAATATGGACACATCTCTGGAGGACCATTTGACAGAGGTTTGAACGTGTTTACATGTTAATCTTGAATCTGCCCTCTCTTATTGTGCTCTACTTATCTCTTTAACTCTTGTTTTGTCGTGACATGAAAATATTTTGAACATTTTTCTGAGGCTTCAATCCAGTCCTTCTTGGGGTTGTACTTATCGCTCTTTGTTTTATTAGCTTATCCTTCTAATTGATCTTCACAATCTTTCATGCAGGAGAACCTCTTCTATCCTGTTCTGCTTGGAGCAGTGGATGCTTACAGAAAATCTATCGAATCTCATGTTCAACTTTGTGAGGCAAGCATATAGACCATAATAATTTTGCCAGCTATACCTTTACATCTTCTGAGTAGTTGACTAGCAACTTATGCTTTCCAACCACAACAGTGGGTTAGCCTTTGTGTATATATATGTATGAGCGTATCACATCAGTTATCCAACTTTATTTTATCCAAGGCATTTTCAGGAAGGGAAATCAGCTGAACTCATACACATTTTTGTTGTAAGAACATCGCTTGGGTACTCTAGTTGGCCATAATTGGTATTGGATGGAGTCATCCTCCATTTTTAGTGTTGTTTGATAACCATCATTAAGGATGAGTTTTTCTATATGCCCATACCTAAAGTAATGAGTGGACAGAGGGGGACAGAGGGGGGAAATGTATATACTTGCTTTCTTTGATCTTTTGATGTGCCACACTTCTTAAAATGAACGGTTGACTAATGAAATGAGGTTTGCTGAATAAGATAGTTTATGTATTGGGGAAAAATCGGTCTTTGGAGTAAGGGAACCCAAGTTAGATCTGTATTCTTGAGTTGGCTCTTTTTGTGGTCTTGCATTTACTGTGTATACTTCTCATTTGAAGGAAGTTAATATAATAGCTTTGGATAAAGTTACTTTTTGATAATTTAGTGTCGGCATTACACCACACCACGGTGTGTGAAAAATATGCATTGTGAAGTACCTTGTACTGGTAATAGGCTAATAGCATCAACAGGAGGAGATGCGATCTCTTGCTCTGGTGGTATGTTTCAAGAAAATAACTATTCCTTGTTTGCCATGTAGCAAATAAAAAATACTCCTTGTTTACTTTTATTGTCTTTTAGGTTTGTGGTCAAGATCTTGGTTTAAATCCTTTTGATATTTCTTAAGGAATCTACCTGATTTTTTTTATATGGTGAGCTGCTAGAGGGTTAATCTTGACGACCGAATACCTTAGGAAAAGAAAGGTTGTGCGCATCAGTTGGTGTTACTTATGCAATGTGGCGGGTGAGGATGTAGATCATATTTTACTACATTGCAGCCTGGCCTTGAGATTGTGGTGGGATATATTTAGCTGGTTTGGTATTTTTTGGGTGATGCCTAGATTTGTGAAGGACCTGTTGTTTTATTGGATAGCTGGAAGGACCTGTGTCCCTTTGGCATTGATATGGATCATCTGGAGAGAGAGAAATAGGAGGGCTTTCAAAGGGGTAGAAATGAGTTTTGGGCAGTTGAGGAGTAGCCTCTGATTCCTCATTTATTTTTGGTGCACCCATGTAGTTCCGGGATGTATAGAAGATTGAGTGTCCTTTGTAGAGAACCATATCATTTTGTATAACGTTTACTTTTTGGTATACTTCTTGTATACGGCCGCTTTTGGCCTTTTGATTAATATAACTGTTTACCTGATCAAAAAACTAAAAAGGTCAGGACTATCAAAGGGAAAACAAAAAAAAGATAAGATCAGCTTAATCCAGCCAGCTTTGATGGTTGGTTTTTCTGCACTTAGGCTATCAATTGTGAGAAAGGTAGTTTGTGGCTGCCTTTCTTTCTTCCAGTTGACTTTCTGATGAATTGCAAAAGCTTCAGCATCTTAGACATTTAATTTGGCATGTACTTCTTGGACATTGGCAATATGTGATTAGTTCTCAAGGCCCAAACTTGGTAAGCTTTGTCCACTGCATGCATTGAACGTGCGTTTGTTATTCTGGTTGTAATATCTGTTTTTGAGACTGCTACTCTGGGGTTGCAACATCTTACATGAATGAGTTAGTGTGACAATACTCATCAATACAAGCATCACCATTCCAGCAACTGTAAACTGTTAAGATATAAAATTGAAAGGATATGCTAGCTTTAGCTTTATGCTTTTATGTTTTTATCTTGTTATGGTGGTGTTTACGATCCAATCTTGTACCCTTCAAAGGATTATGCTTGCTGTAGCTGTATGCTTTTATCACACTTGTTGATGCTGGTGTATTCTTTGAAATTCCAGAAGACAGGTAATGGTATGCAAGAGGAGGTGGAGACCTCTGCATGTGATGCAGTTACAGGTGTCTTTCTTTATTTTTAGTTTTTGTATTTTTGGTGGTTGTCTCCTGCTTGTTCTAGTTGATCGCATCTCTTGACCAATCTGTTTGTGTATGCATACTTTGGATCTTAAGATTGTGCATATGAAGTGGATGAAGGAGAAACAAGTGCATATGATCGTTCAGTTGCCTTAGAAGGTAACAAATCGTCAAGATTTCCCCAGAAGACACGGAAGATCCTCCTGAAGGGTTACAGTGGCAGACCATATGACGTTGGTGCTGGTATACAATTTACACAGTGCATGGAAAACAGAGTTGGCAGTCATCAATCTGTTCTGCTGGGGAAACGGCCAGCTAGCACTCTTAATGTGTCTATTCCAACCAAGCGTGTGCGTACTGCTTCTAGGCAGAGAGTCGTTAGTCCCTTCGGTGCAACAACAGCTGGATGTGTTCAGTTGCCAATCAAAACAGATGCTTCAAGTGGTGATACTGGTTCATTTCAGGATGATCAGAGTACATTGCAAGGTGGATCACATATGAATAGCTTGGAAGTTGAATCCGTGGGTGACTATGAAAAACACCTACTATTTGACTCTGCTGAAGTATCAAAACCTAAAAAGAAGAAAAAAGCAAAGCTTCTGGTACTTGACATGTTGCTATGTCTCTGAAGATAAATTAAGGAATTTGAATTATAGCAATCTGCACCTTTCTAAGACTGAGCTCTTCTTTGCATTCTCTTTGGTGCAGGGTTCTTCATATGGGCAGCGATGGCAGGTTGACTCAAATTATCAAATCAACCAGGTGATTTTCTTTCCCTTTTCCACATTGTGGCTCAGTGATGTGATGATATTAAATTTGCTAGTCAGACTTCTATTAGGAAATAATCTACCAATAGCAGTCTAAAAATAAGATTGTAATTGAGTCTTTTTCTTTTGACATAGTGCTCCAATCCTGTTCTTCCTTTCTGCAGTTTTTTTCTGTTAATATTGTAAATTATTGCTTAACCTTTTTGTCACTTTTTCAATCTTCTTCTCTTCTTCCTAAGTTTCTGCGCAACTTTGAACTAACTACCTTTTTTCCCCTAATCTGTCGTGGTATAGATGTATCACTATGCGTCTTCGTATTCCTCTTTTAGGGTTTGGGGAGGATCATTGTAGTTTAATGACATTCGTGCCACATTTTATCTTTTCCTGATTACTTTTTTTTTTTTTTACATTTATCTTAAGGAGTTAGAATGAGCTATTGTCTTGCATAATCATACCTGGATTCTCCAGACAAAGCAAGGTTAGCCGTAGGCCTTTGCAAATGGCTGGGGAACATATATTTTATACACCAGTTGTATTGATATCTCTGAATATTGGTTTTATTCTCTCTTTCACCATGGAATCCTTGTTGGAGGGCCATACCATATGATTTCTAGTCATTCATATTGGTCAGAAGTTATTCATAAGTTAACCAGATTCCGTTTTAGTGTATTTACTTGATGGTCTATATGTATTTGATATAACATTCAATCCATGTTATTTGGATCCTCCATAAATGCTGCCATTCTTCCACACCCATATCGAATCCTCCAAAAATAATGCATTTTAAAAGGATCCACACAGGTATAGCGGCTTCTTTTAGAAGATCTGTGCAACATAGCTTTTAATGTTTTACTTGTTGAATTCATCATGAATTGTTTGGTTTCAGAAGGATCATTCCAGAAAGAGATTCGAGAGCCATCAACTTGAATCAAACGGTAGCAGCGGTATAGCTTATTCTAACTTGCATTGGCTTTAGAGCTCGAGATGGAGTGTGTTTCTTGTCATATTAAGGGATGCCTTTTCTTTTTTTTTGAAGGTTTATTTGGTCAACATATCGCAAAGAAGCCAAAGATGCTGAGGCAATCATTTAAAAATTCTTTTGAGAATAATGCTCCTATTGGTGGATCTATTCCATCTCCAGTTGCTTCCCAGATGAGTAACATGTCCAACCCAAATAAACTCATGAGGATGCTTAGTGGAAGGGACAGGAATAGGAAAGCCAAAACTTTGAAGGTACTTAAATTTATCTCAGCTAGAATCTCTTTCCTTTGTTTACTTCGCCTTTTTGTTTGAATGAATGCTAGTTTGATGTTTTAGCTTATAAAAAAAAATGAATTTTATCGTATCTAAAAAAGAAAATTTGATCTTCTATAATCTCATACAGATGACTGCTGGACAGGCAGGTTCAGGAAGTCCATGGTCACTATTTGAGGAACAGGTTGGTTTCTTATGCCATACAATATGGACCTTCTTTTGCATCTTCTCCACCATAGTTCTTTTGGCTAGCATGCGTTTAAATGAATTTGACTTCAAATTAGGCACTTGTGGTCCTCGTGCATGACATGGGTCCAAACTGGGAGCTTGTAAGCGATGCCATCAACAGTACCTTGCAATTCAAGGTGAGGGGTAGTTATGCGTTTCCATTCCATCTTTTAGCTAGACCTCTCACAAAATTCGCTTTTATCCCAGTTTAATGCTCTGTATTGTGTTAATCTTTCTTTTTATAGTAGCTTTTTATTACCCTTTTGACTGCTTTTAACCATTCATGTTCAATACATGCAGTGTATATATCGCAAGCCGAATGAATGCAAGGAACGCCATAAAGTACTTATGGACAGAACTACTGGTGATGGCGCTGATAGTGCTGAAGATTCAGGATCTTCTCAACCATATCCTTCAACATTACCAGGCATTCCGAAGGTTCAACTTTCGTTAGCTTCCATTGTTTCTTTGAGCTCAAGTTTTTTATCACGTAAATCAGTATAATTTAATCAACATCTGCAGGGAAGTGCCAGACAGCTGTTTCAGCGTTTGCAGGGACCAATGGAAGAGGACACACTCAAATCTCATTTTGAGAAGATCATCTTGATTGGGAAAAAATATCTTTTACGGAAGACTCAGGTATGCTCTTCACTAACATTTATGCATAAATTTTTTCTTGCTTGGTCGTGTTGGGTATATTAACACTCCTAGTCTGCCAGTTCGGCTTTTTTAGCAACCATTGCTCGGCATCATAGGGTTACAAAAGGTGATATGTTATATTTTAGTCAATTCTCTGCCATAGTCTTGGTCCTTTAATGTCCAAAATATGTACAATATGATCTGCTGTCCTTTCAGAAGTCTAGTTAGTTGAGCTCCTAGTTTTATTTTTGTTATGAAGGTTGAATTGTTTAATCTCTTTTGGAAACTAAAAAAAATGAGGTGTTGGCACAATTGACTTTGGTCTTGAGAACTTGCATAGGATTTTATAACATGCGAAGTGACCTAAGATTCATAGCATGCAAATTGACCTACAATTGTATATCCATTCTGAAGGTACTTGGGATATTTATCCTTGAAAACTTGTTATTTTATACGCTTTCAATTGTTTTACTAAAAGTCTGCTCATCAATCAAGGAGAAGGCATGGTGTCTTTCATATAGCATGTAAACTCCTGCCTTGGGTGCAGACTTCGATGAATTGTTGTTGTGCTACAGAAAAAGAAGCACCAAATATCTTTGGAACTTTGGCATATTCACAAAATAAGAATAATCTAGATGTGTCACAAGTTTTAGAACTTTTAATTACAAACTCTGGAGTCAAAGGCGGCCCTTGTCTGTAGAGTTCCTTTTTTTAAAAAAAATCTTTCAAGCAGGTTCTCCGGAAACGAGTTTGTTTCAGTTTTTGTAAGAACTCTTTTGCAAATAGTTTTTTGAAATCGAAGAAGTCATTTTGCGGATTTTCCCTAAAGAAGAATTCTTCTTCTACTCATAAAGTACTTCCAAATCTTCAGAAAATAAACTACAGCTATTTTTGGACATTTATTTGTCTCAACATTTCTTCTAAAAGACTCTCAGAAAGTTGTCCGAACAGTTACTTCCCATACTGTTATTCTAGATGCTGTCACGGGTTTTTAAAACCTTTGACTACGATGATTGAAATTAAGTCATGATGTGATGCTTTCCAGTTTGACATTTTGTATAGAAGTGCGTAAAGGAAATCACTTTACATACAAAATGTCTTAAACTGATTTGGTCATCTTTATGTCCAAGTGAAATCTATCCTACAAAATAGTCCAGATATGGCTATACTTAAAATAAATCATAATTGGAGAAACTTCTATAGATATCTAACTCACTTTGCTGTAGAAGTTACTCCTCATCTGGGTTTGATATATGTTTATAAGTTGTTGAGTTGAATGTTGGATTTTTCGGGTTTGGTTGCTCACCCAAAGAACTATCTGATCCGAATCAAACAGAAACATTTGTTTTGGCAACTGAATATTTGAATTAAAAAGAGAACTGATAAGCAGAAAACAGATATCAATCACTTTGTCTGCTCTTCATATATTATTTGGTATGACTGCCTAAGTTTATTATTTTGAACCTTAAAGAACTGTTGATATACATACTGAGTGAGTCAGTGGATTAAATCATTTGGTAATAGTAATCATAGTGCAGAGTCACTTCAATTGATTAAACATTTTACCTGATCAGGTTTAAGAGATGAGTAATTCTGCCTCATCACGTGGAATGGATACACAGACCTAATTTTTAGAAATGTGAAATATCTATTTTTTCTTCCCTTTGTTTGTACCCCTGGGCTGCTGTGGTTTTGGTTAATCAATCTGTCAAGTGCTGGAAAATTTTACATTCTGACAAAGACGTGAATTTTTCCAATAATGATGGTGTCTGAGCCAATTTGTGTGTAACTGTGTACCCATCAGCTACTTGCTACTACTCACATGCATAGGCACGGGCTAAGTGTGTGTGCTGAGGCTTAAGTAGATGGGAAGACTTCAACTAGTGTCGCTTCGCTGGGTTTCGAACCTTGGTAGATATGTCATGTTTAGTTTTCAAACTTATTAAGAAAATATCAAAATTGTTGCGAAGAAATCGACATATTATGATTGTGGATTTGTTTTTTTGAGAATTATGATTGTGGATTATTCTCTACCAGTTTCGCTTATCCTGTTTTGTTCTGGGGAATTGGGTATAGTTACACAAGATAAATATTTACCATTTGAGGAGAATAGAATGCTGGATTCATTTTTTTCAAATATCTTTAGTGTATGGACGATCAGTAAACCTCTTGTTCTCTTTATGTTTGCTTTATATACTTGTGTTTCAAGTGGCTATAATGTTTAGTTATTTTTTGATGTAGGGTGAAAACTATGATCTAAAACAAATTCAGCAACCACACGATTCTCATATGCATGCGCTTTCCCAACTTTGTCCGAGTAATCTGAATGGAGGATCTTTTCTTACGTAAGTTTATCTCGAGTACATGTCTGAGGTTGACCTTTTCCCGATAGGCCTAGCCGTAGCTTTGATTTTAACTCTTTATGTTTTGTCTTCCTTCTGGTCCACTGAAGGCCTCTGGATCTGTGCGAGGAACCTCCACGGGCTCCATCTAGTCCAGACTTTCTTCCTGCTGGATTCGAAGGTTCATACTCAGGTGGATTATCTATCTCGAGTCAGGGTGGAGGATCAGTGCTTCCTGCATCTGGTGCAAATTCTGGAGTGCAAGCATCCACCAATATGATTCTCGGAAGCGCTTTTCCTTCATCAACAAGTCCACTAAATGCATCTGTCAGGTAATGAATGCTTAAGCTTAAAACTATGTAATGGCTCCTGGGATTTCCTCATCAAGTGCTGATATGGGTAATCATACTTCCGGGGTGGTAGATATGCTGTTCCGAGAGCTGTATCTTTTCCAGTTGATGAGCAGCAGAGATCCCAGCAATATAATCAAATGTTATCAAGTGGAAATATGCAGTCCAATAAATCTGCTCCTGGATCCCTTGCAGCCAGTGACAGTGGTGGTGCTCGTACACATCCCAGTGGCAACAGCATGGGAGCATTGTCTGGGCTTAATAGAGGTATGGCAATGGCAAGGCCTGGGTTTCAGGGAATAGCATCATCATCTATGCTTTCTTCTGGTACGACAACAATGCCAAGCACTGTAAATATGCAATCTGGAGTGAACTCAAATCAGGGGAATTCAATGTCGAGACCTCGTGATGTTTTGCACATGATACGGGTAAGTTACTTCTGTCTTCTGGATACAAATTGCTCTTTTCTTGTGGTTAACATCTGTGTTGTTGGACCATTAGTAAACAATAGCGGTTTTTATTTTTCTGCTTCTAGTTAGTGCAGTTATTAACTCATTCATATATGACAACTTCGAGCTTGTAAAACTTCATCATGAAATGGTAGGTGAAGACACGGTCTCCTTTCTGCAAGAAATTTCACTAGCTAACGTTTAGTTTCACTTTACTTTCTTAACAAGTGAACCCTGACTTTAGGCATCTCCCTGAATAAGTTCTGAAATGAGTTTCTTTGACAGGAT
The DNA here is from genome assembly GCF_900185275.1 of Solanum verrucosum. Classification (NCBI taxonomy): domain Eukaryota; kingdom Viridiplantae; phylum Streptophyta; class Magnoliopsida; order Solanales; family Solanaceae; genus Solanum; species Solanum verrucosum. The sequence goes on from NW_026020430.1 coordinate 4,817,183, forward strand.
TTGTTACGCTGGTAGATATTTTGTATAATTTAAAAGGCAATACTTCTGTGCATTCAGTGTGCTCTTTGAGCTGCTTATTTAACTAGCAAGTATACCAGTGTTCCATGTGACTCATGGTTTCAGCTGGTCAATGCACTCTTGAATCAGGATAGCTGGGTCAATTGCATCTCATGTTGAAGAACATGTGAATCTAAGAAGTTCAACCAGACCAGCCTGAACATTTCAATGTGAAAAGAATGTCTTCCAATATGAATTGGTTGTTGATCAGGTTCATTTACTAATGACAAACTAATGCCCATCAAAAAAGTGTTCTTCTTGGGGGTATCCTTGGGAAGAACAAAGGAGGGGTAGGCTGTGCGTTAAAAAACACAACTGTTGCCACATCAGTGTATGGAGAAGGTGAAAACAGTCGGCTTTGGATGATTTTCATTGAGAATTTAAGATTTCATGACATTCATTGGGGAGCAGATCCACCTTTATATACTGAAGACTTGTAGTTTTAGTGTCCACTGACGTACTTTGCTCTTCTATGATTTTCATATTGTTGCTTACATGATTTTTCTGCATTTTGGCTCTTTTTATGGTGTAGTTCATATATCTGACTTTCGGAACTGCAGTGTGATGCATTCCTTGCTTGTATACTTCAACTCTCACCTCCTCAGTATTTTGAGTTCAATGACAGTATATGTATCCTGCTCTTGCAGCCCTCACCGAATCAGGAAGCTCAGAAGCAAATGATTCTTCCTGAGCTTCAGATAAAGGTCTCTCAAGGAAGCAGCCAAGGCGTCCCTCCTTTTGGTGGGTCAAGTTCCTCTTTCCCTAACCAGACTGCCTCCTCACCTGTTTCTTCACACCCACTTCATCATCAGCAACCACATCTTTTATCTTCACAGCAGCCTCTTGTGCATAGCCCTCGGCATCCTCATCTTCAAGGGGCCAGTCATGCCACCAGCCCACAGCATCAAGCTTATGCGATTCGTTTAGCTAGAGAGAGGCACCTGCAGCAGCGGCTTTTACAACAGCAACATCAACAACTCTCACATACGCAGCCCCATCTTCCTATACCATCCTCATTGCAGAATAGTCCTCAGATCACTTCACAGACTTCTTCTCCACCAGTGTCACTTTCTCCTTTGACATCCCCTTCCTCAATGTCTCCAATGCCACAGCATCAACTGAAACATCCATTTCCGTCCCATGGGCTTGGCCGAAGTGCACAAACTGGGGGTAGTAGTTTAATTACTCAAATGAGCAAGCCAAGGCCACATCAGATAGGGCAGCAGCATCTTCAAAATGCTAGCAGACTCCATCCTCCACAGCGCCAGCAGTCAGAATCTCAAAAACAAGCTAAAATTTTGAAGGGCGTGGGGAGAGGGAAATCGATGATACAACAGAACATGCAGATTGATCCCTCTTTATCGGAAGGCCTTCCTACAGATCAAGTGAATCAATCTGCAGAGAAAGGTGAGCAAGCCACACAGTTGTTGCAAGGTCAGGGAATCCTGGCCCAGCCTGTAAAGCAAAAGGTGAGTCAACCGCAGCATCCCCACTCTAAGATAAATTCTGGCCAAGTGCCTCTATCCAAAAAGCAGCAAATTCCCCCTAATTCTGACAGTACCAATCAAGGTCTTGCCTCATCGAGTGTATTGGGTCCTAATTTGCCCCATCAATCTGTTCCAACCTCAGTTGTAGGTTCTTCCAACCACCGAATGTTGATGCATCCACAGCAACAGGTGCAATTGCGGCCAAAGTTGACTCCTCAAAGTCAAGCAGCTCTTCAAGGGGTTCTGCAACGGAAACGTTCACTGAATTCTGAACTGCCAAACAAGTTGCAAGCTGGTGAACCTCAAACTGAACAGCGCAATATTTGCAACACTTCACAGATAGGTAACACATCTCTGCAGGGCTCCAACAATTTAACTAATGCCACAGAGGTATCTGCCGCCGGTGCTACTCAAATGAAGGTTGCAGTTCCGTCATTAGATTCAATTGGAACCCCACCAATAAATTCTGCTGCCAGCGAGACAGGGCCAGAAGTCAACCAAGGAGCAAGCCAAATGCAATCTTCTGGTAAGTTGTCTCCTATTGGGCGTGATGCTAGTGTTCAATGGAAGAAAAAGTCTTCGGAGTTGCATCCTCCCTCGCTAGTGACCCAGCCCCAGTCACACCAGCAACAACAGCAGCGGCCACTGTTGCAACATCCAGATCAGGCGCAGGTTCTGCAAGCAGGGAATAGAGGTTTGTTAGCTAGACCCAGTGAATCTAGACTGGATTGAGGTACACACAAAACATCAAGGGTTACTCCTTCGCAGCTTGTCATTCCTTCAGCATGCCTTTGAAACAACAGCGTACAGGTAAAAAGAAATAAAATTAACGTCAACTGCTATAATACACCTGCTATTAGATCCCAGTAAGACAAGTTTAAATTAGTGACATACTTCTACAAGATTTTGATTTAATATTCTTGGTTGAGATAATTTAGGCTCTTGATTAGTTATATTTTCAGCATGTCATAATATTGGCATAAGTTGATACTTGCTCATTTTGTTTTTCAGACAAAGCTCGTTGTGCCTGAGGGAATCACATTGGGATGAGAAGGTGAACTTCAAGATTTTGGGAGCGTATGAGGATGATCAGCTCAAAGTTTGTGTTTTGTATAGTATTTGTTGCCCTAGAGCCTCAGTAAGGTAAGAACAGATGTAGAGGTAGGTGTACAAGGTCTCTCTCTTCTCTTAACCCCCTTCAATTACCTCTCATTTTTCTTAAACCCCCTTTTCACCTGCTCACTAAGGGAGGGCCTATTTGATTTTGTCCCCGTAGTCATCCCATGTATTATAGCCCTTTTTTTATATTCAATGGGGTAGTTGTCATTTTTATGGCCAAAGGCTGTGGAAAGTCTTGTAAATATTAGAGGCATGTGTATACTCAATATTTGTCAATACAGTCATCATTCATGACTGCCCTCCTTGCTCTCAAGCTTGTGCAATTCTTGTAAATTGTTCTTAATTGGCGTTATGAAAATCTTGAAATGAGATCTGATCACGCATACATACAGCTCCTTTGGAAGAATACACTCAAAAGTACTTGAAATTGGATCTTGGTCTATTTTGAGATGTCTTTTTAATTGTTACGAAGATGGTCTACTTGGAATCGCTTGTTGCGATTCAAGTACGACAGAGTCGGAGCCAAAAAAATGTCATTCCTGCTAATAGTAAATCTGAGACCTTTAAAGTTCAAACAACTAATATCATGGCCAATAAAGTAGATGTCCTTTAAGATCACTTGTATTTTTCATGATCCTAAATCTTGTAATAGAAGAATCTAAATGCATCAAACAAGCCTTTTTATTAATATATATAACTTCATATGATTTTGTAAACTTATAAAGCAGCTCTTAGCCCTTGAACCCATTTTATGTAAAATCTACGTTGGAAAATAATATGGCCAACATTTGAAGACTTCTGTGTAAAAGCAATGCCTTTATATACAGATTTTTTTTTCCTGAGGGTGCACTAATGCAAATTCAGGTGGTGTCTAGCCTTTTTAACATAGTGGGATATGGTGTGAAATCCCAATTTATGACATTCCAACTCATTAAAATCTGGTGTATGCTTCATTCTGCTCAACTTTGACAAGGTCGCACGATTCTTCGTTTTTCACGTAGTCTTTACACTTTGAACATAATCTAAGCGTCACCCAAAGATGTTAAAGATGAGGTACTACTATCCTCCCAAGAAAGCTGCACGCAAAACGGAAGATAAAGAAACCACCTATACCATATCAAGGAAATGAAAATGAGTGCCTGCAGATTTAACAGTAAGAACAACAATGAATGTAGGAACAAGCAAATTCTCATAACCTGCAACAGTTCTACTATACTATCAAATCCCTTCCTGTAAAGTTATGGCATCTGGATTGTAAATAGAAGTGACCACAATGCAATCATATTGATATAGGGTACCAAGAACCAACAACAACATACCCAGAGGCTGTTTCCGATAGACCCTCGGCTCAAGGAAAGCAAAATCACATCATTTATGAAAACATAAGCACTAACAATAGCAGGAGGGTACCAAGAACCAAACTTTTACAAAATATATACAAAATACATTTCACTTACAGCTTGATCATTGGTTGTGGGATCATACAAACAAGTATATAGTTTTCACAGCAGATGCCAATTGAAAAACATGAATCATTAGAACATAAGAAGGAAGAAAGCAGCCATAAGTTAACAACTGAAAAAAGGATCTATCTTATTGCATTGTTGATGTTGAACAACCAACCAAGAGTAGTCTGAATTTGTTTGGTTAGCTCAAATCCAGCACAGAATAAATTTACATTTCTACTAAGACAAGTGACAGAAATGCTAATTATTCCTAACAATAGTTAAGAAACAAATGTTAGAAGAATGAAAATGCCCCATAAATAAGAACATCCCACTATGCTTAACACTTGAAAATCGAAGCCATTTTCTTGGAAACAAATTTAAAAAAGGCGTAAACTTGATGAAACCTCGAGTTCTTTTAGCATCAACCACTTCTTTCCATACCAAGAAATGTTGCAAAGGAGTTCAAAATTCATGAGAAACCTTCACTTTCTTATGCGATCCAACAACACTATTGATAGTATCAATTAGATTCCTCTGTGTCTCGAGAATCATTTCCATTCTCCTTTTCTCCATTTCGATCCTAAACCTCTCTGTCTCCTTCATCATCTCAATCTTTTTACTCTCCATTCTCATAAACCTCTCGGCAAATCCCCTTATCTCTGCAGCTAATTCACTCCCTCCAACGCTTCCTTCTCCATCCTCGTCGTCTTCCTCTTCATCCACCTCTTCCTCAACATCATCATCATCATCGTTATTAGTACCTACATTCTCGAAATACCCTTTTCTTTTCTCATTCATTGAATTCCTCATCCCTCTCATAGGGTCAAAGTTTCGATCTTTCACCATCCTATTCACATTTCTATTATCAGCAACAACATTAACACCCATCATACCCATTTCACCACGAACAATATGATTAATGCTTTTACACTTATTTTTCCTCAAATCCATAAAACTAACATCAACCTCATCACTATCAGTATCATAATACCTCTGATCAGACGTAGAATTCGAATTCTGGCATTTCACCATTGCAACAGGATGAGCAGCAATTGGTAAAGGCCCACGTTCCATACGGTCCATTAGATCAAAATACTGCCAGGAATTCGGGTAGGGTTTGAGTCTCTCGGCCCGATAACGTTTCCGGAGCTTCTCGATCTTGTGACGGCATTGGGTGGCGGATTTCGACGGCTCATCGAAGCCGCAACGAGCTGCGACTGTAATGGCGACTTCTTCCCATTGGCTAGCTTTGAGCTGACCCTTTTTGAGAGAGTACCATTTTTCCTGATAAGCTTGGATTAAATTGAAAGTTTCTTGATGGGTCCATGGTATAGGTTGAGTTTTCTTCTGGGGTGATGGGATTGGAGGGTTTGGGGAGATTTGGGGTTGATTTGATTCAGGAGGTGGGAGGAGGAGGGGTGGGGGAGATGAAGGAGTAGCCATGGATATTGATGTTTGAGGAATTGAGTAGATATTGTGCTTTTCAAGTTTTGGGTATTGGAAAAATTAGGTTTTTTGGGTGGTGGATTTATGTGGTAGGCGGTGGCAGAGGTGATGGCGGTGGTGGGGTGGTTGTTGGTAGTTGGTGGTGGGTGGTGCAGCCATTTGGAATGGGCCGGAAGCCTAGATAGAAGCACACAATAGTACAAGATTGGTGGTTCCTTACGGCCCATAGTAGTTGGGCCTGGGGTATGCAGGATTATTTTGCGAAATTAAAAGGATAACTTATAAAAATTTCACTAGTTTATGAACTAATTAAATACAAACTAGTTTGTTATATTACAAATTTAATAATATTTTGTGAGTTTAGATACATGCATTTCGGAATCCATGAGTAAAAATTAGGTGTGATTTATTCTAGATACACGATATCCAAGTGGATTCAATACATAGGCAAATCTCATTTTTCTCCCTTGCCTCCATCCCATCTCGCTCGCCACTCTCATATATTGCCTGCGTATCTGGTATCCTAGATATATGCGAATCACACCAGATATATGTGTCTAGTGTGATTCACATTAATCTAAGATACATAGACAAATCTCGCTCGTCAATATTCTAATACTACTTCAAACAATTTTTAATGGTTAGGTTGAACACAAAACTTTCGAAAATCAATATACTCACTGTGTCTGCTTCTCCAATCAAGATCAACAAAATTGATAGTGTTATTTTTATGTATCGTTGTGCTAACTTTTCCTAGCTGAAAAAAAAGAAGAAATATTTTAAATTCACAATATTCATGAACCTATTGTTCTATTTTCTTGCTTTGTGCTGTGACTCTTTGGGAAAATTAGTAGAAATTTATTTATGTAATTTCACATTGTATATATACAATCAAACATACATATGCATACAATGATTATGAAAAATACACATATGACAATTATAAAAGAATAATTAATTTACAAGTGAATATACAGTTATAAACATATTGCTGTAGAAAATAATATGTCTATAAAAAGTGGAAAGTGAATAAAATAAGTTAACAAGTAGGTGAACTTATGTGCTTCAAATAGCACCTCACTCAACAACTAGACCAAAATTTTCCAAGTTTGTTGAGCACTCATTGATTTGATTGTAGGTCTTTCTTTTTATATTTTCTCCTCTTCAGTGAATACCTTTTAGACTATGATGCTAGTTATAAAGTCAGTTCACATACTAGTTAATTATATGATGGATTACAATAGTTCAATCGATTGATTATTTAATAAAAGAAACATTAAAAATATTTTTGAACTTAACATAAATTATTAGTTCCATCCTTAAATTATTGACAGTCTTAAAAACATTCATCTACTTGACTAATTAAACTTAGATACACTTCCATCTGTCAGGTGACATAACAAATTGTCTCAAATTTTTGTAGGAGCATGTGAATCTTAATAGAACCGAAGGATGTATTTGACTCATATTGCAAAATTGAGGATGTATTTAAATTCAATTAATCAAGTAAATAAGTATTTTTAAGGCATCAATAATTTGAAGATGAAATTATTAATTCACACAAAAATTAGAGTTATTTTCCGTACTTATCTAATTATTTGAATGTTCGATTCTCCGCCTTGTAAAAATAAACACAAGTATTGTATCTACCTAACTTCCCATCTTGTTTGGTTTGACAAGTGATGGTCCAACTATATCATCCATCATCAAGATCTCACCAAACCCCCTTATGGGTTTTTTGCTCTTTATTTATTAACTCAACAACCCCTTCCTGCCATTCCACACATCTGTACAATTTACAAACAACAATCAACACACTCCCTCTTCAAGCCTTTCTATATAGGGTCTTGAAGAGCCAAAATCAATATCTGATTAGTCTTTCTGTATTCTAACAAAATAGAATTTGTCTATAAATGGGTAAAGTCTTCAATTTAGCTGAGGTCTCCCAGCACAACAATGCCAAGGATTGTTGGCTCATTATTAGTGGCAAGGTATAAAATTTTCTATCTCATTTGTGCTAATTAAAGCTTTCTTCTTTTGATGTTATTTTAAGTGGGTAGCTACAATTTGTGGTTTTTATTGTGAGATCTGTGAAAAGATCCAATCTTTATCTCTACTCTGTAAAAAAGATTCAATCTTTATTGGAGTACTTATGTGTTGTATTTTTATTATTATTTTATTTCTTTTTTGGTTTTCCATCCGGTATCCAATGCACCACATTGGGTTTTAGACTAAATCTTGGATCACCCACTGCTAGGCCCATTTGAGATGATTCAAACTCGAGACCTTTAGTTAAAGATGAAGCAGTCCCACAAATGTACCAATAACTCATGTTGGTTTATTTTTATCTCTACTCTCCTACTTCTCCCCTGCACTTTAATTGGTTTTGGGAAAGAGGGGTGAATGGGGTAGGGTGTGGCTGATCTCCTCTTGTATGGTATTATCTTCTTGTTTTGTTGATTGAATATTTGTGGATGAAAGAAATTGCATCTTTTAAATTTTGTGAGTCCTAAGTTTAGCGGCTATGTTGCTTCAACTCTCCAAAAATGTTGTAGCACCCGTGTCAAATCCTTCTAAAAATGCATTACTTTTTGGAGGATCCGATATGCACCTAGTGACATTTTTGGAGAGTGAAAACAACATATGCTGTTGCCTGTAGGGTGTGTCTAAGTATGATTTCCAAATTTTGTTTACATGCTTGACTCCTCATTCTCTACTTCATTGTCCACTTACCTTTTGCTCCAAAAGAATGTTTTCCTTCACACCAAGCACATTTGAGAAAATCAGTGATAGCTAGTTTAGAAGGTTGGTTTCTAAGGAAAAGAAAATCTTATAATTCCTGTTGATTAAAAAAGCCTTGTATGCTAATCAAGTAGCTAGCATCACGGCCTGTCGTCGACTTGGATCAACGCCTCCATTCCTTTTTGGTTTAGTTTTGGAAGTGATGTTAGTAGCACTTGCTTTTGGCAATGTACTTATTTTGTTGTTATAATTTTATCAAATGTGTTCAATAGTTGGCAGCAAATGTATCAAATTCTTCCTCCGTTTTTTCCCTTCCCAAGTGTCTTTAACTTTTTCCATATGTTGTGTTTTATTTGAATAGGTGTATGATGTGACAAAATTCTTGGAAGATCACCCGGGTGGTGATGATGTTTTATTGTCTGCAACAGGTAAAATAGTAGGACGTATTCTTCTTGTGGAAGAACATCACTATATTTTGTATTCAATTTCTTGTAATCTTACATATGCACCAATTTTTGTTTGTGTTAAATTCACTCGAACATCACTGAAATCCAGATGAGCCATCTCTGAAATCCTAGACAACTTAAATATGAAAACCTATGTAATTTTGTAGCAGACACTGGTTTATGAGACCCTGATACATTGTCACATTAAAGTACTTGAATTTTACCCACTCTGTATTTTTGTATTCAATTTTTAGTAATCTTAAATATGCACCAATGTGTGTGTGTGTGTGTGTAAAGTTCAGTCGAACTTTGCTGACTGCCAGATTGTGCCATCGACAGATTCGATACTAAAAGCTATGTAATCGTCTAGAAGACAATGGTTCATGTGCTCATGATTGTTGTTGTGTACAGGAAAGGATGCAACTGATGATTTTGAGGATGTTGGACACAGCAGTAGTGCTCGAGCAATGTTGGACGAGTATTATGTAGGAGAAATCGATTCTTCAACCATCCCAACAAGTGTAAAGTACACTCCTCCAAAGCAGCCTCATTACAACCAGGACAAAACAACAGAGTTCATCATCAAGATCCTCCAGTTCTTGGTTCCTTTGATTATTTTGGGAGTTGCTGTTGGCCTCCGCTTCTACACCAAACAGTCAACTTGAATTGTGATCTCATAACAAGAATTGAAATCAGCGAGACGTTAGAAGAACGAAAAAAAAAGCCTTTTCTTTGTTAGCTAGCCAGGCAAACCTTTCTGGGAACAGTTATGGTATGTTGATTTCTGTGATTGTGAGAATGCATTTGCTTTAACTTTCCTTTTTCATTTTGTTGTTAAATATATCAATCTACGTCTCGTGAACTTGGTTTCTAGGCTATGAGGATATTATCACTTATTCCTCGATGGTCATATAACTATAGTTTTATTGCACTAAAGTTATCGAAGGAAAAAAAACACACTTCCAAAATAAACATAATTGAAGTCCGACCTTCATGGAAAATTTATTACATAATTGGAAATAGATAGTTAATACATAAACTTATTAACCTTCCTTCTGTCGCAATTTATGTGATACCAGTCAAATTAACTCTTTGACAGTGAGTTTTTCATATACTACTTGTACAATTCAATAACCCAACAATAATATGCTCGAGCCACAATTTTGAAAACAGTAAATCCAGCTTGTTTAGCCAAATCTTCAAATTGTTGCTTTGTTCTTTCTTTGCCTCCATCAAGCATAGTCATCATTAACATATCAACACTAAATGAATTCTTAGAAATAAGATTAGTCTCTGGATATTCTGATTGCATTTGTTCAATTACAACAACTTTACCATCTTTTGGCAATGCTCTCCAACAATTCTTCAATATTTTCACGCAATATTCATCATCCCAATCATGAAGTATTGCCTACATTTATTATTACATAGTCAGAGGTTGCTAAACGTACTTGCAGATAGTGGTGGAGCCAGGGGCTCAAAACACAAAAATAAAAAGTAAACAGACAAGAAGCTAAGAGGATTCAATATCTAATAGAAACGTCCATCAAATAAAATATATCATTCTTTTATATTTATATTGATAAAAAGAGATCGAGTGACACATAGATAGAAAATAACAAGTATTATATATATATATACTGACCTTGAGAAGGATTAGCTCCCCTTGAGGAACACTCTTAAACATGTCTCCCCCAACATGCTCTATGCCTAATATAGCAAACAAGAGTAGTTAAAACTTAATTTCATCTTTCAATATCAATTAAATGCATATCATTATATTTTATATTACAAATATTAGTACTAGATGAGGCCATATCGTCATTAATTCTTAACAAATTAGTATTTACAATTTGTGAGGATCGTATTAGCTATATAAAAAGTTCTTGATTAATAATAACATATTAAGATAAATAACTTAATTACTTTAGAATTCCCTTGATGAAATCGCTTATTATCTCTAATTTTTTTAAAGTGATACAAAAATAATTGGTGATATAATGTGATTTAATAGGATTCTACACTTGGTATTCAATATATCCGATTCAAGTAGATAAATAAATGCTTAAAACAGATTTTTGTTTAAAGTTCAATTTTTGGTGATATTTGGTGTGAAAGTAGGTCTACATTTCTATCGACAAGCTTAATCCAAAATGAGTAAATTAGCGATTAGTCAAAATTTGTTAGTATATTTCCTCCGGTATACACAACAAAGTACGTACTTAATTAATATAACTTCTTGAATTGTAATTGCTATCTTATTACCTAACACAAGAATATATATGATCACTATTCAATCAATATACTTGGTACTAAAGAAAAAAAAAGTGTATAATATATATGGTTTTGATAGTTACCTTCATAAGTAGGGGAATCTTTGATGACATGAGGTAGGTCAAAATTAATACCCTTGATATTAGGATACTTGGATATTATAGAAGCTAATGATATTCCAAGTCCACCTCCCACATCTATTATCTCTTTTACTCCTTGGAATCCATTGTAACACTCAAGAATTCTCTTCATGTCAATGCAAGTGACATTTTGCATAGCTTTGTTGAATACTCCATTAAATCTACTATCTTTTCCATGGTATTCAAATGCATGCACCCCATGGGCCTTGTTGAATGTGGTATCTCACCCTCTAAAATTGCATCTTTGAAATGAAACCTTAACAAAAAGTCACAACATATATATTCAATTAATTAATATTAATCTAAGATCAACACTTTCAGTGTATTTTAACATGTTATAATAGGTTGGTTTACAAAAATTTCATCCATATTTTTAAAAGTTGAGACTCATGACAAAAGTATTAGACTGTCGTCTAACATATACAAATACAATATTTCTCATAAGATACGATTTTCAATTTGCTGAAAATAAATAATTAGATCGTGGTTTAAAAGGTCCATAAGGTTTAAGAAAAATAAAAAAGAGGGTCATTAACTAAACAACTTTCCCATTATATATACATCATTAGAGCAGGTGCAATTATCTTTTAGCTGTCCTGATAGTGTCAAAATTGTTTAACTCAAATGAACCAAGTATGAGAAAACATGAAATCTTACCAAGAATTAACAGCAACTGGATCAGTAGACAGTAGTAAAAATGGAGCAATTGATGTTCCATCTTTATTAGAGATTAAACTTTGGCTTAATGGAGTCAAATTATATGATGTGTGAACATTTCCATCATCATTTTTTGTAATGTTGCATGTGAGAAAAGATTGACTAGCAAGAAACCTTAGAATCCTTTCAAGAACAAGTGAGGCATTAGGGTTTTTTGAGGGAATTTGAGATGCAATTTCATTAGAAGATAGTTTTTGAGTAGTTGATTTTGCTATAATCTCAAATAGGTCAAGTTCCATGGCAGCTCTTAATACCATGTTAAGGAATAAACCACAAGGAAGATGCATAGCTTTCATCATAGAAATTTCCTCTTCATTGGATATAACAATATTATCCATTGATAAAGCCATGTCCATTTCTTGAAATAACAATAACTCGAAGGCGTTCGATCTGTTTTTTTTTTTTTAGAGAATTAAAGTTAAACTTATGAATTTAAAGACATGTGTTCATACAATATATATATATATAGCTAGAGAGTGTGAAACTTGTTACTACTTTTTTTTTTTAATTCCATTTATTTAATGGATTATGTGCTGCCGAATATTTTGACAACTTAATTTATGAAGGTATTTAAGGATTTGTTAGGCAGAATATATATACTTTTTCTGGTTGTAGCTATATTTTAGAATGTTGAAACAAAGATACATAAAATGTCAATGAAGTTATTGAATGCAAAATGAAAGCATTAGTGACAATTAAAGTTGTTATTGAAGCAAGTTTCAGTGTCTTTCTTTTTATATTTTCTCCTCTTCACAAAGATACATAAAAAGTAAATAAAGTGTCTGTTAGGCATAAGAGAAAATTAAAGTTAGGATATGAATTAATGAAGGTATTGAAGTGTTTGTTAGGCAGAATATTATACCCATCGAACACGTACACAGGCTTCTAGCTCTACTCGAGAAAAACGTCAAAGAACCGGACTATAATGAAAATAAAATAATGTAACTTTTCGACATGTTGATTTTTCTTAAATTATTTTCAAGATATTGAAATGAAATACTCATATTAATTATTATTTTTAAAAAAATATGTAATGTTAAATAGACAAATAAAAAATTAACGGAGAGAGTATTGATCGGCCAAAAGAAGTGTTTTTGATATAAGTTGTTGTGAGGATTGCCCTTGCTTTTTCTTTATTCCCATTTCAACAGTCTCTTTTTATTTTTATTTTTAAATATATCAATCTATACGTTTTCTTATCTTACTTTATTCCTTGATATTTCACAAATGATCATATAATATTTTTAAAAAATTGCGTCAAAGTTACCAAAATTTGTTTTATCACTTAAAAGTCACAATACTATTACACACATTGATGATCACATAATCACGATAGTCTGAAAACGTAATTTCACACTTATTTTAAATACCACTGAAGAAAAATAAACCAATCATAATAAATGAAAGTGAGGGTTATATTGTCATTACCTCTTTTTATCATAATAAATTATATTACGAGAATTCGTTTAATATATAGAATAGATACAATTATCTTATGGAATTATTACCCCTTACCAAACGATTCCTAAAGGGTTTGACAAAATTAGTGTAGGCTAGAGGGTTTGGCAAAAATAGAATAGCAGAAACGTATTTTTTTAATTATTTCTTTTCTGCTTTTCTTTTATTTCTTGATAAGCAACTTGTGGAAAAAGATTAAAAAAACATTTGAAAAGTAAGAAAAACTGGTTGCTCAAGACTCAAGAGGAAGTCATCAATTAATTTTATGGTATTTGGTTACCATAATTAAAATGAGGAAAGTGACTTGTTGGATGGTTGTTATCGTGTTATTATGTCGTTAGTTTAAATATAATATTTATTTAGATAATTATTTAAATTTTATTATATTAAATCATTAAATTTATTATTATATAATGACAAAAAATTTCATTTTATATATCGATCGATTTAATGTGAGGCATATTGAAGGAATTAAATTTGGATCAAGCATGTGCGTCAATCTAGATCCATATAAATAATAAATAAATTAAATATATATATATATATTTGTTATATATTTAATTTGAACCAAAGGAAAATCAATGGAACAAACAAACATAATTGGAAATAGCCAGTAAATACATAAATCAATCAACTTTTTTTATTCTATAAATAAAGACTTACTAGCTCCTTTTTATATTTTCTCCTCTTCACAAAGATATATAAAAAGTCAATGAAGTGTCTGTTAGGCATAAGAGGAAATTAAAGTTAGGATATGAATTAATGAAGGTATTTAAGTGTTTGTTAGGCAGAATATTATACCTATCGAACACGTACACGGGCTTCTAGCTCTGCCCGAGAAAAACGTCAAAGAACCGGACCATAATGAAAATAAAATAATGTAACTTTTCGACATGCTGATTATTCTTAAATTATTTTCAAGATCTAAATCTATACAATGATTAATATGGATATTGAGATAAAATATTCACATGAATTATTATTTTTTGAAAGACATGTAACGTGCAAAAATAGATAAATAATAATGAACGGAGAGAATATTTATCGGTCAAAAGAAGTGCTTTTGATTTAAGTTGTTGTGAAGATTGCCTTTGCTTTTTCTTTGTTCCCATTTTAACCGTCTCTTTTTATTTTATTTTTTAAATATATCAATCTACGTCTTCTTATCTTGCTTTATTCCTTGATATTTCACAAATGATCATATAATTATTTTTAAAAATTGCGTCAAAGTTACCAAAGTTTGTTTTATCACTTGAAAGTATCATACATTGATGATCACATAATCACGATAATCTGAAAACGTAACTTCACACTTATTTTAACAACCACTGAAGAAAAATAAACCAATCATTCATAATAAATGAAAGTGAGGGTTAATATTGTCATTACTTCTTTTTATCATAATAATTTATATTACGAGAATTATTTAATATATAGAATAGAGACAAAATTATCTTATGGAATTATTACCCCATCCTAGGGTTGTTTATGGTTATGGTTAAAAAATTAAACCGAACCGCAATTCGAATCAAACCGATTAAAAATGTTGATGTTTGATTTAATTTGGTTAGGTTTGGTTTTAAATTTTGAAAGATGATATTATTTGGTTTGGTTTTGATTTTACTAAAAAACAACTGCAAAAATAACCAAACCAAACCAATAAATTAGATATATAAATTTTATAATTAATAATTATATTACTCATAAATGAAATATAAATATTTTGTTAAATTTTTAGTAACTTAAATCTTTAACTTTACCATTTTCTCAAGCCCAACACTTAAATTTTAGCCCAGCTATTACTATCCTAAGACCAAGTCCATCAAAATTCATTACTTTAGTCTTTACCTACCATATCTTTCATAAGATAGTCACACAATCTCTTAATTGAATCACTTTGTTAGTGTAATGATAACTCTTGTATTGCTTAATTGCATAGTTGAATCAACAATAGTTTTCCTGTGGATTGTTCATGTACTAGGTGTTTGTGTCTATCAAGATACATATGTCCTAAAAAAAATTATTACTTTCAAACCAAAAAAATAAAAAAAACTGAACCAAACCGTTAATAACCAAACCGACGGTTATTTTTTTTTGTTTGATTTAGTTTGGTTTTAAAAATTTAAAAGACCGATTATTTTGATTTGATTTTAATTTTAATCAATAATTGATCCAAACCAAACCACGAACACCCCTACCCTTACCATACGATTCCTAAAGGGTTTGGCAAAAATAGAATAGCAGAAACGTGTTTTTTTTTAAAAAAAATTCTGCTTTTATTTTATTTCTTGATAAGCAACTTGTGGAAAAAGATTAAAAAAACATTTGAAAAGCAAGAAAAACGAGTAGCTCAAGGGGAAATCATTACTTAATTTTATGGTATTTGGTTGCCATCATTAAAATGAGGAAAGTGACTTCCTACACTAGTTGGATGATTATTATCGTGTTATATTATATCGTTAATTTAAATATAATATTTGTTTAGATTATTATTTAAATTGCACTATATTGTATTGTTAAATTTATTATTATATAATGACAAAAAAATTTATTTTGTATATTAATCAATTTGATGTGACTTGTGAGGCATATTGAAAGACTTAAATTTTTTTCAAGCATGTCCGTCAATCTAGATCCATATAAATAATAAATAAATTAAATATATATATTGTATTTATTTAATTTGAACCAAAGGAAAATCAACGCTTTCACCAACCAAACATTAAAAAATAATTACATAAATAAAAAAAATCCAAGATATTGTTAGGACCTTCTTTAATTCAAGGAAAATCATGTTACATAAGCAACGAACAAACAAACATAATTGGAAATAGCCAGTAAATACATAAATCAATCAACTTTTTATTCTATAATTAAAGACTTACTAGCTCCTTCTGTCCCAAGTTATATGTCTATCTTTCGAATTTCAAGAGTTAAATAATTTTCTCTTTTGATGACGATTCTTACATATATAGTTTCCAAATATCTATATATGTCCGAATTCATGATCAAATTAAAAAGTTTAACTCTCAAAATTCGAACAGTGTCACATAAATTAGAACAAAAAGAGTGTTATTGTAGTAGAAATTAATTAAAGTATAGGTAATTAATACTTGTAGAATTCCATGACCCAAGAATAATATGCTCGAGCCACAACTTTGAGAGATGTAAATCCAGCTTGTTTAGCCAAATCATCAAATTGTTGTTTTGTTCTTTCTTTGCCTCCATGAAATATAATCATCATTGATATATCAAAACTAAATGAATGCTTAGAGAGAAGATTAGTCTCTGGATATTCTGGCTGTATTTGTTCAATTACAACTACTTTACCATCTTTTGGCAATGCTCTCCAACAATTCTTCAATATTTTCACGCAATCGTCATCATCCCAATTATGAAGTATTCCCTACGTACATTTGTTATTATTATCAAATCAGAGATTGCTAGACGTACTAACTTTCAGTTATAAAAATATAAATATATATGACAAGAATACTGACCTTCAGAATGATTAGCTCCCCTTGAGGAACACTCTTCAACATGTCTCCTCCAACATGCTCTATGCCTAATAGATAGAAACCAAGAGTATTTCATCTTTCTCAATTAAATGCATAGCATTATCTTTTATTTTACAAAAATAGCACTAAATGATATATTATGTGATTTATTAGTGTTGTAAATCCTAGTTGGTATTCAAAATATTCGATTCAAGTAGACATAGAGATGGTTAAATTAATAAAAGAAATTGTTTGAAGTTTATCATTTTTTCCCAAAAGGAATAGGAAATATACAAATATTCTATCATGTTCCATCAATACTCTGAAATAAATTATAATATATATAGTTTTGATAGTTACCTTCATAAGTAGGGGCATCTTTGATGACAAAAGGTAGGTCAAAATTAGTACCCTTGATATTAGGATACTTAGAAATTATAAAAGTTAATGATATTCCAAGTCCACCTCCCACATCTATTATCTCTTTTACTCCTTTGAACCCATTGTAACACTCAACAATTCTCTTCATTTCAATGCAAGTGACATTTTGCATAGCTTTGTTGAATACCTCATTCATTCTACTATCTTTTCCATTGTATTCAAATGCATGCACTCCATGAGCTTTGTTGAATGGTATTTCACCCTCTAATATTGCATCTTTCAAATGAAAACTTAACAAAAAAAAAAAAAGGTCACAATGTATATAAAATTAAAATTTACTAATATAAGATCACAAATGAAAAACAAGGGATTAATTAAGTTACATAATTAATACTCCATTGACATGAGAATAATGTAATTTTACACCGTTAGTGTATTTTAGACTGATTTATGTAAGTTTATCTTTTTTTTAGCTGGGCCACCTTTTTGATTTCATCTCTATGGTCTAACGTTTGTTATAAGATTTTAATTTTAATTTGTTGAAAATAAATCTTTAATTAATTAACATATTGTCTGAAAGGCCCATAACTTGTTAAATAAATAAAAAGATGGTCATTTAACGAAACAATGCCCCCAAAAAAAAAAAAAAGACGGCCAATAAAAATACTACATTGTAAGAAAACTTGCCTTATTTTTCATAATGATCATGATCACGTGCAGTTATCTTTCAAGTGACTTGATAATATAAAATTAGTTGTTTAACTCAATGATTCAAGTATGAGAAAACATGAAATCTTACCAAGAATTAACAGCAACTGGATCAGTAGACAATAGTAAAAAGGGTGCAATTGATGTTCCATCTTTATTTGAGATTAAACTTTGGCTTGATGGAGTCAAATTATATGATGTGTGAACATTTCCTGTTGTTCGTCTTGTATTCCTAAGATACTTAGAACAAAACTTTGAAGAACTTGGTAAGACACAATAAAGTTTAAGAACATTTTCACAACTAGAAAATTAAAACTAGTAGAGAAACTAGAATCAGAAACAGATTAGAAAAAATATACGAAATATTTTTCCTTAAAGAAGAATTGTTGTCAATCTGTGTTTAAAGAATCTTACTAATTCCAACAAACTTTGCAGAAACACGAAGTTACCAAAGTTTAATGAACCAGTGAAGAATAGAAGAACATAAATTAATTCACAAATTTTAAAATCTGTAACACATACCAGAATCTGGAAAAACAGAAAGAAGATCAAGCCCACTGAATGCACAGTGTCCCCTTAAGGAAATTATTCCCCTCTAGTATCCGAGGTTTGATTTGGAATATGTCCTCCCAGGATAGAATGATCTCAATCACCAGTGTATTGATACCCAAAACGCTGGTGTCAGCGAGCCACTCAACGGCAGTAAAGTACACTTAGAATAGTAGATTTAGTAGTAGAAGAAGTCCAGAAAAATTCTATTTTTAAAATGAGAGGAAATTCCTCAATTTATAGAAAACAAAGGGTAGTGTGAAAAGATTCTTATTGTGCCTTACCGGAAAGGTCACAAACCTTTGGAAAAGTCACAATCTTTCGGAAAGGTCACCACCTTTCATAAAAGTCACAACTTTTCATAAAAGTCGCAACTTTTCATAAAAGTAACAACTCTTCATAAAAGTCGCAACTTTTCATCAAAGTCACAACTTTTCATAAAAATTGCAACTCTTCATTTTCCATTCACACCTTTTAAAACCCAACATTTCCATCATCATTTTTTGTAATGTTGCATGTGAGAAAAGATTGACTAGCAAGAAACCTTAGAATCCTTTCAAGAACAAGTGAGGCATTAGGGTTTTTTGTGGGAATTTGAGATGCAATTTCATAAGAAGATAGTTTTTGAGTAGTTGATTTTGCTATAATTTCAAAGAGGTCAAGTTCAATGGCAGCTTTTAAAACCATGTTAAGATATACACCACAAGGAAGATGCATAGCTTTCATCATAGAAATTTCTTCTTCATTGGATATAACAATATTATCCATTGATAAAGCCATGTCCATTTCTTGAAATTAAATAACAATAACTCGAAGGCGTTCGATCTGTTTTTTTTTAGAGGAATGAAAGTCGTAGCTTATGAATTTTAAGACATGTTCTTCATACAATGTATATATAGAGTGTGAAAGTACTTTTATTAATTCCATTTATTTAATGAATTATCTACGGCCGAATATTTTGATAACTCAATTAGTGAAGGTGTTCAAGGGTTTGTTAGGCCGAATACACTCACTTTATTTAAGTAATAATGATTAATATAATGAAAATTTTATCACAATATTCATATTAGTTGATGTATAGTCTTAAAAAATAATTTAAAAAATAAATAATTATTAATATTAAAGATAAAAATAAGAAAAATGTATATTATATTTTCATCTTGATCTGACAAAAATTAAAATATGTTTTAATATAATAAAAAGCTAAAAATGAACGAAGGGAGTATTTTTGCGGTTGTAAATTTTAGAATATTGAAACAAAGATACATAAAATTCTAAGTTAGCATATGATTATGTGTCTGTTAGGCGCAATTGCTTTACGTATATTGTGAATTTTATTTATAACTAGCATTACTATTAAATAATAACTAAAACTTTAAAAAGAAATAAGTAATACCTTATATTTATTGGTCAAATTAATACACTATTGGGATGAGAATCAATTTGGCTGCACACCTAGCTAGTACTTTAGATTCCTAAAAAAGAGCATTGCTCATAAATTGTGGTGACAGCTTACATTTTTATTTACCAGCTCACTACCATTTTTCAATTTTGATACAATCTAGCTTAAAGCCTCAAAAAGGCATTTTGAAAATTTAATTTGTCAATTAATTCTAAGTATGGGTTTATCGGTGAAAGAGACATCATTTAATTTCAAGTTTAAAAGTTGACTACTCCTATATCTAAGTCATAAATAATAAAAAGGGAGAAAAGTCAAAAATATCTTTCGAGTTTCGTTTAATAATTAGTTTCATCCTCCATTATACTACCATTTATTCCCCTCGCCATCTATTGACTTGTCATCTGTACCCTCCAAACTAACAATTTTCCAATGCAAAATGAAAGCATTAGTGACAATTAAAGTTGTTATTGAAGCAAGTTTCAGTGAAGACATATTTTTGTTTTAAATTGAAGATACCTTTTAGAGAATATGATTTGGTGAAAATATCATGGGCTTGCACTATGACAGTCTTGAGATTGAAGTATGGTGATGAATTGTGACATATCTTTATATGGTATCAGAGCTAGTCTTATCCCAATATGTTTAAAAGTTATAGAAAGTATAGACTGATCACTATGTATTATATCTTGCCAGAAGTCATAGAAAATATATACACTAATTATACAATATAAAGTATTTATACATGTGTTATAATTGACTATACATTATGATATACTTAAAAAAAATTTAATATAGTTGAACTATACATAAAGTATACATTGACTATTCAATCTCGATCAACTTGAAGTCACCTCTAAACAGTTTCAGATTATTGATATGAATTTTTTTTTGATATTTTAAATCTTTTGATATACAATTCGCTCAAAACTATTCACGTTTGTACGTAAGGAAGAAGAAGAACAACAACACTAGCAAGCCGAAGACACGGGTGTCGAATGGCCATATATAGACGACTATAGCAATAAATAATTTATTTTTTTAATTAACTCTTTTTTGTGCAAAAAATATAACCTTACGGACATTTTGCGTAATTTTCCCGAAAAAAAAAGGTTCGAAGTCATTAATTAATTTTATGATATTTTGTTACCAACATTAAAAATATGAAAGTGACCTCCTTCACTTATTGGATGGTTGTTACCTATGGTATTGTATGATGTTATTAATTTAAATACAATATTTATTTTAATTGTTAATTAAATTTGTTGTATTGTATTGTTAAATTTAGTATGCGGTATTACTTATTAGAGATATCGTTGTTATTTCTCTTCCTTTTCTTTTTCTTTTTTTCCGCTATTTTGTATTTACTTTTATTAAATAATTATATTTTATTCTTTATTCTACCTTTTTATATTAATTTTTTTTTAAAATTAGGCCAGACCCATTTTATTGATACGTTTAAAAAGTAAATAAACGATAAACGAAAGACTAAAAATTTGATCCTACTCAATTCAAACAAAACATTTAGGAAAGTAAACCAAGAGGGGCTTTGTTCTTTCAGTTGCTTCTCCATACCTTTTTTCTGTAGTTTTACTTCATATATAATTTTTTTTTTAAAATTATCTTTTAAATTGTTGATGTATGATATTTTGAATCATACGATACATGAATATAATGCAATATAGTTTGAAACAATATGTAACAATCCAAATGATAATTCCAGTATATTTAAAGATTCAATGTCCGAGTTTATGATCAAATTTAAAAAAATTGACTCTTGAAATCAGAATGATACCACATGAAACGTCATAAGGAGTATTATTAAAGCAGAAATTATTTAAAAATAGGAAACTAATACTTGTAGAATTCCATGACCCAAGAATAATATGCTCGAGCCACAACTTTGAGAGATGTAAATCCAGCTTGTTTAGCCAAATCTTCAAATTGTTGTTTTGTTCTTTCTTTGCCTCCATGAAATATAATCATTGATATATCAAAACTAAATGAATGCTCAGAGAGAAGATTAGTCTCTGGATATTCTGGCTGTATTCTTTCAATTACAACAACTTTACCATCTTTTGGCAAAGCTCTCCAACAGTTCTTTAGTATTTTCACGCAATCTTCATCATCCCAATTATGAAGTACTGCCTACATTTGTTATTATTATCAAGTCAGAGATTGCTAGATCATATGTACTTGCAAAACGACTCCTAATTAATATGGACATTTTAAATAGAATTTCCAATATATTTTTAAAGTTAAATTACTGACTTTCAATTATAAAAATATATCATTCTTTTATATCCAAACGATAGAAAATAACTATTAAGAAATAATATTATACTAGTATATAATATCTATATAACTAAAATACTGACCTTCAAAATGATGAGCTCTCCTTGAGGAATACTCTTCCACATGTCTCCTCCAACATGCTCTATGCCTAATATAGTAAGCAAGAGTAGTGGTTGAAGCTTAATTTCATCTTTCAATATCAATTAAATGTACATAACAATTTTTTAAAAAAAAATTGTATTATGGACTAACACAAGAAAATGATCCTTATTCAATTTAATTAATTATAGGGTTTTGGTAGTTACCTTCATAAATAGGGGCATCTTTGATGACATGAGGTAGGTCAAAATTAATACCCTTGATATTAGTATACTTGGATATTATAGAAGCTAATGATATTCCAAGTCCACCTCCCACATCTATTATCTCTTTTACTCCTTTGAACCCATTGTAACACTCAACAATTCTCTTCATTTCAATGCAAGTGACATTTTGCATAGCTTTGTTGAATACCCCATTCATTCTACTATCTTTTCCATTGTATTCAAATGCATGCATTCCATGAGCCTTGTTGAATGGTATTTCACCTTCTAATATTGCATCTTTCAAATGAAACCTTAACAAACAAAAAATAAAGTTATAATATTTACTAAACCATTGTCACAAAAAAGGGGACAACCGGCGAAAATACTACATTATTGTTTTTTCAGGCTACTATTATAATTACTTTCACTTGGTCACGTGCAATTATCTTTCAAATGACCTGATAATGAAATCACGAGTACTATAAAGAAAACATGAAATCTTACCAAGCATTAACACCTACTGGACCAGTATTCAGTAGTAATAAGGGAACAATTGATGATCCATCTTTATCTGAGATTAAACTTTGGCTTAATGGAGTCAAACTATATGATGTGTGAATATTTCCATCATCATTTTTTGTAATGTTGCATGTGAGAAAAGATTGACTAGCAAGAAACCTTAGAATCCTCTCAAGAACAAGTGAGGCATTAGGGTTTTTTGTGGGAATTTGAGATGCAATTTCATAAGAAGATAGTTTTTGAGTAGTTGATTTTGCTATAATCTCAAATAGGTCAACTTCAATGGCAGCTCTTATTACCATGTTAAGGAATACCCCACAAGGAAGATGCATAGCTTTCATCATTGAAATTTCCTCTTCATTGGATATAACAATATTATCCATTGATAATAACAATAATCGAAGGCGTTCGATTTTTTTTTTTTATAGAGAGAATTATAGTTAACTTATGAATTTTAAGACATGAGCGCGCTTCATACTATATATATATATATATATATATATAGCTAGAGAGTGTGAAACTTTTTACTACTTTTTTTTTTTTGAATTCCATTTATTTAATGGATTATGTGCGGCCGAATTTTTTGACAATTTAATTAATGAAGGTATTTAAGGTTTTGTTAGGCAGAATTTACTTTTCTGGTTCTAAAAATAATTAATTTGCAAAAAAAATGATAATTTTGTGTTGTTATTCAATTTTTATCCGCACTTCAACAAAATGGTATTACACTTCTCATAAAAAGATATCTGTGTTCCTCCTATTAATGATATTATAATTAAAAAATTATTAGTAACGGACAAATTTTATAGCTAAACAATAAAATCTGTTGTTAATTCTTTTTTATAACGAACGGATTATTTTTTTTAAATGTTAGCTATTATTGATCATAGTTACTATACACTATTGAGAATCATTTTACTTCCACACCTATATAGAAGAGCATTGCTCGTAAATTGTGGTGATAATATATATATATATATATAGTTTAACCATGGTTAAATTATAAAATTTATATAGAAGAGATCAGTCATTTAGTACTCCCTCCATCCACTTTTAATTGTCATGATTTCCTTTTATAGAGTCAAAC
Source organism: Solanum verrucosum (assembly GCF_900185275.1). Taxonomy (NCBI): domain Eukaryota; kingdom Viridiplantae; phylum Streptophyta; class Magnoliopsida; order Solanales; family Solanaceae; genus Solanum; species Solanum verrucosum. The sequence goes on from NW_026020430.1 coordinate 4,841,257, forward strand.
GATAAGAACTTTGACTAACATTTTACGATATATTTTTTCATTATATGGATATGCAAAAAATTGTAATTTATAGTGCTTTTCGTATAGTTTTTGAATATCTAAATTTTTTGTTTAAAATATCGAACTAATGTAATCTAATTTAAACATGACAAATAAAAGTTGACGGAGGGAGTATTAACTTAGGGCAAACATCATAATCATGTCTAATTTTTTCTCTAAAAATTTAATTACCTATATGTTAGTACTACTCTAATTCTTAAGAGGGTGGTCACTCTGCTTCCCCTACTCGTACATTTATCTTGCCCCCACGTTTTCTTTTGACATGCATTTATATATTCATTTAATACAAACATTATATTATTTATGTAAGTTTTTCACTTGAAATTTTACTCTCTCCGCCATATTTAAGATATATTTTAAATTTAAGTGCCTTTAGATTTACGATGGAAGGAGTACTTTATATTATTTTTTATTTTCCCACCCAGTCATGTCCAGGGGCAGATCTACGTAGGTGTCGTCACGTGACACTGCTTCGTCGAAAAAAATTACCAAATATACATATATAATTAAAGGCAAAAGTAGAAAGATCGAATATATAAATATACACTTAACTTAGCTGGTTTGATGCATTAGTTCCAATGTAGAGGTCGTGTGTTTGAATCCAGAGCTTGTCATTTTTTTATTAATTAATTTTAATTTTAAAAAGTTATTTTGAATACATTTTTTTTTAAAAAAAACTTTAAAAATCGTAAGTTTTTTTATAATTTTTTTTTAAAATATTTCTTTTTAGAAAATGTATAGTAGTGAGCCGAATTGTATTTTATTCATATTTTGTTCTTTCTTTTTTCAAAAAAATATGACGTCACATTATTTTATTTATTATTTTTCATTTTAAAAGGTGAAGCCCCTTACAAAAATCTTGTGTACGCCACTGGTCATGTCCTGTATTTGCATTGGTGGCTAACTAAATCTGAAAGGAGGCCCGATTTTGGAGACAACGCTTTCAATAAGATTTATTTTATGGAAAAATTACATAAATACACAACTTATTTTACCATATTTTCTAACATTCCCTATCATTTGAAAAAATTACAAAAATTCGTCCTCTCTCATATTTTTTTCGGATACATAACTTTACGCGATGTATTGGGACGTACGTGATGTATCATGACGTTGAGTGATGTATCTAAAATCGAGACATGATGTATCGAGACATTGAGGGATGTAATGAAAATTGGGACGCAATGTATCAGAACGTTTTGGGATGTATCAGGATTCCATCAAATTTAAGGAATTTTTATAATTTAGAAAAGAGTAAGGATATAATGTAATTAGCTCTTAACACTATGAGATTTGTGTAACATTCTCTAATCTTATTTCTAAAGCTTCGAACCCATGACCTTTGATTAATGGTAGAGGAGGAAAGGTGTATAATTATTACTACTCTACTAGATGCCAACTTGCTATATGCAACAAATACTACTCCTACATTCTATCTTAAGATGATGCCCAGAAGCCCTACCCGCTACATTTTTCTTGCCAAACCCTCCTTTGCTCCTTCCCGTCCATTTCTTCTTTCCCAGCTACTCACTAACTTTTTCATTTTTGCTATAAACTATAGAAAAAAAAAAAAAAAAATGTTCATATATAGGGTTTGTTTCTGATACATCTGGAAAAATTGAAACCAAGACTAGAAACCCCTTTCTTGTGTCGAAGATTAGGAAGACAAATAATCCCACCTCCGCATTTATCCCCCGCTGTGTTGGTTTCATTAGGAAGAGCTCGAAATGGGTCTCCCTAGGGAGACATTCTTAAAAGGTGATGGATAGACGTAAAGCCGAAACTTATATCATGTTATTATTAGTTGTTAATCACTGACAACAGTTGCAGAAGTTATTACACTACCGAACCATTGCGCAGCAATCAGTATGCTCAACTTGCTTTTAAGCAAACCAAACTCTAATGTGATGACTAACAAGCAGAAAAATTGATATTTCTCATAACAATACACTACAACAACATAGACGACGCAAGACTTTTTTCCCTAACACCTCAAGCGGAGCAAATGTGCATGTATATCCCAGCATCGAATCCTCTTCTAGTTTATTTCCATAACTTCACAGAACTGTCATGACTTGCAGAAGCAACCATTCCAGTCACTGGTGACTGTGCTAGGGCGGCGACAATATTTTCATGTGCTGGAATTGTCATGCTTTTATTCTCAACCATGTTCCACAGCTCCAAAGACTGTTAAGTGCATGCATACATTTGGGTAAATTTTCTGAATAACATACAAAAGGAATGATAGAAATAAAGGAGAACAAATATTTACCCTCATTCCTCCAATCACCAATAGAGCTGAATAACTAGGATGAAATACACAAGAGTGGAACTGATTTCCATTTGAACTTAGCTCGTGGATGCAATCACCAGTGTTCAGTGACCAAACTTTGACAGACTCCTCGCTTACTGATGCCAGTAGATCACCATTGAGATCCCAACAAAGGTAGTTCACCACTCCAGTATGTCCCTGTAAACACAATTATCTTGGCAAGTGAGGAATTATGGTTGGAACATACAGAAAATATGGAAGTGCCAGAAACACACACACACACACACATATATATATATATATATATATAGTTTTTAAGTAACAGTTGACGTAATCCAACACACAATGGAAGTTGAGGACAAACCTGGAAAGACTGCAGTTGCCTGTCATTTTCGACATCAAAGATCGATACCACCTTATCTGATGCAGCTGCCAGCAGCTGACCAGTTATTGGCTGGAATCTCACTTGTGCACTGCCTCCTTGCTACAAGTAGAGAGAGGAGACAATTTGAAGATAGTTCATAGGAATATTATCACAACAAATTAATTAAACATAATGAATGGTAAAAGGCAAACCTTTGACACTCGAGTACATGAGAATGGACTAATACTCCAGTACCTAATCTCATTGTTGCTATCACAGAAACAAAATACATCATTCTTTTTCGGATGGAAATCCAGCGACATAACATGAGAAGAATGCCCGGTGTATGAATTCAAACAGTAGCCAGGCTGCAAAAAAATAAATTCGACAAGGGATCATTTGAGTGTGAATATGTGGTAAAAAAAATATAGATTGGTATTGTTGAACAATATATGACAATCGGATATCTAAAAATATGAACAATCAGGTGTCATGTTGTAAGCGACTACAGGTAAGGCCTGGCTTCAACATGGTGATTAAATAATTATTCAGCAGAAAATGTCTAAACAATTACATTGGCAGCATCCCACAATCTCACAGACTTATCAAATGAAGCAGTTGCAAGCTGAGTTGAATTAGGCCTGAACCGGACATCTGTAATCAAGAATTGATGTTCTTCTGGGGTGGTCTCCGTTTGTAAGGTATCCATGTTCCACAGAACAGCCTGATAAATACACAGGAGGAAAGAACTTATAAGGACAACTGATTTAGTGAAAACAAAAGTGCGGCAGAAAATGCTCAGTCACTAGTGAAGTATAAAGGAGATTTAACCACTGAAAAGCACATCCACCATTGGAATGAAATGAAACACTTGATCCATTTGTTGATAAAGTAAAAAGGAATTTCATTAAAAGGCATCCAATTATCTCCATATGCTAAAGATGTTAGTCTCCATATGGAAGTGCCTTTCTACCTTCTTGTCATGTCCGGCACTAGCGAGAAGCTTTCCATCTGATGAGAAATGGCAGCAAGTGACTTTATTCCTTGTGCGTATACAACCAACTTCACCGAAGGAGAATCCTGATATATTTATCCTCTTAGTAAATTGGCAACAAAAACAACAAAGAAAGCATTTATACAAGTCAAACTCGCATTATCACCTTTGGAAGACTCGGGTTTGTGCTCAGTAATCGTTTGTTTCATTGTTCCATAGATATTTCCATCTCCCCCATCATTTGATAGAAATGACTCCACGTTATCTTCCAGGGAACCAATGTCTCCAAACGTCTCCAAGTCATCCTGTACGATAGATAAAGGCATATTGGAGATGATCCCAAATTTAACATCAAAACGCATAAAGAATTAATAAACTTTGCTTATTCATCAAAGATACTGGAAGCTATAAGATAACTAAGTACTTCTTTACAAATATAACATGCTCAGAAGTGCAAAATACAAAAAATGTGGATGAAAGACAATTAAGTTTTACCAGCTGATTTGTAGAGGACGCTATACCACCAGTTCCATCTCCTCCATACATCATCATGCTTTTTGACACACTGCCGACATGCTGCAGACTACTGGCACTAGTCATTCCGTCACCAGGTGTATGAGTTGATGCTGGTGAGCTTGGTGAAGGGCCAACAGTATTTCCGGTGCCAGTACTATTTGCAGGTCCAGATGACGAATGTTGCTTCCTTTTTCTGCTATTCTGAATCACAGGAGATAGATAGGTAAACTTCTCTTCCATTGGCTCTGAGAAGTAAGGTAACTTAAATTTTCTAAAAACTAAATATAAATTTTAGAAACATGAAAAGGAAAAAAAAGATAATAGGCCACATGCAAGATAAACAATTACATTGTTAGAAGTACTTCTGCGGACATGGTTGTTGGCTGATATCAACAAAGATAAAATCAGAAGTGAACTCTATCTGGTTAAGCTAACCTGTGGCAATTGCTGCTGTTGCTGTTGCAGCTGCAACTGGTCCTGTTGTTGAGAGGAGGATTGTGGAATTTGGGCCATTTTCATCTGTTAAAGAGAAGTAATTAGTACACAAGGAGTTTAGAGTAGAAAATTCTACCCGTCACAACTAAATTCCAAGAGCCTCTCTGAATCTACAGAAAGACACAGCATTGTTTAAAAACCGTACATATATCATCACACACAATAAGCTAGTGAGGAACAATTTAAGAAGCACTCTCAAAGACAGCTGCAAGGCTAAGGCATGTCAACTGCACAAGACAGCTGTAATGGTGCCAATTAAACTGAAAGATGTACAATCCATTAGTAAAGTAAGTGCTAATACCTAGCCAAAAGCTAAGGTCTCATTGCATTTTGGTTGAGATCCAGGCCTCAATTTTCTGATAATTAGTTTCACTTGCCATCGGCCTTGATATATAATCCTGGCACTTCAGTGACTAAGAACCAAGAAACATTTATTTGTAGAATCCCTTCGTCACAAACTCCCACTAGTCTGCAATGTTTGCTCTTGCGTCATAACATGGAAAAGGCTTATCCAAAAATGGCAAAGGTGAGGGCTTGATGAACTATATGCTAGTTCAAAGTTAATAATCTGGAGGCAGTAAAGCACAGCCTGCTACTCATTTGTTAAATGGTCTCCGTCGCAGTTTAGGGGGTAGTTTGTCTTCTCCTCTTGTTCTCCAAAGGTAGGTTGAAGTAAATGAATACCAACGCACCAGGAAAGTAAGGACTGTTAACGTCAACCCACCTTACTCTAGAGAACTTACTACGGTTTCCCAGTAGCGCATTCCTAACAATCCTCACGGATAAGCCTCGACAAGGAAAGAGATAGCAAGGAAAACACTATCCCTTCAATTACCTGCTTTATTATTAGTAACAAACTAACATATCATCAGGCGCTCCCATAATCTGCTCATCTACCCTCCAGATGAGTAAAGAAGAAAAGGAAATTTTAGAATCTCTCTCTGTCTCTCTTAAAAATTTTAGTCCAGATTCGGAAACTTCCCAACATGATTCAGCTTATGCTACTCTATTTCCTCATTATTTTAGTTAATTGGCTTCAGCGACCTCAAAATTGGCATGCATTGCTTTCAACGTCAAGCTTCAATAGCATTCTGTCTCCTCCTTTCTGCTCTAGAAAGGAACAAAATACAAGCATCTTGAGGAAAACGCAGTTAAAAATGATCTTTGCACTAAACAATGCATTAAAATTTGGATCTAAGAGGAAAACAACCCATGCGCTCTCACTGTGACAAATAGTCTTTAAGATTGCATAATGGACAATGCAAAACATAACTAGCCAGTGCAGGTACTCTTCTTCATTCTAGGAAAGTAGACCTAACCTTTGGTGAATTTGATTGTACTGGAGAGCATATGGATCCATCATTTCTTGGTGGCTGACCATCTTTTGCATTGAAGTTACCTCTTGGTAATCCACCATATCCATAGCTAGGGGAATTCAGGTTACCTTGTGCTTGAGCCTGTGCAAGAGCCTGCTGTTGTTGTGATGCCAAAAGATATTGATTTTGGTTCTGTATATTGGGCTTCTGTACTTGCAAACCAACACTTGGCCTCAAATGGTCAATTCCCTGTCAATATCAATGAGCAAAGCAGCCAAACATTAATATCGAAATTGTGGAAATTCAACTTTTAAAATAAATGAAAGCAATTATTAGTAACTTACAGTTAACGGCCAGCCCTTCAATGGTAAACCAGTCATACCTTGATTTAAGCCTAAAGAACCAGGAGAAAATGAAAGAACAAGTTACCCAAGTGGCCGCCAATATAATCATGAACAAAATTGAGTTAGAACTACCACCCCACCCTAATACCTCCCCTCCCCCAAAAATACAAAAGAACCAAAAGCAATGGAAAAAGAGAAACACAGAACTTCTCAAAATTGAAATCCACTATAAACAGACCCAACAAAAAGATAACAACAACAACATACCCAGAAAAGAACTTACTAGTTATTACTGATGCCCACAAAGAACATCACTCAAAAATCTACCTTAAACTCACACCAACTATTTCTGCTAAACACACATGCTTGATATGCCAGACAACTTTCCGAAAGGTCACATTAAAAAGGTAATAAATAAAAACCATAACAGCAGTGGCTCTAGAACATTCCAACAGTGATTACTAGATTTATGTCCACTACGAATGCTAAAGAATCAGAAGTAACAAACAAGAAATATTAGTAAGAAAATATGCATGATGCCAGTTGAAGGAGCACTATCAGGAATTGACTCCAAAAATCTACATAAACACTAACATGGATATCACGGACAATCAGCTATGCCAAAAAGGGGATGCAATGAGGCAAAAATGTAGGTGCCAGGTATTGCACTAGTTATGTTATTTATATGTGACTGAACTTGGAACAGATTGAAGATGGAAATAATCATTTCTGAAGTCCTGAGCCAATCCTCTAAAATGTGGAAGTTTTAATCTTCTAGAACTTGCAGTACAGGAAAGAGAGAGAGCAATTTAATTCATGAAAGTTACCATAGAGGAGAGGAATATCCATTTGTCTGGTAGCCAATAAATGGAAGAATGAAAGTGTTCAGATTACGGCAAATGAATGCCATAAATGGATATGGGAAAATATATGGAAAAAAACACACTTCATAAGGATGTCCGCGTTGCAGAGATATGAATTGAAAGAGTTCATTAAGAGAACTCCATGCTTCCTTTCAAGGATAAAATTAGATAATATTCCAAACTCATTTCATGTGATAACATTTGAAAATGAAATGTTTTACGACTAGAGATCATTAGTTGAGTAGCTGGACAAAGGGTGCTAAGCAACCAAGACGACAGTACCTGCACCGCTGAGTCCTGACTTCGACTGTAGAATAGCTTGCCCATAAATTGATGAAGGATCCATGGGCAAAGATTTCTGAGTACCACTCAAGTTCACTTCCGTTTTAATATCCTACATATTTTCCAAGGATATTGGGCTGAGCTTGGTCCAAGACGACAAAATAAACTCAATAATAAGTAGATATCTGAGATAAGAGTTCAACTAGCTACCGCAGGCATCTGAGGGCGCCCTTGCATTTGCTGCAATGCTGCAGACATGCTACCCGAATTACCTTGTACCAACTGGCTGAATCAACAGAGAACAAATGCAGGTATAGAAGTTCAGACAAAGCATGCAACAAATTAATAGAGGCTACCTAAAGTAATGCAAAAAATGCAGGAGACGTGGTAAGAAAATCTTGCACCACTCATACCGTTGATGATTAGATGCAGACTTGAGAAGCGCCATCCTATTGGGATCAATAAGAGGTGAAGATGTCTCCGAGTCCAAGGAATGAGGGTGCTTCATTTGTTCCTCGTACATTTTCATGGCCAAAACACTAGCAGATGGTTGCCCCATCATGCCGCCTTCAGAGTTTATAGAGCTTATAGGACCACCAAGGGAGGGATTTTGATCCCTTCGCTGTAATTGGGCATTTCGTTGTTGCATGAGCTGTAACTGCTGCATCTGTAGCTGTTGTTGATGTTCCCTTGCTTTCATCTGCTGTGTCTAGAGTTTAAACCAAACAAAACAAGGTGCTTAAGCCTGGTTATAAGTAGAGAAAGCCACAGAACTACTTCTAATGTTATTTAGGGCGACGAATGACACATCATGTAAGTTCAACAAACCTCTATGTACGCTGCTGCTGCTTCGGAATGTTTTTCATTTGTCCGTGCAATGAAAATGTCCCAAAACACAGACCACCATTCAAAAAGAAATCCTCCAGGTGCATCAATGGCTACAAAAGGACAAAATCAAATTATGAACACCTCAAATGTGTTAAAGGTATGAAAAAGGAGAATAACCATGAACTACTCTGCAGATTGACTAGCAAAACAACTAGAGATAAGATGATATACATAGAAACAATTAGAATCAAAAGAACTCAACACATAAACATCATTACCTACGGGATCCGTAGCAACCTTCCCTTCTGTCATGAAAGCTTTTGCAGAATTATGCAGCTTTCTTTTCAACAGATAGTCATGAATGTAAACATCAAGCCTATCAAGACAACAAAAATCAATTCCATCATAACTGTGAACACTAGTACTCTTTATCTAGGGACTTCAAAAAGATTGGAAATTTCTGTTTCTTCTTCTGACTATATTTGAGAATTTGGTACTTAATCACAGTCTTTTAATCTTTGGTAGTGAAACATGGATGCTGGACGTTTTTAACAAAGAAACTGAAAATTTAAAATGAGCTGACTAACAGGAAGAAGTTGCATACATCTTATCAGCTTCCCAATTACTCTGCGCCATGACTTTCACTCGATCACTTCCTGCAGGAAATTCCACGCAGCCAACTACCAGTAATCACAGCAATCACAGAGCTACACAAAAATAACATAAACACAGTTAAAAACAAATTTATCAATTAAAATGAAAAATGAAAATACAGGTTTAAAAACCGAAATGATTCTCATCAAGTAACATTTTACCAATTATGAAGATCAAATCCAGCATTGCTGATTCAACAAAAATCTCTGTTTAAAATTTTAAAAAAAAAAGGAACCCTAATTCAAACAAAATCAACCGTAATTAACCAAAGTTGATGAAACAAAAGGTAAGATCTTCATCAATTCATAATTCTCAACTCCAAAATCACACAGTAACACTATCACAAACTCGAATTCACAAATTCACAAATCAGCTCACAACCTCAGCAAGCTCAACACACAAACAAACAAAAAAATCTCCAGCCAAATAACTACCTGAAAGAAACAGTAATTCAAGTAGAACAGCTCCAATTGAAATCAGCTAAATCAAGTTTTCGCACAAACCCTCCGATCAATTACACTTTTTCCGAACATTAATCAACGATTAAAACATAAACTTAGATACTTATCATCAGCAATTCAACACTTTCTTCTCTAAAATTCACCATTCATAAGCTTGTAAAAGATTCTCTTCACAAGGAAGAAGAAGAGCTTCAACGAAAGGAAAAAACGGACACAAAGAGAGGGTATATCAAAGTGAAGGGGAAAGCCGAAAATAGCAAAACAGGCTGTCAAGTAAGGTACCGAAGCTGAGGTTAGGATTAGCTTTTTGTTTGTGTTTGATTAGGATGGGTATTAGGTTCGGGGGGATTGGCTCGGTGATTCGGTTCGAGTAAAGGGGTAAAGTGGGGACAATATTTACGTAAGCAAAAAAGCGGTGCTTAGAGTGTAACGCGCGGAGAAAGCGCAAGTGAGAGTATAATTAAAGAGGTAAGGTCATTATCGGGAAGTAGTTACAAGTAATTCTGAACTGTGTGCTATAAAGTCTATATATTGAGATCCCTATAGTAAGCTACTATGCCTAATTTTAGAAACAAAAAATCTCCGTCTCTACTTGCATGTCGTTCTTACGAAAATAAATATTTTTTATACTTACTATTCTATAAAATCAATGCATTTCATACCTGCTATTTTTCTTATTTTATCCTTAAGAATTTACCAAAATATGCATTCATGAATCAAAATAAATTAATTCATGTTCATTTTTTGAAAATTGAACTTGAAGAGAACACTAAATAAGGATGCAACGGCAAAATTACTTAGTTTCTTAAGGGGAGTGAAATCTAAAATTGTGACAATTAAATAGGAACGGATGAATAATATTTCCTTTGTTTAAAAAAGAATAATCTACTTTGACTTAGCACACAATTTAAATAAATGTCAAATATATCAAAATATCTTGTGGTATGCAATATATTATGTAGAAAGTTGAAATTAAAGTGTTACTTCAAATTTTTTTAAACGGAAGGAGTTATAAATATAATTATGGGTTCGCCTTTAGCGATCATTGTTCAAATATACATTCATGAAATTCGAAAAATATCATATAAATTAAGACACAACGAAAAGAGTAAAGAATAAACAACTATTTTTAGGTTACCCTCAAATATTAAGGAATCCGTTTTATCATTTTGTGTGATTTAGTGACAGAAGAAAAGGCACACATGTAATCATGTAGGACAATGTTCAGATTGTTATGTTTGTTGATAAAACATGTGTAACATAAAACTGTTTAATTGTCACTTTCACAACACATAATTGCATGCCTAGATTCTATTTTTTAAAATAAATAAATAAGCCTTTTTTATGCACCCAAATGTGTTCAGCAGATATAATTTGACTTTCTGTTCAAATATTCAATAGATAGAATTGTTAGTTTAGTTAGGCATCTTAACTGAAAAATTAAATTGACAAGTTTGAGGGACCATTAATATATTTAACCTAACTATTAAGTATCATGATGTGACTATACATATTTCTAAACTCATACATCGAGTCGTATTCAAAATTGAATTATATTAGTAAAATTATTCATACCCTTTGCAGAAGATATGAGAAGGAAAAGAAAAAATATGGAGATTATGCTGGATTACCTCGTAATTATTCAAATATAGTTTTATAAGTTATTCTTTCCGTCCCAATTTATATAACTTGATGTTTGACGGATGCTTACTTCTGGAAATTGAAGATGTTTTCAAACAAGATGCTACAATAATCTTGACCAGAGGGCTAAAAGTTTTGGTTTTCTTGATGTTATGGTTGAATTTTCTGTTTCAACAAGTTGTGTTGTTAATCTGTATTACTATTAAATTATGTAGAACAGAAACTTCGGAAAAATTTGTGAGGAACAGAGATTTTAAGTGTATCAAAACAAAAAAAATTCAAAATCAGTAAACAGAAAATAACCTGAAAATATTTTCTTTAAGGAAGAAAAATGAGCCCACAGAAAGCGAACCACTAAACAACAGTACACTTGAATTTCTTTATGTATAAAAAGAAGAAGTTGTAAAATTTGTTGTTGAAAAAATGAAAGAAACCCCTTTATTATAGAAAACAAAGGATAATATGAACAGGTACTTATTGTGCCTTATTGAAAAGATTACAACTTTTCGGAAAAGTCACAGCCCTTTTTATAAGTCACAATCTTTCAAAAAAGGCACAACTCTTTATTTTCCATTCACCCATTTTAAAACCTAAAAATGTGTCCCTTATCAAATAGAGAACTACGCATTTTAATGCATTCGTTTTTTTCTTGGTGTATGCCTGGATTCATTTCTATTTAAACATAAATAATACTCCTAAGTCTTTTATGCACCCAAATGTGAGTAGTATTGTTAGCTTAAATATTCATCAATAGATATAATTGTTAGTTTAGACTTCTTAACCGAAATATTAAATTGACAAATTTGAGGACCATCAATATATTTAATTAGCCTATAAGTATCATATCAGATTATACCTTCTTTCACTTTTCATTTTCGATTTATAAACTTTTGAAGAAATAACACGTAGCATGTTATAGTTATTTCATATTGTTTTATTTCTCAAACTCATATATAGTTAGGGGTGTAATCAAAATTGAATTATGTTATTGAGATGTATGGCGCGCAGGATTAAGTATTTGATATTAGAATATGTTTGAAATTAAGTGTCATATTATTCCGTTTAATGTAAATTAATTTTTTTAATAAGAAGTGATTAAGAATTTTATGAGGTCTCTGTCATAGAAATTAGTTCAGCCGCGCGTGAAAGCTGATTTGGTCACCTGGACTGAAAAAAAGAAGTCACAGAGACTGGAATTCCGATTTGTTGTAGTCTTCGTCCGTACAAATAAAATAAAAAAGAAGCCAATTTTGTGCGGCGTTGGTCAATTTTTACCGCTTCTATTTTCTTGGCGGCGCCAAAAAGAGAAGAAATTTAATTAATTTATGTACACATTCTTAATCAAAAAAGAAACTAATTCACACTTCGTTCAAAAATGAAATTGAGGTTAACCCTTCTTTTATCTATGTATACTTTTTTTCTTTTTTTTTATGTATACATTATTTTGAATTTGTTCAGTAAAATAATAATAGCATATTTAGTGTAATATTATAGTGGGGTTCAAAAGTGTAGGGTGTGATTAGAATTTACCCCTATGATGTAGATTTTCTTTACCTGTCTAGGAGCTTTCATCTTCGTGCTTCATCAAAATAATGGTCAAAATGAATTCAATTGCCAACTATCCCTATTCTCTGTCAACTATCCCTATTGAGAATAGGATTGACTACCAATTCCGTTTCTTTGGCCTAATTATCGATTAGAAGATATATCTGTGGAATTGGCTAAGCATTTTATTCGAACAAATATAGAGCCGGAATGGATGGCTTTGTGTCTATTACTAGTTTTTCCGACTGATCAATATTCAAATAGATGGGGTAAACTAAGGAGCTCAAATCGGCGGGTTCTTTCCCTTGGCGGAATTGCCACATGCTATGAAATTGAACAATGTTTCGCAAAGAAATAGCCCACTTGACTCAAATCATAGCCTTAAATGGTAAGTGAGAGATATTTACCATCTAAACAACTCTCTCTGGTATACCTACCTCTACGAGATAGAAAGGTTATGGGAAGGGAAAAAAAAATATGGAAATTGAAGATGTTTTCTAACAAGATACTATCATAATTAATCTTGAGCAGAGGGCTTAAAGTGTTGGTTTAGTTGATGTTTTCAATATTGCAACTTGGCAAGGTCGGATTTTGTGTTTCAACAAGGTGTCTGTGTTATCAAATAGAGAATTACGCATTATAGTACTAATACATAGCTTGATGCTAGCTGCAGTCTCTAGTTTATTCGTTTTTTGTGTGTTGGTAAGCAAGTTTAGCTGTATATTGCATCTTTCATTGATATCTGACTTGATTGATTATGCATTTCCATGTCAAGTGCTGAGATGCAGTTAATCTTGTTTCATGTGTCGATTCTATGCAATCTTTTACTCTGATATACATTTGGTCATAATTTTTTTTTGAATGTCTACAACTTAAGCCAAGGTGTAGCCTGTTAGCTCTCAGGTGCATTTTTTTTGGGAAAAGCTATTGAACTGTTTTGTTCTCAATCAGTTGTTCTTACTGTGTATGGATATTTGTTCATGAATTTCACTGGAGTTGTGGTTTATGGCGTTACGAATATTATTTTGGAGCTTGTATACAACATGCTTCAGAAGTTTATCAAACATTTGTTGTGAGGGAGTTGCATTGTATCGTTCTCATCTTCTATCGATCAGTGCCTATGGTACAACAATTAGAGCCAACATTGATCAGGGATAATGCTGTTCCACAAGCACTACAGTTCATCTAGTACGTACGCGAGATGACCAATCTAGCAAGACAAAGATCAGTGAGGATGCTAAGAGTACCTTCCAATCATGAAGAGCAGAATATGAAGAATGATACGCCATCTACCAATGCTGCTGTTATAGAGGGGATGCTCGGAACAAGTAGCAAGGGGAATTTTATGGTTACGGGCCGGAACACTAGGTGTGAGTAAGGCTGCATATATACTGCTTTAGCAAGTCATGCTAAGATATATATGTGGACACATAAGTGCTACTCAGAGCTGACATCAACAAGTAGAAGAAATCTTTTATCGTTTCATTTCTTGGTGAGATTGATGTAACAGATCGTACATCCATAAGCTCAATACATTCCTTATCGTTCTTTTGGGGAAACAGGTCTTTTATTCTCGTAAAAGAATGTTTCTGAATCATGATGTTGAATAACGAAAAGAAGTTAGCAATATGGATATAATGATAAGTGATCAAATTGGACACTGTGTAATTCTGAAGTATAATCTTCAGTACAATATCACTTGTTTAACACATTACAACACTAAAGATGAGCAAATGCTAACATGATCAAGACTTTTATTCAAACAACCACAAGTACAACTTAATAGCCAGGCTGTTGGAAGCCATAGATGGTGAATCCTCCGTCAACTGGTATAATCTGACCAGTGACATAAGAAGCACCAGGAAGGCAGAGATACGCGATGAGGGATGAAACTTCTTCCACTTCTCCTGAACGCCCAAGAGGAATTCTTGATATTAAGGCATCCGAAAATTCTTTATCCTTGAGCAACTGTCAGTATAGAACCACCAAATTCATCACATACAACATTTAAGACAGTGGAGCATTTTTTAACCAAACTGTAAACGGATGACCTTTCTGCATACTTTAAGGGAATTTTGACCCTTTTCCCCTTTCCAATTTAAAATGAGCCTAGATTCACCTATGCACTGATGCAATATATAATCAGACACAGAATCAACAAGAGGAGAATCTCACATGTTTCACGAGGGGAGTATTTGTGTAACATGGTGCAACAGCATTAACACGAATACCATCTCTTCCCCATTCACAAGCCAGATTTCGTGTAAGCTGAATCATTCCCGCTGCCATCAGTTAATATATCAAAGGAAGATGGTAAGAGTAGTAGGTAAAAACTTACTCGCACCTGATGTGTAAACTAAAAGCACGAGTAGAGTACCTTTTGTTGCTCCGTAAATAGAAGTACCAGAGACATGGACAAGACCAGCAACAGAGGCAGTGAAAACAATACTTCCAGCTCCAGATGATTTCAGAATAGGATGAGCAAGTTGACTGAAATGGAATGAAGATTCTAAATTGGTAGCCATCATGTATGCATAATCTTCAGCATTATAATCGATAGAGTGCTTCCAAATGTTTGTTCCAACATTGTTTATCTACATCAACAACATAAGGCAATAGTAAATTTGGTCAATTTTTTTTATACTGAATGAACATTAAATGTTAATTTCCAGTGTTGGATCTATCAATTTCACATTAGAGCAGCTCTTTCAACTTCCGCCTAATTATTCAAGAATCAGGAGTTGTCTGCCCGCCTAGAAGAGCAACTCGGATTGGTACGTCTTTTCATTAATTTTAACTATTGGATCTCACTTTGAATACAACATCTATCTAAAACGTCTAATATCCAAGCAAGTTAGGCCAAAAGACTGTACAAATCCACATTGACAGGGGTGGATCCAGTGCTTCGGCTTGACTTGAGTATAAATTCTTAAGTATTTGAGAACCCACTAAAATCTCACCAAATACTAGATCTTACCCGCCTAGAAGAGCAACTTTAATTTAATTGATCCTTTTTATTGATTTTGACCATTAAATCTCTCTATGAATATATCATATACAGTACTTGATATGTCTAAATCCAAACAAGTTAGGTGGATTAGTTATACGAATCCTCACAGGGCCATTGGGGCAGATCCAGTACTTCGACTTGACACATGTATAGATCGATATATACCTACTAAAATTTCATTTCAAGAAATACTCTTTAAATTCTAAATCCATACCTTTTAAAAGTACGATAAGTCCAGTGTTAAGAATATATATATATTAAAAAGTCAAACCCATAGTCTCGATTAATCCAAGCACTTAGTTAGGTTGATCAGCTATACGAATCGTCACACTAACAGTAATGACAAGGCCAAAGGGGCGGATCTAGTGCTTCGGCTTGACTATTAATAAGAAGATGGATTTATGGTACTCACAAGAATGTTAAGTTTTCCATCAAATTCAGAGGAAACTTTTTTCATGAGCTCAATTCTTTGGTCTCTACAAGTAACATCACATGCTGAGCCTTTCACTTGTATGCCTCTGTCTGCCCAATCTTGCATTGGCTCATTAAGCTCTGATTCTGTCTTGGAACATGTGTACACTTTTGCACCAAGTCCAGCTAGCTCCTCTACAACTGCATGACTAAAAAAAAAAAAACTTATTAAAGATTTAAGTTATATGCACGAACAACAAGTCAACTACTAATAACAAATGTAAAGAATTTTTACACTAGATCATCGTCATGAAATTAAAAATGTAAAGTACCCAATTCCAGTAGTGCCACCAGTGACAAGAGCAGCCAAACCATTAAGTGACCATCTAGAACTTTTGGCAAACGCTGCAACTTTAGCCATTTGAGTTCTACTTTTTTCTTGCTTCAAAGATATTGTGTGTGTATATATATAGGAAAGTATATATTTTATTTTATAGATACTTAATTAATTAATTGCTCCAAAAAAATAATTAAACATTATATAAAGTAGTACGTACAGCTATAATATATACTACATTTTTTATTTTCAAAACCTTACTATAACTCTCACGTGCAGATTTTCGAGGCTCGTGTTAGATGTAGCTAAACCATGTGGAAGATGACAATATAATACCAAAATGCCCTTTAATCTTGTGGTCTTAAACATGCATGTCACATGGAAAACTGAAATTAAAAAACAATTACATACTCGAGCTAACTCCCATGATTTTTGATTAAAATTGAAGGGATCTTATTCATTTCACCACGCGATTTTTGTTTAGTGTTGGTGATTTTCCATGTTCTATATCAACACGTTTTTTGAGGAGATAGATTTGTAAGTTGTAACAACGTCGCCTTCAAACATATATATGAATATAAAATAAACAACACATAGTGGTAGGGATGGCAATGGGGTGGGGTGGGTTTAGTTTAACCCGCAAATTTTTTAATCTGCCTTGCCCCGCATAACAAGTTTTTTCATTTTTGGCGCCCCACATAATTTTTTAATTTTTTTTTCTAGTTAAGTTTGATACTAAAAGTAGAATTCAAAAAAATAAATTCATTTCTTAAGTTTTATTAATTTAATAGAGAATAAAGACTTAAAAATTTACTTTTTAGAGGTAAATTGGGAAACATGTAACAAATTGTATTATTTTTTATTGAACCATTTTCATTTACTATCTTAAATATTTTAGTATCTTTAAACAAATTATCTTAATAAATAATGATCTATCACTCTTATTATAATTAACATGCAAAAAGTTAAAATTAAGTTTGAACTCATATAAATTCACATATACCCACAATCCGCCCCGCATAGCTTTAAACCCACCCCGCCTCATTACCATCCCTACAGGGTGGACGGTAAAAACGAGTGGCTTTCTAGCATTACTTAGTACTTTGTAGGGAAGGGATATCACTAAAATTAGTTGATAAATATATAAGCTAATTTGGAAACTTTTAAAAAATTTAACTTCCCATGCATTTATCTTAATGACATTTTTTTAGAAATATGCGTGGCATGTTCAAAACCATAATTTTAATTATAGTTACTTTTGGTATGTTGGTACCAACATTATTTTTAACAAATACAAAATTTTATGCTCAATCAAATACTATTATACATTTTTAAAAAACATGATAATATTTAACACATCCCAACTTTAATTCATGAAGGTTTCAGCTAGAACACGCTTGAGGAACATAGAATAAAACAATAATAATAACAACATACTCAGTCACAATCTTACCTCTACCTTGTGAAGGCAGAGAGATTGTTTCCGTTCAACGAAAACACATAACATGACCAAATTAAATACAACATTATTACAAAAGTACTAGGTAGCTAGAAATTCTACACTACCATTTTCAAACAAGTCCTTAAGTTCGAGCTGAAGAAGTAATATCGCTCGATCATTATTATCAAACTGACTGCAATTTTTTTCTGTCCGACTATTAATAATTAATAGCCAGGCTGTTGGAAGCCATAGACAGTGAATCCTCCATCAACTGCAATAACTTGGCCAGTAACATAAGAAGCAGCAGGAAGACAAAGATAAGCTACCATTGATGAAACTTCTTCAACTTCTCCAGGACGCTTAAGAGGAGTTCTCGATACTACCCCTTCCATAAATTCTTTATCCCCCAGCACCTGTGAATACAAAGCCATCAAAAGGGTCAAATTTGTCTTTTCGCTATCAAATAAGGATCAAGTTTACCCTTCATTATACTACTCATACAAAAATATATAATGTTACCTAATAAGTCACTCAAATATACCCTTTCTCCTAATTATATTAGGTCTATCCAAAGTGGACGTATAAAGCCATTGATACAAAAATATTTTAATTTATTGGATTCGAAAACTATTATTTATATTTGTTTAGTAAATTTCTTAAAGCCATTGATAGAGTCGTCAAAATGGGCTTAGCCCATGGGGCCGGCCCAACCCAACCCGTTATTGGGGTAGGGTTGGGATAGGATTTTTCAAGCTCATTTAAGACTATCCATATAAGTCCTTGGCCCTTGAGGCTTGATCGGGGACGGGTCGGGATCGGCCATGGGCCAAAACTATTTATTTAAGAGTAACTTACAACAATCTCGCTAGTATTTGAGCTAATTACTTAAAGGCACGCTATGTTGTATCTCGGATACATGAACTCAAAATTAGGTTCATTTGTTCTAGATACACTCTATCTAAGTGGATTTACATGTATCTAGGATACACAAACAAATCTCGCGTCCTCGCCTCCCTCCCATCTCGCTTGTCACTCGTGTATCTGGGATGCATCACACCAAATTCATGTATCTCGTATATCTAGTATCCTAGATACATTCTAATTACACTAGATTTTTGCTAGTGTTATTGAAACAACATCATTGTTTGTCATATTTGATTTGAAATCTTCTCATTTTCTTGACGTTATAGAATTTTAAGTTTGAAAAGGAAAAAAAAAGGTCTATCCCGTCCCAGCCCTCGGGCTTTCTAGGGTTGGGTTTGGTTGAGCATTTTCAAGCCCTTCCAAATGAAGGGTTGGACCGCTCTAGCCCTTCAAATTCCTTGGCCCGCAAGGCTTGGGCCGGCCCTTTTTGACAAATCTAGCTATTGAGGTCTATATCCACCTTTGTGTTTGTCCCTATACTAATTTTTTTCCTTATTTATGTTAATAATTAAAAATAAATTAAATAATTTATACTATGTATTAAAAAAACTGTACATATTTGAACGATATAATTAAGTTGAGAGAAATATTACATGTTCGACGAGGGGAGTGTTAATGTACCAGGGTGCAACCCCATTAACACGAATTCCATCTTTTGCCCATTCACAAGCCAAATTTCGTGTAAGCTGATTCATTGCCCCTGTCATTATAATTAAGTTAATAAGAAAATAAATAAATATAAAGTCGAGCTTGGATCATTGATCGTAAATAGCTGATAAGTTTTAAATATTGAAATTGTTTGTATAATAAATAGTTACTTGTTTGGACACAAGTATCGAAAGTGTTAATAAGTAGTTGATGTGTCTAGTTAAAAAATGTTTATTAGTTGTTTTTTTAGAATGACTTAAATATACTTACGAGCATAGAAAAGGAGGAACAACAAATATATATTGTAAATTTTAAACAATATTAAGGGTAAACTATTTAGTCTAATCAAAAGTGTTTATACACTGAAAAATCATAGAAGATGATCAACTTACAACTTTGTCTTATAAACACTTTATTGTTTATCAAACAAGTATTAAGCTAAAATATGTTGACTAGTCAGTTGGATCAATCAACTTATATATAAGCTTAGTCAATTACGTATCATAGCGGAATTAGGATTTTAATAAGGGGATTCAAAATCTGAAGAAGTTAACATACGAACTAATTGAAGGGGGTTCAACATCTACATGGTCGAAGGGAGTTCGGATGAACCCCTAACAGTATGCTAGCTCCGCCCCTCAATACGTACCTTAGTAGCTATATTACTCACTATTTAAGGATACATGAGTATAAGAGTACCTTTTGTTGCTCCATAAATAGAAGTACCAGATACATGGACAAGACCAGCAACAGAAGACAAGAAAACAATAGACCCAGATCCAGATGATTTAAGAAGAGGATGAGCAAGTTGACACAAATGGAATGAAGATTCTAAATTTGTAGCCATAATATGTGCATAATCTTCACTAGTATATTCAGTAGTAGGCTTCCAAATGTTTGTTCCAACATTGTTTATCTACAACCACAACAACAACAACAATATTATAACATAATAAGGCAATATATTGTTAGGACCAAAATAATTAGGTGTCATGAGGAAGCTAACAAAGCAAACCTCAATAGACCACGAGAAAGAAGATAAACGAGAAATATAAGATACAAAGATTTAATGTGGTTCGGTCAACCGACCTACATCCACAAAGGAGATGAGCAATTCACTATATAAACATGTTAGAGTACAAAATTTAGAGAGAAATAACCTCACTCAATTCACACGGAATACAAAGAGGTCCTGCAAATTCTCCCCTCTTACCAAAACTCTCAAAGTCCCTAGGACTACATTGTGAATGCTTATTAAGTTAGAAGGAAAGAGCCTCTATTTATAAAGTCCTAAATTTTTCCTTACAAGAAAAAATTAGCCAAATATGGAGACTTTTTTTTTTTCATTTTAGGAAAAGGAAAACCTATTTATGATAAGAAACACAGGGCAATTAATATTCAACATATATATCCCTCCGTATCAATATAAGCATCTTACTTTTCTTTTTAGTAGTATTATGTACTTGGTTATTCTTAAATTCTAATAATCTAAGTACATATCATGCATGTTTAAAATCACAAAATTGAAATTGGTCATATGGAATTATTAAATATATAGTTCTTACAAGAATGTTGAGTTTTCCATCAAATTCCAAGGAAACCTTTTCCATGAGTTGTACTCTTTGCTCTTTAGATGATACATCACATACACAACCTTTTACTTGAAGGCCTTTGTCAGTCCACTTCTTCAAACATTCATTGAGGACTGATTCAGTCCTTGAACATGTGTACACTTTTGCACCAAGTTCACAAAGCTCCTCCACAATTGCATGCCTACAAAAAAAAACATGTACATGAGACAGATTTTTCTTATTCGTACCAGTTCTGAATTAACTATCCAATGTCCAGTGAAACAAGGCCCTCAAAGAAATTATCTGCCCCCCCGCCCCCCCCCCCCCCTCCCTCATGATTGAGGACCCATGTCCTTTGCCCTCGATCAAAGGTAATCTATTTCCTAAAGCGACTTTCTATCCCCCCCCCCCCCATGATTGAGGATCCATGTCCTTTGCCCTCGATCAAAGGTAATCTATTTCCTAAAGTGACTTTCTATCTGCCCCCCCTCCCCCTCATGATTGAGGACCCATGTCCTTTGCCCTCGATCAAAGTAATCTATTTCCTAAAGTGACTTTCTGGGAGAAAAAAATCATAATTGAGTGACTTTAAGGTTATAAATGAAAGTTGAGTGATTTTCTGTGTAAAGAAGTATTAGTTGAGTAACCATATGAGATATTAACTCTTACGAGACTACATATAAAATATTTCAATTTTCACTATTTCTTGTTTGAACCTTGGTGCCTTTGTATATAAATTTATTTGGAAAATGGATATTTTTAACTTATTAGGCTATTATATGAGTATTTCGGGATCAAACTATTGATGATAGAGACATTTTAAAGCTATACTATAACAAATGACATTTTTATTCAATTTTGTATAGTTTAACGGCATATTCAATAATGCAATAGTAGTTTGAGTTTCCTCCGTCTTTTTTCAAACTATTAATGTTTTATTTAAGCTGAGAATCTACTGGAAATAGTTATATTTTTTTAATTATGAGATAAGAATATAATATATGTACATTTTATCTTTCTCAAAATTCCACTTATGAAACTTTACAATGAATATGTTATTATTATGTTTTTTAATCGATCTAAAAAACAAAAATACTTTTTTATCTTTAGTAATAATTTTATTTATACTTATTTTATTTTTAATAAAATAATTTATACCCTACTTGTTTTAAACCATAATTTTTTATAAATATTTTTTTATTTTTTAAATTTCGTATCTCATCGCCATCGGAATCAAACGATTTTTTTTCCTTTTTTAAGTCTGCAAATTCACGTGACTCTTATCTCTAAAGGAATACACTGAGTCACTGATTTGCAATAATTTAAACAGTACAAAGTAATATTCCAACTAATATCTATATATATACTATAACTTTTTATTTTATTTTTTAAAATTTTCGACATTTTCCACCTGCAGATTCGGAATATTAGGTTATATACTTATATATATCATTTATTTAAGTGTAATTGCCGACCAGTACAATGAATTGGAATTATAGTGGTCGTTTGGTGTGAGTGATAAGAATAAATAGTCATGAGATAAAAAAAAATAGTTCAGGGATAATATGTTGGTTTCTTGTTTGGTTGTCATGTTTGGCATAACTTGTCCCACCGTTTAGACCATAGTGATGAAATAAGTTATATCAGGATAACTAATCCTAGGATAATTAATCCTGGAATAACCTGTTCCCAGGATAGCTCCGAAATCATGCATATGATACTTATCATATGTTTTGCAATTAATTAAAGGTAATTGATTAAATTTAAGATCTGTTATCACATAAATCAAACTTTAACAATGCAAGCTTGAAAAATAGCTCCAAGAATCTTTGAAAATTTATGCATATGATATTTATTAATATGTTTTATTATTAAATAATAGATTTTAAAAAAATAATAATTATGAAGTTAGTATAAGTTATGGAGTTGTCTTTGATATAAAATGTTTTCTTTTTCAATCCCGAATTCAATATTTTAGATCCCAACAAATGAAAAAATAAAACAAAATTAAAAGAACTTCTAAAAGCTAGAATATAATGGTGTTGCTCGGATGGTAAGCACCCCTCACTTCTAACCCGAAGGTTGTGAGTTCGAGTCACCAAGGAAGCAAAAGGGATGGAAGCTCCTAGGAGGGATAAAAATATAAAAATATAAAAATAATCGAATAACAAACTAATTATTATCTCTTTTATTAAATATAATACTTTATTATTGTTGTTACTATCCAGGAGTAATAAAAACTGACATTTCATGTTTTTGTGCTATTTTGATTGGTTAATCTTGTATTGATAGCCTTTTCATGAAAAATATTTGGGTCGTATTGCTCCATTTTATTCATCTTTTGATATTCTCTTTTGAGATCCGTTTGGTAGAGTTTATTACAAATATAATATATGTATTAATTTATGTATTAATAATATCTTGTTGGTACATTTTTTTCATGTCATATATAATTAATATTTTTATTAGTTATATACTCTATTGTGTATTGATGAATGTATTATTAATACGATGAATTTTTAGATATTAGTAATACAAAAGGATTTAATACATGTATTAGCATGGTTAAAGACTCATGAATTACCTCTCAAAACTCCTTTTATTCCTTTTTCCACCATAGTTGTGAAGGATATTTTTGTAAATAAATATTTTTATGCAATGCATGTTATTTTTAGTATATCAAACCAAACAATGCATAAGAAATAATTTATTCATAATTAATACAAATATAACTAATACAAGCATTACACATACAAATATTACTAATATATTTTATTTAGCATCATTTTTATATACAATCTTACACGTACCAGCTTTAATCGTCAAGTTATGCCAACCATTATAATGGACCCACAAAATAATGTAGTCTTTGAATATCCTGTTTTTTTCATTTATAAATTTTAGAGTTGAAACTTTAAATTTCAAAATTTAAAGGTGTATCGGAATATGTATTTTATTTAAAATTGTGTTGTGGACCATTCTGTCCACTTTTCAATATTCCCTTTAAAGTCGTACACGTATCTTTAATTGTCAAGTTATGTCTATTATCATGAAATACAGTCATACACGTATTTTTAATTGTCAAGTTATGTCTATTATCATGAAATACAGTCATACACGTATTTTTAATTGTCAAGTTATGTCTATTATCACGAAATAAGTTATTTTGCTATATATAAGCAAAGGATTAAAAAAAGATTTTTATATATAGTGATTTATTATATTATTAGTATAATTTAGCATATTATATATATCAGGCTACTTATCATTTACTCTGTTCATAACTAATGTTATTATTAGAGTTACTTATAATTTTTTTTAAAGACAAATTGCATGCTCAATATTTCAATCAAATCATTTGATTAAATGCAAAGTCCAAGTCAATGATAACAATGACGGTGTGAGAGGAGACTTTCTTCGAGCTAGAATGTGTGCTTTTATTTATATATAAGTACACAAGTCTTCGATATTTCTATCCAATAATGGATTATTTAATGTTGTTCAAATTTTATTTCCTCGCAATTTTTCAATTGACACTAAATCATAGTCTATAACAATAGTAAAGGAAAATACACGCAGTATTTATGCAAGAATTCTACACATTTAGGGTGTGTTTGGTAGGAAGAAAAATGTTTTCTGAAAAACAAGTATATTTTTTATTTATTTTCTCATGTTTGGTTGGTTAGTAGAAAATATTTTCCCAAAAAGATTTTTTAGTGTTTGATTTATAAATAATTTTTTTTTTTTGAGAAAATATCTTTTATTTTTATTTTATTTTTTATAGAGAGTAGAAAATAAATTTTGAATTGAAATTGAAAATACTTTTTAAAATAAAACTTAATTCTTTTAGGGTGGGGTGGTGGGGCTGGCGCAGCGGGGTGAGATGAAAAAAATAAAAAATTGAAATTAAAAATATTTTTTATAAATAAACTTAAATATTTATTTTTAATATTTCGTATCTAATCAGAATCAAACGATTCTTTTTTCGTTTTTTAAGTCTCGGCTACTTCACGTGACTCCGACTCTGAAGGAGTACGCTGATTTGCAATAATTTAAACAGTTTTAAAAGTAATCCAACTAATTTCTATATATTATAAATCTTTTTATTTTATTTTTTAATTTTCGACATTTTCCACTTGGAATATTGGGTTATATATATCATTTATTTAAGTGTAATTGCCGGCCAGTACAATGAATTTTGGAAGTGCAATTCAAACTCTATTTTGAAAAATAGCCCCAAGATCATGCATATGATACTTATCATATGTTTTGCAACTAATTAAAGGTAATTGATTAAATTTAAGTTTTGTTATCACATAAATCAAACTTTAACAATGCAAGCTTGAAAAATAGCTCCAAGAATCTTTTTTTAGAAAACTTATGCATATGATATTTATTATATGTTTTACTATTAAATAATAGATTTTTTTTTAAAAAAAATTATGAGTTAGTATAAGTTATGGAGTTGTCTTTGATATAAAATGTTTTTTTTTTCAATCCCGAATTCAATATTTTAGATCCCAACAAATGAAAAAACAAAACAAAATTAAAAGAACTTCTAAAAGCTAGACTGTAATCGAATAACATACTAATTATTGTGTCTTTTATTATATACTACTTTATTTTATTAATATCTTAATAAATTTCTAGGTATTAACTAATGCTTGCATTAGTTATACTCTATTGTGCATTGAGTAGTGTATTATTAATAGCGTAGAATTTTTCTAGATATTTGTTATGCATAGGGATTTAACACATGTATTAACATGGTTAAAGACTCAATTACCCCTCAAAACCTCTTTTCCACCTTTGTTGTGAAGGATATTTTTGTATTTAATTATTTTTATACCATGTATATTATTTTTAGTATATCAAATCAAACAATGCATAAAAAATAATTTATTCATAATTAATGCAAACAAAAGCAATACAAGTATTGCTCATACAAACGTTACTAATCTGCTCTATTAAGCATCATTTGTATACGTACACAGTTTTACCGTTACCTTTAATTCTCAAGTTATGCTATAATGGACCCACAAAATGATGTAGCCTTTGAATTTCTTGTTTCATTATTGATTTAAAGTTGAAACTTTAAATTTTAAAATTTGAAGTTGTATCTGAATATGTATTTTATTTGAGTTTGGATATGTATTGTCAAGTTATGTCTATTATCACGAAATAAGTTATTTCGCTATATATAAATAAATGATTAAAAAAAGATTTATATATATAGCGATTTATTATATTATTAATATAATTTAACATATTATATATATCAGTTACTTATCATTTACTCTACGTTAATAACCGTGTTATTATTAGAATTACTTATAAAAAAAAAAATTAAGTGATGATGGTGTGAGAGGAGACTTCCTTCTTCAACTATTTAAGAGCTAGAATGTGTATTTTTTTTTATATATAAGTACACAAGTCTTCGATCTTCCTATCCAACGTCCATTTTTCGATTGACACTAAACCATAGTCTAAAACAACATTAAAGGAAAATACTAATTCTACCTAAATTTTATGTTAATTATTCAATGCTAAATATACAACTATAAGTACTTTATGTTATACACGCGAATTATACAAATATATACAAACACAGATTATTTTAAACTTGAGTAATTAAAATAGAAAATAGATGGTGAAATAAATCTTTTTAATTTGGTAGAGTTTCTCCGTGTTACGAATTTATTTTGTCAATTTCCTCCCCTGTATTTTTCCATGGACCAGAGATGATTCATTTTGGAGACCACTAATCACAGACATTATGCGGTTTCCAAGGTATAAATGTCTTATCTGTGTATGTTAACATGGTATATCTAGACGTACATTTATACTGTCGGTATATATATAGAATTTAAACTCAGAAAAATTATAGAAATTAAAGGCTCACCCAATTCCATAAGTGCCTCCAGTGACAAGAGCCACCAAACCATTAAGTGACCATCTGGATCCTCCAACCTTTGCCATTGTGAAATTTCTTTTGTCTAGCTAATTGATTATTCAAAAAAAAAAAATTATTGCAAGTATATAGTAGTATTGTTTTCATAAAGAAGATACTATATGTGACCTATAAATACTACAATTTTTATGTTGGTGGGCATTTAATTATTTGAGCATTATTGTCATGTGCATTGAATACGATAAGCATGGGCTCTATCTTATGAAATCTTAGAGAAACATAATTGATCTAGCTATATATATAGGGATCCCATATATATATACTATAATAATTTGGTGTGAGGGATAAAAATAAATAGTGATGGGATAAATTTTTTGTATCTTGTTTGGGATAACTTACCCCAATATTTATATCATAATGATGAGATAAATTATACCATATATATAGTGGGGTATATAAGTTATCCCAGAATTACTAATCTTGAAATAACTTGTTCCCAACCAAACGACTAATGTCATTTAATACCACTTAGACTTTCACCTCTCAATGCTATTAATTAATTAGAATTACTTGGCATTATCGTTTAAATGATTTGATTGATTATAACAATATATAATATATTAGTATTAGTATAATCTTAGAAGTAGCTCAGGGGCGGCTCAACGTAATTGGGGGCCTAAAGCGAAATTTCAATTGACGCTTAACAAATTTCATACATATTTATTTTAAAATTTATTTTTCTAACTATTTAGATGCAAATTATTACTTAATTTTTTTTATAGATGATTTTTTCGAGTACTTCTTTTTATTTATAATTATTAGTTTTAGGTAAGATTTTATCAATTTAACGTTGAAAAATATTATTTTATTAAAGCAATCATTATATGAATTGTTAACACAATTCTATAAGTAATAAGTTGATAAACTTTAAGCAAAAATGAGTTTTAAAAAATAAATAATGTGAATGTTAGCAAAGAAATGTAACAAAAAATATATACTATATACTTTTTATTATAAATAATTATTATTTTAAATAAAAAAATAACACATAATTTATTTTTGATAAAAATTTGAGGCCTTTCAAAGTTGGGGGCCTAAGGCATATGCCTTTATTTTTATAAGGCAGAGCCGCCCCTGAAGTAGCTAGAGTCTGTAAGGATGGTGTGTATGCTATTGTATCGCTATTTTGTAAAGGTAAAGAAGCTTGATTCAAGTAAATCATAATCCCTCTGTCCCTAATTACTTGGAATAACTTGTTCCCAACCAAACGACTAATGTCATTTAATATCACTTAGACTTTCACCTCTCAATGCTATTAATTAATTAGAATTACTTGGCATTATCATTTAAATGATTTGATTGATTATAACAATATATTAGTATTAGTATAATCTTAGAAGTAGCTAGAGTCTGTAAGGATGGTGTGTATGCTATTGTATCGCTATTTTGTAAAGGTAAAGCAGCTTGATTCAAGTAAATCATAATCCCTCTGTCCCTAATTACTTGTTCACTTTTGAATTGACACACCTATTAAAAAAATAATGATTGACATAGTGAGTTTACCATTTTATCCCTATTAATTATGAAGTAGATGAATTAAAAACTTAAGAGTTTCAAGAAGCTCTACATTTTTCAACATAATTAATTGAGTGTATAATAAGTAAAAAAAATTGTCCTTTCTTGATTTGTCAAAATAAACAAGTAATTAGGGACAATTAAAACGGGAAAAATGAACAAGTAATTAGGGACAAAGGGAGTAATAAGATCAATGTATCATCGATCACATCGGGAATAGCTTCTACAAACAAATAGTACTATTTTATTTTGTTTTGTTGCGTTTTTTATTATAATGTTATGTGTAGAAACTTATCTTAAACACATAAAAAATGTTGCTCAGAGCTGAGGTCAATATCAGCTTGTTGCTACAGAAATCTTTTGTTGTTTCATTTTTGATGAAAATATTTTCCACTAATTATTTAGACTTTAATTGAATCATATATGTTGGTCAGTATAATTCAATTTTGGTAAAAAGAATGTCATATGTTCTTATACAGAAATATTTTAACTTCAATTTTTTAATTAACATACAAATATACATCTTTGACTAGTTTTAAACCAAATAATTTAAAAAGTTTTTTATTTCTAAAATTTCATTTTTCAGTCAAACACCGCCACATACATTGAAGCGGAGGGACTAATATGAGGGCTTGAGATCTAATAATAAAGTAGAAAATAAATATTAATTTTGAGATATAAAGTCTTTAAGACCACTCTATATAATCTCAGACTCAAACTCACTTACAATTATAAGTCGAATAATTATGATATTAAATCGACAACATTGTTTTAATTTGCGCAAAATTTTACATACGTGAAAATTATGGTAATCTTTCATTTTGGGTTCTTGAGTTCGAACCCCATTCAATGGCTTCTGCAACCGCTCTCTCTCGTTCTGTAATTTTATTTTCTTCATGACTTTCTTCATTATCAGACGATGAAACGGGCAATGAGGGAGAAACCGGAGACCCGAATCCCTTACCCGATTCGGCCCAAAGGAAAGTGAGAGCAGTGACCACGTCACTGATCGATGGACGAACGGTTGGATCCTGTTGTAGACACATGGCAGCAATCGCAACCGCTTGATTACAATTTCTTTTTGGAATATCTCCATTAAATAATGGATCTGCCAGTTCTGAATATCTACTTGTTTCTTTGAAAATTGGTTCCGCCTGGAAAAAAAAGAGCAATAAAGACAATATAACAGATATATTTATAAAATCAAGTATAAGATAATTATTAAAGTATATTGATAACATAAGTGTATATAAGTTAAATTCGATTGTATAGTAATAATGGATTATTATCGTGTTTACTAATTGTACCACATAATAACAATAATTAGGCTTTTCAAGTTTTTTTTCCTCATAAACTCTCACCTTTCTGGAGTGCTTATCATCTGATCAACTCCCTCTTATTAATACTTAAAGTATGTATGTCTTTTTTTACTTATTTTTTGCACATACATATATGTAGTATCAAATAACGAAGCAAAAATTATATTGTGCAACTAGCGTACACATAATTATTTTCTGATTATGTAGAAAATGTTGAATCCTTTTTGCATCAACGAAGATATATAAGGGGATTCAAAAATTTGTGATTGACCACACATCCAAGTTTCAAATCTTCAAACATAAAGTCATGATTCTGCTAGTGACTAACACTAATCATGAAATTCGAAAAATAGAGAGTAGGAGGTGTTTTATTTAAAAATATTTATAAAAGGAAAATGACTTAGTTTTCGAAAAATCGATTAAACTTATGATTTAAGCAAATCGAATTCTCAAAAGAACAGAGTCGTCACTTAATTTTTTTAGTAAAAATCAAGAAAAAACTATAAGGTTTCCAAAAGATTTAAACAGACAAAATCAATTGAAAACGGGTTCGAGTTCAAATGTACATTCCGAGAAGGTGTTAGGCTCTCGGAATGCCCGCTAACTCGCGGTTGACCGACGATTTGACTGAAAATAGTTTTGACTAATTTTTGAGAAGACTATTAACTAAGTAAAAGAAATCATTTATTTCAACTAATTATTTTTAGAATTTAACTAAGTAAAGAATTCACAACTTCGACTAAATTTTGAAAAGTTTAACAAAGCGAAAGAACTCATTTTATTTTAACTGATTATTTATTTCTATCATTATTTTTATCATTTTTTATTTATCTAAAGGAGGAGTGAACTAAAGGGAAATTTTTCTAAAGGGGATAAATTTAAGCGACAAGACTAAATAAAATAGAGCAAAGTATAAAACATAGATATTTTAATTTGGAAAATAAAATGAAATGACCATCCTTGGGAATCTAATTAAATTAAAACCATAAGATAGTTAAAGCGTTAGTCAAATAATACAATATAAAATAATAAGAGAGGGAAAGAAAATGATTAGACTTAGGCTTTAGCCCGAATCGTTTAAATTGGGTTTTTGGCCCACCTGTCCTAAGTCTAAATATGGTCCAAATAATGGGCTTAGGCCCATTTCAGCTTTTCTCTGTTTTGCTAACTTTCACATGGACTTTTGGGCCCCTTTTTTTGTCATCTAGGCATGCTGAAAAAAATTGTTTAAGGCCTTGGGCCTATTTCCCAACTTTAAGCAAATTATATACACTGGGCGTATATCAGCTTATTCAGAATGATTTTCAACCCGAATCTCTACATTTATTCATGTATATTCATCTTTAGACCTGTACGCCCGTATTTTCACATTTTTCAACCTGCAATTCCGACTTTCCACTTGTATTTTCACGTTTTTGCCCTATACGTGATATTTCTGACTGTATATTGGTGTATACAACAGGTATATCAGCCTGTTTTTGACTCTTTCAGAGCTTGAAAATTTAATTTTCAATGTTATCTTATTGCTTTCAACCTGTGCGCCTGTTTCGCTGACCCGATATGAGGCTGACTCGAATAAAAAGAGCAAATTTGGGCCTTTACGACCCAAATCGGAATGTAAAGGGGAATAGAGAAGTCCGTGAGGACCCAAGGCAGATTCATGCATAGAAAACAACAACAAAAACAATATAAGAATTAGTGATGGAGGATACTTTAAATCTATACAATGCAACCAAGGTATATAAAATTGAAATGAGGCAAAGATACATACGCTTAGTTTATTATACCATTGTTGTACAAGGACGACAAACAAATGTACACAATACTTAAAAGAACTTTTCACTCAAATTAAACCCAACTTCACACAATAAGGTAAGACACCAAATGGTGGTGACTGTTAAGCATTTAAGGCAAAACAATAACTAAATGGAGTGAATTTAGGCATATTTATTTAGACGAGGATAAGGATAAGGAAAACCATTATCAAATATAAAAAAAAATACTATTAAGGTTAAAGTGATTAAGCTTCTTTTCTTTTAATTTTATTTTATATTTTTTTTTAAAAAAAAATGCAATATGAAACTATGGAAAGGCAATAATAAACCCATGCATAGAATAAGCTTAAGCAAGTTGAACAAACCAGTAGACAAAATTAGCCAAACAATGCTACTGCTCGCTGGAATTTAGACATGAATAAGAGATGTGATTTTATATATTTTTTTATTCTTTCTTTTAGCATTTTCAGAACTTCAGAAATAAATAAGTAAAATAAAAAATAATAAGAAGGACAAACATGGGCATACAAAAATTGCAGTAAGCCTCAATACAAATTTTACATACACAGGCACACATTCACAACCAAACAAAAATGAATTAAAACTCAACTTGTAAGGCTATAATCTTTCCGACCTGAGACTCGATCACCATAGGCCATTAGAAAGGAGGAGAAAAAACGCAACTCATTCTTTAAAACACGTACAAGAACAAGACATCAATATATTTTGAAAATGTTTTTAGCTCAAACCAAACATGGAGCTTGACTAATTCGTTACGTATAAGTTATATTGCGTATAGACAGCATAAACGGGAGTTAACATGGTCGAAACAATCAGCTACAGATTCGAGACCACAAATATAAAACACTAAGAACTCGAAATATTGACGTCTTGCTTCATTCCTTCAACTTGAGGTGAAAGAACGAAGGATGCGACATCAAACACTTACATATCAGTACAGATTTATGACAACGAGAAGAAAACTAAGACGAGAAACATAGTTGCAACCAACAAACAGCCCACCAACATCTATACACTTATTCCAACCACAGTCGAGATCAAAAGATTAAATAGTAGACAAAGGGAAACGGAGAACCTCAACTCTTATCAATATTCGAAAGCAAACGAACCAAACACGGACTGATTTATGATAAACAGTGAGTCACAATAAGCTCAAACATCATAATGTAAACAGCCCACACACCAACATCGTATTAAAAGCGAAGGTAGTTGAATCAAAAATGTGTATTACCTTTAACGGTGCAGCGAAATTGGGACAGAACGAGCAGAGGAACAACGGCTTTTTCCACACGAGTCCGAAACACGAACAGTAGCCAAGAAATTTGGGCAAGATTATCAAACCAAAAATACCCAAAATGAGTCCCGGCTCTGTTTCTCTTTGAAAAATATATTGCAGGTGTTAGTTACTTTTTATGCCTTGGTTAAAATTTCTTTCTCATTAAAATCTCTCCACTTTTTCCCAAAAAAAATCCCCCAAAATCTCCAACCCTACAGTGAATGGAGAAGAGAGTATATATAGACAAGAATTAGGGTTCCAATTTCTTGGAGGGAAACCGATAAAAAAAAAATTTAAGGCCCATCTCGAATTCAAATTCGAATTCTTTTCCCATTACGGAGAAACATCTTTTCCTGAAGATTTTGCTCCATTCCGGAAGAGGAAAGGAGAATGGACGACTTGGGATCGATCTTCCGTCCTTGGGACTCGACGTGGCATCATCTCGCAGCCCCAAGGACGATTCTTGCAGAAGCTCAGGACTGGAACAGCACTGCTGCTCGCCTGCTGGACTGCTGCTAGCGTGAAGACGATGTGTTAGCGTTAGAAAGCTGAGAATGTTCTGGGTTTCTCTCGCTGGAACTGATTTGGGTCGTTTGGTATTGTATTGGAAGAATGGGTATGCTAAATGTATTGGGCTAAGTTTCCTAAATGTAGAAATAATGGGCCGTCCGAAATTCAGAGAAAAGGGGCCCAACTTGGTCTATAGATATAGTTAATTGAATTACTAATTGGTCAAATTGAATTAAAATTGGTCAATTGAGATTACAAACTTAACCAAATTGAATTTCATTTGCAAATTCGGCAAAGATCCAAATAAGATGAATAAACATAACTAATTTGGGAGCTTCTCAATCTTAACGAAATAAAATAATTAACTCAACTCTAGACTAATTAATAAACTAAACTAATTTTAATAGAATTTTTAAAATAAAATCTTTTTGAGATGGTTTTCAAATTTTTATGAAATATACCGATTATATCTATAAAACTATATGAAATATATTTACTATTAATAAATTATGAAAATCGACTAAGATTACTCAAAAGACTTTGAAAAGTGTTTGAACTTTATAGAACTAATTATTCTAGATCGTTTGAAAAAAATTAAGAAGTTCAGAAATTGATTATCATCGGGGAGGGTCAAAATTGAGTGTCAACAGGAGGGAAAATGTTTTGACTTACCCAAGCAACTAAAATCTGTTCATGTCCATTTTTTGTAGTATCAACAGCTCTTTTTCCAGTAATTAGCTCCAATAAAACAACGCCAAAGCTATAAACATCTGATTTAACAGAAAGTTGTCCTGTTCTTTGATATTCTGGAGCACAATAACCATAAGTTCCCATAACTCTGGAAGAAACATGGGAATTATCACCCATTGGTCCAAGTTTTGCTAATCCAAAATCTGATAATTTAGCATTATACTCTTTATCCAATAAAATATTTGAGGATTTCAAGTCTCTATATATGACTGGTGGATTTGCTTTATGATGTAAATATTCTAGACCCTTTGCTGCATTTGATGCTATTTTCATCCTTGTAAACCAATCTAATGGACTTCTATCTGCTGAAACGTCTAAAAAATAATAATTCAAACATTGGTTAGTTTAATTGAGAAGAGTTACGTTCAAAATATAAAGAAGTAATGCAAACGGGATCCAACTCACAATCAAAAAGAATGTTTAATAGCTATTTTCATAAATATTTTGATTGGGTCGATGAGAAAATAAAAAATAGTAATGTTTACATAGAAAAAATTAGGTAATTTCTCATTATTTTAGTGAGAATCTGTATCACACCACACATTTTCCTTATGAACTAGTTCGGCGGAAAATGATTGAAAAAAAATCACGTCTTATAGCACAAATTTTCAAATAATTCGCGATAAAAAATCTTTATTTCTAATAATGTATAAATACATAAAAAATAATTTTGACCTGTTGATGAAAATGCAATTACAGATAAAAAATATATATAGTATATTTTTAGTCAGAGGTGGTGGGTATCTTGCTCTATGGTATACATGGACGGAGCTAAGGTATCGCAAGTAGTTGTTCTGAATCTAAAATTTACATTTTATATATGAGGTGAAAAAATAGTTTTTTTATATAATACTATGTTGAATTCCGATTTCTTCCTCTGTTATTATTACTTTACAACAAATATATTTATAGAATCAAGTATAAGATAATTATTAAAGTATATTGATAACATAAGTGTATATAAGTTAAATTCGATTATAGTAATAATTGACTATTATGAATTATTATCGAGTTTACTAATTGTACCACATTTTTATATATAATAACAATAATTAGGCTTTTCAAGTTTTTCTTCCTCGGAAACTCTCACCTTTCTGGAGTGCTTATCTGTCACGACCTGAGTCTACACCCTGGACGTGGCCGGCACTCGAAGACCATTGCTGGTCCCCAAGCGAACCCTCATCCTGGCTGACTACAAGCGGAAGACTAACTTAAGCATGCAAAAGCTTAAAACTGAAATAAAAGTTCATAAATCTTAAATACAAACTTTAAATCCAAAGAAAACTCTGTATAATAAAATATATACAACTCGCCATAAAAAGACAACTTTAGTCTTTAAAACATTTAACAAAATAATTGAAAGACTTCTAAAACTCTATTGTCTATCTATGAAGCCTCTAAATGACAATGATGGAAGTCGGGACAAGACCCACGACCTCCTAACAACTGAAAGTAAAGGAAATCCTCCGAAAACAATGAGGCTCACCATAGCCAACTCGAACTCCTGGATGTATCAACGAAGCTCCTGTTGATGATCCTGAATATCTGTGTATGCATCATGAGAAAATGCAGGCCAAATGGCTCAGTACGTAAAATGTACGAGCATGTAAGGAGAATTCTAAAACATAAGCATAAGCTTGAAACTGGATAAAAAGGAAACATACTTACCTCTTCTCAAAACTTACTCAACTCAAGGAATACTCAATGATACTCAAAACTACTTAAACTTACTCAACTCAGAAGTATTCAAGGATAAGATACTCAACTCAAAGATAGATACTCAACTCAAGATACTAAACTCTGGATACTCAACTCAATATAAAGCAACAATAAGAGATGCAATATATAGAAAACTTTATAAAATAGTAAAAACAACTTAGTTCTCTAAATAAAATACAATAACAAACTCAACTTTACTTATATAATAAAGTAATATAGTTTATGTGGGAGTTTCTCTAACCGACAACCACCACTATGAGCCTAAGTAGTGATACAACGTCTTGCCCACGCCGCCAGAATTGTCTTATACTTTGTCGTCATATAGAACGCTTAACTTAGTGGATCCACTAGTCTATACTAAAAGCATCTTATGGAGTCATCTAAAAAGTATGATCCTTTACTACCCATGATGGCTACATGGTTTATGGAGACTTGAGTTATCTAAACTCGCATCCCCATATCGGTGCTCAATACTATTCCTAAAATATACTTAGCTCATATGTTTGTAAAAACAAAACTCTTTCTTTGGTTTGAGATAATTACTCAAAACTTGGCTTAAAAGCTCTCTTGGAAATCATAGTTTCCTCTTTACTGAAAAACTAGCTCAAAGGCTCTTTTGAAATCTCAGTTTCCTTTCTTGTTTAAATGTGAAAACATTTACTCTTTGGGAATACATAGTCCCAATATACTCTTTTGAAGAAATGAACTCAACTCTTTATTCACAACGAAGGATGGTTCAAGTTAGTTCGAATTTTTTTTTCTGGGGTGTTACATTATCATCTGATCAACTCCCTTTTATTAATACTTAAAGTATGTATGTCTTTTTTAACTTATTTTTTGCACATACATATATGTAGTATATTCAAGTAAAACATTGTATGTCCTATCAAATAACGAAGCAAAAATTATATTTTACAACTAGCGTGCAGATAAGGTTGTAGTGAGCAGAAATGCGAAGTTTACTTAGTCTATTTTTCCTTTCACCAAATCAGAACCTATGTCTAAACTTTTCCCAGGGTCTTTTCTTTCAAATGGACCTTTGTTCCCAGAATCCCCTATTTCTACTCCTTCCACATCTCATCGGGTTTGTACTCCCTTAAACAACCTTCCTCCAAATCTTGAGGATTCTTTTGACTCTTCTCTTTCACCTATCGATCCTGTTTCTTATCCAGCTCCCATCGTGTCTACTCCTGATTTTTTTCCCTCATCGAGTTTGTACTCCCTTAAACAACCTTCCTCCAAATCTTGAGGATTCTTTTGACTCTTCTCTTTCACCTATGGATCCTGTTTCTTATCCAGCTCCCATCGTGTCTACTCCTGATTTTTTTCCCTACTACTGCACCTATTCCCTCTCATATGCTACTTGAGGCAAAAGATTTGCGCAGATCAACCAGAAAATCTATTTTTCCTAGACATTTAGGTGATTTTATTTGTGATAGTGCCTTTACTGTGATTTCACCTAATGTTTCTTATTTTCCTCTTAATTCTTTTCCTTATTCCTTTTTTAGCACACACAATCGAAATCTTAGTGATGCTATAAGTGACATAAGGGAACCCAAGTCTTACCATGAAGCAGCCTCACACCCTGGATGGCAACTTGCTATGCAACAAGAGTTGGATGCTCTTACGTCCAATTCTACTTGGGACGTGGTACCTTTACCACCTGGAAAGAAGCCATTACCTTGCAAATGGGTGTACAAAATGAAACTTAAGTCAGATGGGAGTTTGGAACGTTTAAAGGCACAATTGGTTGTACGTGGAGACATACAGTGAGAAGGGATCGACTACAATGAAACCTACTCATCTGTGGTAAAGATGACAACCATTCGATGCCTTCTTAGCATAGCAGTTAAACGCAATTTGACTCTTTTTCAACTTGATGTAAACAACGCCTTCCTCCATTGGGACCCTAATGATGAGGTCTACATGCGGTTTCCACCTGGCATGACTTCTTCATCTCCCTCGCATGTTTGCAGGTAAAGAGACTTAAGAAGGCCTCGTGCCAATGGTATGCACGTCTATTAGCAGCATTGGGTACACGAGGTTATGTTGCATCATTAAATGATTACTCACTTTTTTCTAAGTCTTCAGGTACCCTTGTCACTATATTGGTTGTTTACGTCGATGACATCCTGTTGACGGGTAACAATCAAAGGGAAATTGATGAGTTGGAATTGCTTCTCAACACAAAATTCAAAATTAAGGATTTGGGGATTGTTAATTACTTCTTAGGTATGGAATTCCTACATGTACCTGATAGAGTACTTGTTACTCAAAGGAAATTTGCCCTGGACCTCATTGCTGAACATCCAGAAATTGGGACAAAATTTGCTTCCACACCTTTAGATTCTTCCATCAAATTGACTGCAGATTCTGGAGAACTCCTTTCCAACCCTAGCATTTATAGATGACTTTTAGGGCAATTGAATTACTTGACTCACTCTCGTCCGGATCTTTCATACAATGTTCAGACTTTGAGTCAATTTATGCAAACCCCAAGGACAAGTCATCTCCAGGCAGCTTATCACACTCTTCGCTATCTACAAAAGGATCCGGGACTAGGGCTATTCATCAATTCAAATTCTTCGTTCCAAATTTTTGGTTTTTGTGATGCATATTGGGTGGCTTGTTCTGATACTCGACGATCTGTCAGTGGTTTCTATATTAGTTTTGGTGGTTGTCCAATCTCCTGGAAGTCCAAGAAACAACCTGTTGTTGCACTCTCTTCTGCAGAAGTGGAATATAGATCCATGCGTCGATTGGTTGGTGAACTCGCATGGGTTGTCCGTTTACTCTCAGATCTCTCTGTCTCTCCTTCTCTCCCAATATCTTTGTAGTGTGATAACCAGACAGCGATCCACATCGTCAAAAATCCAGTTTTTCATGAACGCACGAAGCATATTGAACTCAATTGTCATTTTGTTCGCGAAAAATTGGTAGATGGTCTCATCTCTCTCAATTTCACCCCCTTCTCTTCTCAAATTGCCGATCTTTTTACCAAGGCATTGGCTGGTCCCTTGCACATACATTTTTTAGGCAAGTTAGGTGTCCGATCTCCGGACTCCTACTTGAAGGGGAATGTTGGAACTCATGATCACCGACTGGCAGTACCAAGAATGAAGAAGATAAGCTTTATTTGGACACGAGTTGAGAGCCTTATTCTGGAATAAACGTCTCTTGGGCTTGATATTTTATCTTTGGGTTTCATCCCATCTGAAGCACACATATACCATTTCAGCAGCCCATTTCAATATACAACTTTGCTTATATTAATGGGAAACTTTCGCATATAGCTATCATAATTAAATTAATTACTCTCATTAGCTAAACATAATTACTAATAGTAGCTATATTTTTAAGTTGCTACAGCGGTGATCGGCTGTGCAATTCTGTTTTCTTCAAAGTTTTATACAAAATTGAATTCAAATTTTTGAAAGCTATGGCGGTGATCTCGGCTAGGAAAAGGTATAAAATTCCTTAATTCATGGAATATTAGCTCGTTAGAGTTTCCTTCCAGTTATATCTTCTTTGTACAACCCAATTGATTTCATCCTCGTACATCCAATCGAATCTCGGCGGCAACTCAATTTTCTCAGCTAGAAACGTATATTTGATTTGCATTGACTCATGCTTTTGATTTGCATTTATGTAGATGAAGAACTTGAAAAAATAGAGCAATTGAACTGGTTTGTATATGTAATTGTATAAATTCTCCATTAATAATTGGAGTTTCATTCTAACAGTTGTTTACAATTGTATTTTAATAAACCAAGAATTAACTAAATTTATCTGTGATTGTATAATTACTCCATTGATAATTGGAGTTTCGGGTGAAGAATATGTTTTCAATTGTATTTGAATTGATCGAGACATACAACTTGATATCTGCAATTTGAGTACGTAAATGTATAAAAATAGAAATCAATTGTATAATCTACTATAGTTTATGTCAAATTGTATACGTTCGTAATTGTATAATCATCAATGATTGTTTATAGACTTGTATGTTTTGTATATGTATAATTTTACACTATTTGTAGAATCGTATAACTTAGTGTTTGTATGTGTATAATTGGACTTGATGAAATTATTATTTGTATGTGTATAATTGATTGTTGGGTGGAAATTATGTGGAAAAGTTGTTTGTATAAGTTAACTAATTATGTTTGTAGTTGTATAATTGACATAAATTTGATTTGTGGACTTGTATAATTTGATTGTTGACTTGTATATTTGTATATGTATAATTTTACATTATTTATTTTGTGGAAAAGTTGTCTGTTGAATGTATGTTTGTATATTTTTTAATTCTTGTTTGTATATGTATACATGAGTTATTTCTATCTGTACATGAATGTCTTCCATCAATATTTTGGTAATATTTTCTGAAAAATGGGATGATGCAAACTGTTACATTGACTATGTTATTGAGGGGGTAGTTTTTAGAGAAAATGTGTTTATGAATATATGAATTTATACAAACAACAAACCTCAAGAGTACATATGAAAACAACAAGTATACAACCGTGGATCCGAACTTGAAGAGTTTATACAAATAATATTATACAATTTGAATAACGATTATACAATTATTATACAACTATGGGTACAGATTTGACCCAAACCAAACCCAAATACAAAGAAATATAGTAAAATGTAATTTATTTGAAAAACTAAAATGAGATTTCCTTTTACCTCATAAATATACAATTGAATTCGTATATACAAAATATGGGTTTGTATGAAAATATACAATAAATTGTAGATCCAAACTTCAAAAGTTTATACAAATAATTTTATACAAATTACCTCAACTGTTACACCATCTTCATCTTTAGATATACAAATCTGAAAAATCAAAAGAAATCTCATAAATCAGGAATCACGATTGGTAGGGAATGAATGAAAATTTCAAAATTTGAAATCAATTTTAATTGAGAGAATAAAGGAGAAAATAAGGGAAAGTGATTGAAGAGAGAGAATGGATCCATTTTATATAAGGAAAAGAGTGTTGTACACGATTATTAATTTAAGAAGAACTGAAAAACGTTATTATCGAGATTAAATGGCTGCGAATAGTAATATAAACAAACATTAGCTATGATACACAGTTAAGTAGTATAAGTTTGCTTAGCTACATAATTTTCCCTATATTAATTCACATTGTATAGGAAAAGATTCTTTAGATTATTTTAGAATAGGATGAGCTGTAAAGTATATAGTCAGAGTTTGTTACGTACTTTTTTTTAGATTTACATTCTAGTCCTTAGTTTACATGGATAAGTAAGCAACTCTTTGTACATTTTTTTTTCTTCAGTGAAAAGAGAGAAAATTTCCCAAATAATTCTTCAAGATTTCTTTGAAATCTTTCACAACTCTCTCTTGTCGAGATAGAAAGGATATGAGAAGGAAAATAAATACGGAATGCTACCATAATTAATCTTGAGCAGAGGGCTAAAAGTTTTGGTTTTGTTGATGATTTCGATATTGCAACTTGGCAAGGGTGTTTCAACAAGGTGTCTGTGTTATCAAATAGAGAATTACACATTATAGTACTCCATACTTAGCTTGATGCTAGCTACAGTCTCTAGTTTATTCGTTTTTTGTGTGTTGGTGAGCAAGTATAGATGTATATTGTATCTTTCATTGATATTTGACTTGACTAATTATGCATTTCCATGTCAAGTGCCTCAATAAAAGTTCTTGTTTCCTCTACATTGAAAATCGCAGCCATTAGAAATGATCTTATTTCATATGTCGATTCTCTTAATTTTTACTCTGGCTGCTTATAGAGATGATATATATTTGATGTCATAAATTTTGAGTGTGGCAAGAGGTCTAGCCTGTTAGCTCTCTGGAGCATTTCTTTGGGAAAATCTATTGAACTGTTTTGTTCTCTGTTGTTCTTACTGTGTATGGATATTTGTTCATGAATTTCTGTAGGTAAATTGGAGTTGTGGTTTATGATTACAAAAAATATTATATTGGAGGTTGTATATAACATGCTTCAGAAGTTAATCGAACATGTTAAATACTAATATTTGTTGCATTGTATCGTTTTCATCTTCGATCAATACAACAATTGGAGCCAACATTGAGGGCTAATGCTGTTCCAAGGGCACCTCACTTCATACCGCCACTCAACATTATCAAGTCATCTAGTACGTGAGATGACCAATCTAGCAAGACAGAATGAGGATGCTAAGAGTAAATTTACCTCAGAAGTTGAACATGCCAATCATGGAGACCAGAATATGAAGAATGATAGGCCATCTACTGATGCTGCTGTCATAGAGGAATTTGCTGCAAATTATGGCAACAGGAACACTAGGTGTGTGAGTAAGGCTGTTTTTATCGTTTCATTTCTTGGCGAGAATTACTTTCCACTGAGATTGATTGATGTAACACATTATTGTAGATCCATAAGCTCAATACATTCCTGTTGTTGACGCTTGAATAATCAGAGATTTATCCTTCTTTTGGGGAAACACGAATGTTTCTGGTCTTTTGATTGTCGTAAAATAATGTTTCTGAATCATGATATTGTTGAATAATGAAAAGATCAACTAAGCAATATGGATATAATGATAAGTGATAAAATT
Organism: Solanum verrucosum; assembly: GCF_900185275.1. Classification (NCBI taxonomy): domain Eukaryota; kingdom Viridiplantae; phylum Streptophyta; class Magnoliopsida; order Solanales; family Solanaceae; genus Solanum; species Solanum verrucosum. The sequence continues at coordinate 4,883,692 of NW_026020430.1, forward strand.
GGACATTTAAAGATATAATGAAGTTTAATCTTCAGTACAATACACATTACAACACTAAAAAAATGAGCAAATGCTAACATGATCAAGACTTTTATTCAAACAACCACAAGTATAACTTAATAGCCAGGCTGTTGGAAGCCATAGACGGTGAATCCTCCGTCAACTGGTATAATCTGGCCAGTGACATAGGAAGCACCAGGAAGACAGAGATACGCGATGAGAGATGAAACTTCTTCCACTTCTCCTGAACGCCCAAGAGGAATTCTTGAAATTAAGGCATCCGAAAATTCTTTATCCTTGAGCAACTGTCCATATAGAACCACCAAATTCATCAATCACAGTTTTTTATAGACAAATTTGTCAAGACAAGTAGATGCACATACAACATTTAAGACAGTGGAGCATTTTTGAACCAAAGGATGGCCTACTTCTTTTAAGGACATTTTGACCCTTTTCCGTTTTCAATTTACATCCATCTTTGCATTGATGCATAAAGACTCGTATATAATCAGAGACAGAATCAACAAGAGGAGAATAGTACATGTTTCACGAGGGGTGTGTTTGTGTAACATGGTGCAACAGCATTAACCCGAATACCATCTCTTCCCCATTCACAAGCCAGATTTCGTGTAAGCTGAATCATTCCCGCTGCCATCAGTTAATATATCAAAGGAAGATGGTATGATGAGTAGTAGGTAAAAACTTACTCGCACCTGATGTTTAAACTAAAAGCACGAGTAGAGTACCTTTTGTTGCTCCGTAAATAGAAGTACCAGAGACATGGACAAGACCAGCAACAGAGGCAGTGAAAACAATACTTCCAGCACCAGATGATTTCAGAAGAGGATGAGCAAGTTGACTGAAATGGAATGAAGATTCTAAATTTGTAGCCATCATATGTGCATAATCTTCAGCATTATAATCGATAGAGTGCTTCCAAATGTTTGTTCCAACATTGTTTATCTACATCAACAACATAAGGCAATAGTATATTTGGTCAAAAAATTTCAAAAAAAATTTATACTGAATGAACATTAAATGTTAATTTCAAGTGTTGGACCTATCAATTTCACAAACCCATAGTCTCGATTAATCCAAGTACTTAGCTAGGTTGATCAGCTATACGAATCCTCACTAACAGTAATGACAAGGCCAAAGGGGCGGATCTAGTGCTTCGGCTCGACTAATAATAAGAAGATGGAATTACGGTACTCACAAGAATGTTAAGTTTTCCATCAAATTCAGAGGAAACTTTTTTCATGAGCTCAATTCTTTGGTCTCTACAAGTTACATCACATGCTGAGCCTTTCACTTGTATGCCTCTGTCTGCCCAATCTTGCATTGGCTCATTAAGCTCTGATTCTGTCTTGGAACATGTGTACACTTTTGCACCAAGTCCAGCTAGCTCCTCAACAACTGCATGACTAAAAAAAAAAAGAAACTTATTAAAGATTTAAGTTATATGCACGAACAACAAGTCAACGACTAATAACAAATGTAACAAATTTTTATACTATATCATCGTTGTGAAATTAAAAATGTAAAGTACCCAATTCCAGTAGTGCCACCAGTGACAAGAGCAGCCAAACCATTAAGTGACCATCTAGATCTTTTGGCAAACGCTGCAACTTTAGCCATTTGAGTTCTACTTTTTTCTTGCTTTGTGCAATTGCTTCGAAGATATTGTATGTGTATATATAGGAAAATATATATATATATATATATATTGCTATAGATACTTAATTAATTAATTGCTCTAAAAAAAAATTTAAACATTATATAAAGTAGTACGTAAAGCTAATATATACATTTTTTATTTCCAAAACCTTACTATAACTCTTACATGCAGATTTTCGAGGATCGTGTTAGATGTAGCTAAACCGTGTGTAAGATGACAATATAATACCAAAATGATATTTAATTTTGTGGTCTTAAACATGTACTCCCAATTTATGTGACACATTTCGGATTTCGAGATTCAAACAAATTTATCTTTGACCGTTAATTTTTCATATATCTTTTAAATATTTTGAATTATCAATTATTGGGATTTATAGTACTTTTAATGTAGTTTACAAATATATAAATTTCTTTTTGAAAAATTTGAAGATTCCATGAGCAAATTCTCGATCAAACTTAAACTGTTTGACTCTCGAAAAGTGAAATGTGTCACATAAATTGGGACAGAGGAAGTATGTCAAGTGGAAAACTGAAATTAAATACAATTACATACTCGAGCTAACTCCCATGTGAAGGGATCTTATTCATTTCACCACGCGATTTTTGGTTAATATCGGTGATTTTTCATGTTCTATAGCAACACGTTTTTTGAGAGGATAGATTTGTAAGTCGTAACAACATCGCCTTCAAACATATGAATATAAAATAAACAACACATGGTGGTAGGGATGGGAATGGGGTGGTGTGGGGCAGGGGCGGGGAGGGTCTAGCTTAACCTGTAAAAATCTTAATCCGTTCCGTTCCGCATAACAATTTTTTTCATTTTCAATCCGTCCCACCTCTCCCCGCATAGACCCGGCCCGCATAGACCCGGCCTGCATGAACCCGCCCCACATAATTTTTTTAATATTTTCTTTTTCTAGTTAAGTTTGATACTAAAAGTAGAATTCATAAAAATAAATTCATTTATTAAGTTTTATTAATTTAATAGAGAATGACTTAAAAATTTATTTTTTAGAGGTCAATTGGGAAACATTTAACAAATTGTATTATTTTTTATTGATTCATTTTCATTTACTATCTTGAATATTTTAGTATCTTAAAACAAATTATTTTAATAAATAATGATCTATCACTCTTATTATAACATGCAAAAAGTTATAATTTAATTTGAACTCATATAAAATCACATATACCCGCAACCTGTTCCTCCCTGCATTAGTTTTAAAGAAACCCACTTAAACCTGCTCCACATCCCTTCTGCCGCGCATAGCCTTAAATTTGTCCCGCCCCACATAACCTTAAACCTACCCCGCCCCATTACCATCCCTATACATGGTGGACGGTAAAACGAGTGGCTTTCTAGCATTGATAAATATATAAGCTAATTTGGAAAGTTTTAAAAAATTTAACTTCCCATTTATCTTAATGACATTTTTTTAGAAATATGTGTGGCATGTTTAAAATCATAAATTTTAATTAAAGTTACTTTTGGTATGTTGGTACCAACATTATTTTTAACAAATACAAATTTTTATGCTCAATCAAATATTATTATACATTTTTTTAAAACGCGATAATATTTAACACATCACAACTTTAATTCATGAAGGTTTCAGCTAGAACACGCTTGATGAACATAGAATACAATAACAATAATACTCCCTCCGTCCCTTTTTAGTTGTCCACTTTAGAAATGGCATACATATTAAGATAATAATAATTAGCATAGTGAAGTTACAATTTTACCCTTATTAATTATGGTTTCAAAAAGGATGAATTAAAACTTAGAAATTTTCAAGAAGTTTAAATGAGGATATAATAGGAAAAAAAATTGTTCTTTCTTGATTTGTCAAAATGAACAAGTAAATGGGGACAACTAAAAGAGAAAATATGGACAAATAAATAGGGACGGAAGGAGTAATAACATACTCAGTCACAATCGGAATATGTATTTTATTTGAAATTGTGTGGTGGACCATTCTGTCCACTTTTTGTATTCTCTTTAAAGCCGTACACGCATCTTTAATTGTCAAGTTACATCTATTATCATGAAATAAAGTCGTACACGCATCTTTAATTATCAAGTTATGTCTATTATCACAAAATAAGTTATTTCACTATATATAAGTAAATGATTAAAAAAAGATTTATATATATAGTGATTTATTATATTATTAATATAATTTAACGTATTATATATATCAGGTTACTTATCATTTACTCTACGTTCATAACTAATGTTATTATTAGAGTTACTTATAATTTTTTTAAAAGGCAAATTCATGATAATACATCAGATCCAGCTTGGTAAATCACATTTGACATTTTCTTTCTTTTTTAAAATATGTGCAGAAAAAGTGAAGAAAATGATAAATGCTTCAGCATGCTCAATATTTCAATCAAATCATTTGATTAAATGCAAAAGTCCAAGCCAGTGATAACAATGACATTGTGAGAGGAGACTTTCTTCGAGCTAGAATGTGTGCTTTTATATATAAGTACACAAGTCTTCGATATTTCTATCCAATAATGGCTATTTAACGTTGTTCAAATTTTATTACCTCGCAATTTTTCAATTGACACTAAACCATAGTCTATAACAATAGTAAAGGAAAATACACAAAGTATTTATGCAAGAATTCTACACATTTATAGGAAAATACTGTAATTCTACCTAAATTTATGTTAATTATTCAATGCTAAATATACAACTATATATAACATTATGCTATACACGAGAATTATACAGATTTATACAAACACATTTTTTATTCAAATTATTTTAAACTTGAGTAACTAAAATAGAAGAGAGAGATAGTGAAATAAATCTTTTTAATTTGATAGATTTTCCCCGTGTTAGAATTTATTTTGTTGATTTCCTCGCCTATATTTCCATCGACCAGAGATGGTTCATTTTGGAGACCACTAACCGCAGACATTATGTGGTCTTCAAGGTATAAATGTCCTATTTGTGTATGTTAACATGGTATATCTAAGATTTACATTTATACTATCAGTATATATATAGAATTTAAACTCAGAAACTTTATAGAAATTAAAGGCTCACCCAATTCCATAAGTGCCTCCAGTGACAAGAGCCACCAAACCATTAAGTGACCATCTGGATCCTCCAACCTTTGCCATTGTGAAATTTCTTTTGTCTAGCTAATTGATTATTCAAAAAAATATATATTGTAAGTATATAGTACTAGTATTGTTTTTTCATAAAGAAGATACTATATGTGACCTATAAATACTAGGGAAAACGGGCCATAAAATCTAAAATATTTACAAGTTTATACCCAAATTCAAAATAATTTTTGAAATATACATTTTCTCATAAATAATTACAGTCCATACCCCCATTCAATAAGGGTGATAATTTTTGCTTAAGTGATACTAAATCGGTATCATATATTGTATTGGTATCATTAAGGTTGATAATTTTGCTTAACTGTACTAAATCAGTATATATATAATGTATTGGTATCATTAAGGTTTCTTGTTCAAAAATTACTTATTAGTCAATGATACTATACGAGTATATATGTATATTGTTGTGGTATCATTAAGGTTTGTTGTTAAGAAATTACTTACTAGTAAATGATACTATAAGAGTGTGTGTGTGTGTGTGTGTGTGTGTGTTTATATATAATGGTATCATTAAGGTTTCTTGTTAAAAAATTACTCATTAGTCAATGATACTATAAGAGTATATATATACTCTTATAGTATCATTGACTAATGAGTAATGTATATATATATACTCTTATAGTATCATTGACTAATGAGTAATTTCTCAACAACAAACCTTAATGATACCAATATAGTATATATATATGCTAATTTAGTATCAATTCAGTGAAATTATCAGTCATAATGATACCAATACAATATATATGATATTGATTTAGTATCAGTTAAGCGAACTTAGTAAATGGGGTATATAGTGTAATTATTTAGTGGAGTATGAATATAAAGAGGTATATGTTTATAATTATTTTGATTTTATGAGGTATTTGCTTATTTTTCCCTAAATACTACTCCCATTTTTATGTTGGTGGGCCTTTAATTATTTGAGCATTATTGTCACGTACATTGAATACGATAAGCATGGGCACTATCTTATGAAAGTTCAGAGAAACATAATTGATCTAGCTATATATATATACTACAATAATTTGGTGTGAGGGATAAAAATAAATAGTGATGGGATAAGAAAATATAGTGATGGAATAAATTTTTTGTATCTTGTTTGGTTGTCATGTTTGGGATAACTTATCCCACTGTTTATATCATGTTAGTGAAAACTTACAAGATAACAAAAATACAAGATTACAATTGAAAATAAAAATGAAGAAATAAATCTCTTCAGGCTGAGGAGCGAATATCTCGCTCTCTTTAAGGAGATTCAAGCCCACTGCAGCAAATGTTTTCACCGGTCCAGCAGTAGTCCTCTTGACTTGTCCCCTCCAGGATACAACAGCCTTCACAAAGTATAACTCAACAAATCTGGACAAGAGTTGAGTCCAAAGCTCCACAAAAAAGAACACCTCCCTTCAACTAATAAGAACTCTCTTTTTGACAAACCTTATACACTCTATATTTTCTTGTTGTATTGTGTGTAACAAACCAAATGAAGATCACCACTATTTATACTAAAAGAAGTCTTCCTAGCAGTGAATAGGAAGATAATGGTGTAGTAAATAGTGAAGATAATGGACTTAGGAGTTACATAGGTTAATGGATAATGGAGGAGTAAAGAATGGAATAATGAATCACTAAGCCACCAACGGCTTGCTGCTGCACCAAAAAGTTTGTAACATATGCACTAACTCCATTTGGAGTAATGCTGAATAGTAATGCAACAATTATGATTGTTATTACATCCAACATTTTGTAACCTATGAAAAGTGAGAAGTCAACCAACGGCCAGAAATCAATATCTGTGTGACTATGCAGAATATTGCAAAATTTAATATATTTTAGAATATTAAAATGTCACACTAGCATATCATAGTGATGAGATAAGTTATACCATATACATAGTGGGATATATAAGTTATCCCAGGATAATTTAAAAAGTTTTTTATTTCTAAAATTTCATTTTTCAGTCAAATATCGCCACATACATTGAAGCAGAGGAACTAATACTCATATACAACAAGAAGACCGTTAGCTTGAGATCTAATAATAAAGTAGAAAATAAATATTAATTTTGAGATATGAAGTAATTACTTAAGTCTTTAAGACCACTCTATATAGTCTCAGACTCAAACTCACTTACAATTACAAGTCGAATAATTATAATATTAAATCGACAACATTGTTTTAATTTGCACAAAATTTTACATACGTGAAAATTATGGTAATGTTTCATTTTGGGTTCTTGAGTTCGAACCCCATTCAATGGCTTCTGCAACCGCTCTCTCTCGTTCTGTAATTTTATTTTCTTCATGACTTTCTTCATTATCAGACGATGAAACGGGCAATGAGGGAGAAACCGGAGAAACTGGTGACCCGAATCTCTCACCCGATTCAGCCCAAAGGAAAGTGAGAGCAGTGACCACGTCACTGATTGATGGACGAACGGTTGGATCTTCCTGTAGACACATGGCAGCAATTGCAACCGCTTGATTAAAACTTCTTTTTGGAATATCTCCTTTAAATAATGGATCTGCCAGTTCTGAATATCTACTTGTGTCTTTAAAAATTGGTTCCGCCTGAAAAAATAGTATTTATACACTGACTATAAAAAATATATGTAACACATTTCTATATATAATAACAATACATAATTAGGCTTTTTAAGTTCTTTTTCTCGAGAACCCTCACCTTTCTGAAGTGCTTATCATCTGATCAACTCCTTATTATTGATACTTAAAGTATGTATGCCTTTTTTTTACTTATATTTTGCACATAGATATATGTAGTATATTCAAGTAAAACATTGTATATCCTACCAAATAACGAAGTAAAAATTATATTGTGCAACTAGTGTACAGATAATTGTTTTCTGGTTATATATAAAATGTTGAATCCCTTTTGCATCAATGAAGATATATAAGGGGATTCAAAAATTTGTGATAGACCACACATCCAAGTTTCAAATCTTCAACATAAAGTCCTGATTCTGCTACTTTTTTTTCTTTTTTTTACCGTGGTTTCCGGGCGTCGCTTTGCGAACCCGACTAGCTGTACCCACCGGGTCCCGCTGTTTCAAGGCGGGTCCACCACGGTTAGTTCCACGGGGCCCTGGAGACGCGGCCGGTTTGTAATGCCTCCAGTGGCCCTGCTGGGGCTCGAACCGGCGACCTGAAGGACTTTGTCCTGATTCTGCTACTGACTAACACTAATCATGAAATTCGAAAAATAGAGAGTAGGAGGGAAAATGTTTTGACTTACCCAAGCAACTAAAATCTGTTCATGTCCATTTTTTGTAGGATCAACAGCTCTTCTTCCAGTAATTAGCTCCAATAAAACAACACCAAAGCTATAAACATCTGATTTAACAGAAAGTTGTCCTGTTCTTTGATATTCTGGAGCACAATAACCATAAGTTCCCATAACTCTGGAAGAAACATGGGAATTATCACCCATTGGTCCAAGTTTTGCTAATCCAAAATCTGATAATTTAGCATTATACTCTTTATCCAATAAAATATTTGAGGATTTCAAGTCTCTATATATGACTGGTGGATTTGCTTTATGATGTAAATATTCTAGACCCTTTGCTGCATTTGATGCTATTTTCATCCTTGTAAACCAATCTAATGGACTTCTATCTGCTGAAACGTCTAAACAATAATAATTCAAACATTGGTTAGTTTAATTGAGAAGAGTTACCTTCAAAATATAAAGAAGTAATGTAAACGGGATCCAACTCACAATCAAAAAGAATGTTCAATAGCTATTTTCATAAATATTTTGATTGGGTCGGTGAGAAAATAAAAAATAGTAATGTTTACATAACTATTTTAGTGAGAATCTGTATCACACCACACATTTTCCTTATGAACTAGTTCGGAGGAAAACGATTGAAAAAAAATCATGTCTTATAGCACAAATTTTCAAATGATTCGCGATGAAAAAATCTTTATTTCTAATAATGTATAAATACATAAAAAATAATTTTGACCTGTTGATGAAAATGCAATTACAGATAAAAAAAAATATACTATATTTTTAGTCAGAGGTGGTGGGTATCTTGCTCTATTGTATACATGGATGGAGCTAAGGTATCGCAAGTAGTTGCTCTGAATCTAAAATTTACATTTTATATATGAGGTGAAAAAATAGTTTGTTTATATAATACTATGTTGAATTCCGATTTCTTCCTATGTTATTATTACTTTACAAGTGATTTGACTATATAAATATTTTTTACGAGTGCATAAAACTTAAACTCATACGTACCAAATAGATGATCCTCAAGGGCTCCCTGTTGCATATACTCATAAACTAGAAGTCTTTGTTCTCCATCAGCACAATAACCAATAAGGTTAACAAGATTATTGTGGTGAAGAAGGCTCAACATCAACACCTCTACAAGAAATTCTCTATTTCCTTGTAATCCATTACGGTCAAGCTGTTTCACTGCTATAACCTGAAAAACAAAAATGAAAGTACTATAATTTCAAGGACAAATGGCAGACGAATTCAAGATTTTAAATTTATAATTTTGAATTTTTGGATGAGATGATAACAAGTTCGGAATAAATTATTTATATATATTAGGGGTAGCAAAATTAATTCTTAAGATCAAATAGTTTCATTTCTTAACTCAATCTGTCTTAAACCGCTCAAATACATCTTATCTAAAAGTTGGTCTCATTTAGGGCTAAGTATATGACATTTTCAAAATATTTATATACTTTTTTTTGTTAGATATGTTATATATATAATTATAATAAAGGGAAAAAAAGGATATATGTATGTTCTGGTTGGTAACTAAACAAATTATGAAAAGAAAAAACAATAAAACTAGAAATTGGTAAGATTGGACGATTGGATTATAACTCATTATTTAGCCTATCTTGATTCAAGAAATCTTAATAATAACTCAGTTGGTCAGTCACATGATTCATTTTCATTTTAGTAATAATGAAAAAAAGACTATCTTAATTCAACGGACAATGACTTAATTATTTATTCAGTTCATTTTAACTCATTCAAATTCAATCCAAACCGTCCATTTTGCCATCACCTCATTGTGGTAGTAATAGCGCGGGCTAGCCTGTTGTCAGCCATGTTAATGTAAGTACTGAAAAATCGTCATTGTCATGGAGTTTTAAATTCCATAGGTAAAACTCCATGATAATAATATCACGAAATTTGAAACTTCAAGACGGTGACTATTTTTCTATTTTGTGTCACAAAAAAAAATAGAATTACCTGGCCAGTTCTATCAAGGTGACCTTTGTAAACTCTTCCAAATCCACCTTCACCTATTAGACATTCTTGGCGGAAATTCTTTGTAGCAGTTGCAAGTTCTCTGAAAGTGAATGTTTGAGCTGCAATATTCTTGTTTTCTTCATCCTTCTTATAATTACCAACCGTTTGGCTTATTATATTCTCTGAAAATTATAAATATTTTATTTATTACAAGAAAAAAAAATGTGCATATTAAAGATTTTTGTAAAACACACAACTAGTTTGAAATGATTGATCATGCAATGCAAATTGCGATTCCATGAATTCAACCGAACACAATATTTTTCTTTTATATATATAAGCTCTAATTAGACATATATCTGAAAATTCATTAATATTTCAATAAATATTAAACTTTTACCACGGGTCGATGATGAAAAAAAGGTGATAATTAAGATGAGTTTAGTTGAACTCAATATTTTTTATATACTCTAATTAGATAGATTGAACAATCAAATTTAAACATAGATTTCAATAAATATTAAATTTTGAATACATAAATTTCAAATTACAATAGGTTGGTACCAGCCAATAACATGGATGGAAAAAACAAAAAAAAGTGATAAGAACATATAGCTTGAAATTTCGATCGAAACAAAGTGGTTGGTTTCCCACATACATAGAATTTAAACTTTGAATTTTCAATAAACATTATTAAATTTTGAACCCATAATTTCAAAATTGTTAATGACTTGTTGATAAGAACATAGACGATAAAAAGCTAACATAAATGTATAGTATTAGATTGAACAATCAAATTTAAATCTTGAATCCGTATGTACCTGGATGTGTTCGTTGCGGCGGTTGAGAATGTGGCTTATGCTGCGTCTTTGTCTTAGAAAAAGGCTGTGCTTGTTCTGGCGATAGATTTTCTCTATGAGGATGAACAGAAGTTGATGTTTCTTTTCTTTTCTTTTTATTATTATTATTATTATTAGATGTTTTATTCTCATTAAACGAAAAACATGAAAAACAATTCATGTCTTTTATTCTAAAAAATGAACAACAAAAAAAACAACCAAATTCTCCAATCTTGATCCTATTTTTTTTTTCTATTACAAAAAATAATATGTTGAAGACAAAAAGGTTGCTTGCTATAAAAGACTCAAGAAAATACGGGTCTTGTTTATGAAAATGCAGAGACCCAAGAATGCAATTAATGGAAAATGGTCTCTATAAATATATGTATATAATTAGGAATAATCTGTCTGGCAAATTAATTAAAATTTGAATAAATTGTTTTTTTTTGTTTTTATAAATGAGCCATTTTTGTTTAGCTGGAGACAGAGAAAGGATAGGTGATGGAAGCATGTTCTTTTTTTTTTTTTCTTTATGAAATTATCCGTAGAAAATGGAGATTTTAATGGATTTGAGGATTTGGAGGAATGTTTGGTAGAGATGTGTGTGAGAACGAATTTTTTATGAGCAGTGTCGATGGTAATTACATTTGTTAATATATTAATATATTAGAGTATTAACTTAAACGCAAATAACTTAAAAAGATTAGAATTTGAAACTCATAAGCTTCGAATTCCAGCTCCCACCACGACGGTTAATGCTAACCAACTTAAAGAATATTTATAAAATAATAAACAAATGTATTACATGAACTGGTATTTCTGAAAGAGTGTTTCTTTTAGTACATATATATGGAAAAGTGCTCGACACGTTTATAGCTCAACATAGTAAATACAATTAGTGAAATATCAGAGATATATAGAGTCAAACTATTTTTATCATTTATTATAACTTTAATTTTTTTTAAATGTAATTTATGTTTCAGTTCAAATGCTCCTAACTATGGGAGATCAGACACGAGGGTATGCTGCCAAAAAATGAAGAAAAAGCTGTGACCCACAATAGAAGCTTTCTTGATTGTCTTAAAATTAAATAGTTGTTGTTAATTTACAAGGGCAGTATCCGGGCCAGCTTTCGTGCACCTCAACTAATTCCACGGGATACCAGCCACAGTGATAAAGAATTCCATAGCAAAAACCACTCCACCAAGCAACCTTCAATACATGGCATCATCTGCAAACGAGAGCAATAAGAAGTAACAAATACTGAAATACTGCTGCATCAAATAAAAGAAGAAAAGAAACAGCAAATTGGATCATACCATTATTATCTTCATTCATGTTGTAGTCGTCTTCATCGTCATCGTAATCATAAAGATTCTGTATAATTGTTCAAGAGTTTCAATATACAAAGCATTCTGATTTCAAGTTCCTCAATATGTCTGTCAAGTTAGGGAAGCACACGGTTTTCCCACATACCTGATTGTAATCTCCGTCATCGCTAAATTCTTCTTCTTCCTCTCCAACCTTCTCCTCTGGATCTTCGTCCTCGTCTTCACCATCTTTTTTCTTTTCATCATCGCCCTATGCAATTGCAGTGAAAAGAAACATAACACTCAAAAGATAAACATTACAGTAGACAAGTCAACTTTTTTGCTAAAACACCTCAAAGGAAACATTTTTTATATGGACAAAGGTAAAACCTTAGACTTTTGATCAAGCTTTTCCAAAAGATCCAATTTTCGCATGTCTGTCACCAAAAAACAATTTCATGAGCTCGACAAATTACAACAAACACAAGGCAAAAGAGAGAAAAGCATCTGCATTTCTTTTTCTTGGCATCTAAACTGACCAAGTACATTGTGTCTACTGAAATTGACAAAGACGCGCTTGTGCATATCACATAAGCTAAAACAAGGTTCCAAACCGAGCTTGGTTTCTTTAAAGAGCTCTACCACTGATCAATGGATTGGTACACTCAACTTGAAGCAATTACGCCACATGCTAGCATGGGATGTTCAGGTATGTCGTTGCAAATGATCATTATTTGGGTGTCTCCAAGTACATGTGGTACAAAGCCAATGTCTGCCAGGCAATGTGCTCATGATGCTTTGCTAGAGGTTCTGATGCAGGTTTATTCAAAGAGCTTTGCTATAAATCAGTACTTCTATTACCAAAGTGTAAAGACTTTATTTTTTTGATAAGGTAAATAACTTTATTGACAAACCATACTGTAAAGATTTTATGCATGGTATGTTCAGAGAACATGATTTGCAACTCGACAGTCGACACTTCAGAAGATCTATGAAATTTCCATATATGAAAGAGCAAGGAAGGCAAATATCCTAACCACTAGGATTGAGGCATAGTTGTTGTATGAAATAGAAATGAAAATCAAATCATGGTACTTTACCTGGCTCTTGTTTCCAACGCACTCCTCCTGGTGGTGCACGTCTCACCTCCCTTCCACCTATAATATTTATAATCATAAAAGCATCTAAGTAAGCAAACATTATAGGTTCAAGAGATCTGAATAAGCAATATGTCAAAGAACTAAAGAATTAAGGAATACAAAACCTTTAGCTAGTTCTGCAGGAACATAGTTGGAATCCATTTTTATGAAGTCCTCCAATGGTGACTCTGGCTCGGCCCTCTCCGACTTACTATCCGAGAACCTTTCTATATCCATTCCTTTCGTTTCTAGAAACATAATATGTGATGTACAGAAGATCAGAAATCTAAAACTAGCAAAGGCTCATACAAAGTAACACGTAAATAATGAAGTAATCTGAAGTTCCGAATGTCAGACATAGAATAACAAGACATTAAATGTCAAATCATGCAGAAGGGTATTCCAGCTATAGAAGATCGGAAATCTGATACTATGCAGTGTGGACATAAACCGGAGCATCAAATAATCCATAATCATAGCAATTTAATTATCAGATAATGCAAAAGGAGAATGATTAATTTTCAAAGACTGCAGAAGGATTGACCATTCTAACAGAAAATGTTTTCCAAACCGTACTCGAAATGAACCAACCACCTGAATTGTTGGGGGTTTATTTGCCCTGATTTCTTACCATAAATAGGTTTTCCTTTTTAGGAAAAGGTTTTAATATTTGACTAGTCCTTTTCTTGTAGGAAAGGTTTTAGGACTCTATAAATATAGGTTTGTTCCTTCTAACTTAATAAGCATTCACGATGTAGTCCTTAGGTTTTGAGAGTTTTGGTTGTGGGGGAGAATTTGTGAACCTCCTCGTATTCAGAATTATGTAGCTTCCCTAATTTGCATTGTAGACCATCACAAATTCTCAGGAGGAAAAAATGTAAGAGGAGAATCTTCAAAAAGAAAAAACAAATCCTCTGAAAGAAGAGTCCATGATGACTCCTTGAATTGACAATCTGCTAGTATAGCAGCATGCACAAAAACCGAGTATCAGATAAGGTAGAAATACAGGGCTAAGAGCTTAAGAGTTCGCTCTGCAGACGCCAGGCTAGTCATGGCCCTCCAGGTTTGGGTTGTGACAAAACGATAGTGACAATCATGTATAGATAGCTTAATAAGTGGCTTTATCCATTGCTAAACAAGTGGTATGACATTTCCTCACAAATAGTAATAAAAGTTTCAATAATTTGAATTCTTACTCTTCAAAACATCACTTTCATCTGCCAAATAGTAAGGAGAGGAGTTCCAGAACTTCTGTAAATTTGCCTGCCAAATTGCCAAAGGTATCCTTTCCGTGACACCAGCTGCATTACCCAAGTTCTCAACTTCCTGCAAAAGGTAGAAATGTTATCTGCAACCCAGCCGACCACATTAAGCTCAAAACATTTTCAATCATAATTAGTAAGAGATCTATCTTCATCAAGTTCAATAGTTAATCTCAGCTAACAGGCTTCTAGTGATTGCGGACATTAATCAGCTCGGATTATATCTACCAAAAAACTATGAGTCAGGTTAAATCAACTAAACTAACAGTTGACATGATCTCAACCTTCCGTAACACAAGTGATAAGACACATTAATCAAGGCTTATATCAAATGTTTTCACTTGAATATAGAATATACTGTATAACACCAAAAAACAGAAAATCATCCTTTCGGAAGCCACTTTTCCTATCCCTTCACAAAAATATTAATCTCTTACATTAGCACACGTTTTTACAGCTTCAAAAGTTGGAAAAGTTCACCCATTTCCCAAAATCAATATATTAATCAACTATGCGTCAATTTCAAATTAATTGTGTCCACTATATGATTCATACAGCTTTATTTATGTGGTATACAGATGGTACATTATAGTTAAATTAATTTATCTAACAGTGGACCTATCACAATCCTCGTCCCACATTCAAACTTGCGACCAAGCTCATTAAATAGTGTTACCCATCCAGAAACATATACTGTATCATAATTCGTGTGAAGAACATAAGATTAACGAACCAAAGGATTTCACTTACAGGGAAAAGTTCAAATGAGACTTGCTTAGCCAGCCGATTGCCACCATATCCACCACGCCCCCGACCCCGCCCTCTGGAGGCCATTAAATCAAACCCTGTATCATGGCCCATAAAAAATATTAATACAGTATTACCCGGATAAAAAAAAAACAGTAGTCACACCATAAATCTTTTGTTGCTTAACCAGTAGGATAAATACTTGTAGGGGTAAACATGGTTCAGTTTGAGTCTTTAAAAGGGAAAAAATAAAACATATATAAACCATACCAGACAATCATAGAGCAATATTTTCGATCACATAATTATTAGTTGTTGACTAAGTATAAAATGAACTTTCTCATCCGATAGTGCTTTGCCTCATGCTATAGAGCATGTATACCAAAAGCCAAGCAAATTTTGAAGGTGATGTAAAGTATTTAGAATAACTTATGTATCCACAGACTAGCATATTTGCAAAGCATGTGTGAGAACAGGAATAGAATCATGGGAACATTTTTGACAAAAGCAACAGAGAAACAAAAAAAAAAACAAAAGAGAGCTTGAGACAATTTCAACAAAATTTTAGGCATAAAAATAACATAGACTTGAGCAAATCATGCTATATACTGCTCCCTCCATCCACTTTTGATTGTCATGGTTTCCTTTTTTAGAGTCAAACGATAAGAATTTTGACAAATATTTTACTATGTATTTTTTCTTCATATTAATATGCAAAAAATTGCAATTTATATTATTTTTCATATAGTTTTTGAATATCTAATTTTTTTTGTTTAAAATATCAAATTAATATAATCTAATTTAACTTTAACAATTAGTCAAATTGACTTGACAATTAAAAGTGGACAGAGGAGTACTAGACAGCGAAAACAGTAAACCAAAAGTAAATGCACAAGAAGGAATTAGGACTGGAAGTGCTGAACATTCAGTGGGTTTAATTTTTTTTATTTAGCCATTGTATCATTCAATTACTTTATGTTGCTAATGGATGCAAGTAATAGTCACACACTTCTAAACCCAAGGAGGAGACAAAGCTAGATGAGGAATAACAAAGCTTATAAACTAACATATGATTGCATGTTTTCCAGAACAAGCAGTAATTACCCAAAATATTTGTGAACCCAGTAGAAACGAAAATTTCGTCAAAAATCATAGAAATTAAATCCCAAGGAGAAGTAATATTGAATCGAACAGAGAGGGCAATAAGAAAACTCACAAATTATGAATCGACGGCTCCAACAAAATCTTCAGTAAGCTCGATCAAATTGGAAGAAGAAAATCAGAAATTTAGGAAGAAGAAATCGTTATTAAAGCTGAAGAGGAGGCTACAGCCTAATGTGGTAGATTGGGAAGAAGCGCACAAGTAAGGGACGTTATAGTGAATGGTTAAATACAAAATTTATAGAACTTGGGGCTAGTCCTTAAATAGAGTCCTACAATAGGCTATATATGTAAACTTATCCATTGCCTATTTTACCCGCTTCGGTTACTTCTTCTTCCAAAACCCTAAACCCTAAAATCAATTGTGCATTTCATTCTCTGAAACCCTAAAGCTCTTTCGCAGCAAACAAAAATGGTGAAGAAAAGCAAGAGTAAGCAATTACTACTCTATTCTATTAATGTTAGATTTAGATTTTTTTATTTTATTTTTTTGTTTTTGGGGTGTTGCAGAGAGTAAGAGCAAGAGGGTATCATTGAAGCAGAAGCACAAGATTATAAGGAAGGTAAAAGAGCATCACAAGAAAAAGGCAAAGGAGGCCAAGAAGTTGGGTATTAACAAAAAGACTAAGGTGGAGAAGGACCCAGGAATCCCCAATGATTGGCCCTTCAAGGAACAAGAGCTTAAGGCCCTCGAGGCTCGTCGTGCTCGTGCTCTTGAGGAATTGGAGCAGAAGAAAGCTGCCCGAAAAGAGAGGGTAATTTGTTTTTATTGGATTCCAAATTGAGCAGAATGCATATTGTTAAACTAAACTAGTTTAGGTATAATCGGTGTTATTGTTGTAAGACGTTTTTGATGCTTTGCTTGACCAGATATATTGTACATGGAAGTTTATAGGCACTGTAATGGGGTTTACATTGACTTGGCTATCATAAAAAAGTGGTCTTTTGCTAGGTTTGATTGTTTCGTGTGATGCTCTTTGATTCGTCTGGCTTCAAATGCTGGATTGTCGTATGGAAATCATAGCATGATTGTATAATTCATTATTGTTCACTGGTTATCTGGCAAGAATAAATCGATTTAATGATGTTTTAATCCATTGGAACACTATCCTAGAAGTGGTGGGTTTGAGACCCAACCCAACTTACAGTGTGGAAAAATGGTCTGTTTTAGTGGATAGGTTCTCTAGCATGTTACAGTTCTGTTGTTCCGCAATTTTTTTCCATGTGTATGTATTTGGGCTGTTGTTTAACTACCATAACATTGGTTTTCAGGCTAAGAAAAGAAAGTTAGGGCTGGTTGAGGATGATGACGTGAATGAACTTGCAGACATGGCTTCAGGAGAACAGAATTTTATCGAGGGCAAGGGAAACAATGATTCAACTAATTTTGTTAAAATCCGTGGTATGTCATATTATGTTCTTTGTTTTTGTCATGGGTGGTTGTGGGAGGAAGTGGTAGCGGTTTTGCTTCTTAACTCTTTTTCTCTTCTTGGTCTTTAACACTTGCTTATCCATGCAGAGAACTCGGAAAGAGCTTTCTACAAGGAGTTAGTCAAAGTCATTGACGCTGCTGATGTCATTTTAGAAGTGCTTGATGCTCGAGATCCGCTTGGTACACGCTGTCTTGACATGGAAAAGATGGTGATGAAATCAGGACCTGGAAAGCATCTTGTGTTGCTCCTCAATAAAATTGGTATCCCCTTTCTCCTTTTATTTATTAATATTATCGTGTATATCATTTTCTAATATCCACATGTATGTGCTGTTTCAAGTAAAAGATTATCAGGTGGAGTTCTTATTTGACCAGAATGAGTGACAGTGACTTATAGAGAGCACAAAAGAAGTGGACTTGTTTTTTTGTGATAAAGTATATGTGTGGATAAATCTGTATGGTGTTTTTATTTTTATAAACAGTATCTTTTTTGCACCCTTCTTTATCTTGATTTTTTTTTAAATATCTATATACATATGTATCTCTGCTTCTTTTTGATATGGGTCATTAAAACATCAAATTTGCTAATGTATACACTATCTTATATGAAAGTTTGATGTGTTACTCTTTAGGTGTTCATAGGAATGCGATTATTTACTTTTTGACTTTGTATTTAGATCTTGTTCCTCGGGAAGCCGCAGAAAAGTGGCTAAAGTATCTGCGAGAGGAATTACCAGCAGTTGCTTTCAAGTGTAGCACCCAAGAACAGAAGTCAAACTTGGGCTGGAAGTCCTCAAAGGCCGGAAAGACTGCAAATCTTTTGCAGACAAGTGATTGTCTTGGAGCTGAGAATCTGATAAAATTGCTCAAGAATTATTCGCGAAGTCATGAGGTACTTCTAGGATCAATTTCTTTAGTGGGTTCTCACCTATTTATCTTGCTTCTCAGTTCTGGAATAAGCATTGGAACTTCAACTGCTATGTTTTGTGCACAAACTGTCTTATCATGCTTCATAATTGGTTGCACGTGCAAACTCATTGATTCTAATATGGGTTTCAGTGTCAATCAAGTTCATTGTTCAATTCCACTCTAGAGGATTCATGGTTTTGAAGACTTATTTTACTTCGATTGTCAACCTAACACAGCCCCCATTTATAGGTGGAAATAAGACCAGCTATGCACAGCTTAGATTGGTGGTATTCATATTGTTGGTGTTGTACACTTGCGTTAAGTTGGGGCTTGCAACAACTTATATGTCGATTTAGGAATAAGTATGAGATGTAGATAACCCTATTTTTTATTAAAAGACAGTTGTAGCAGCATCCCGAATAGGGAAACATGGATACAGAGGTTATATAGTTGACCCAACTTATTTGGAATTGAAGCATAGTTGATTGATTGATTTTCATATGCTCCGGGATTCCAGTAGATAAAGATGGGTAGACTTTAAAATCCAAAAGAAACGCTTCAACTCTTCAACCGTCTCTCCGTTCTCCCTTCACAGTAATTTGCTCTAGGTTGCTATCTCACGTGCAGTTTCCACAGCTTTTCAACGTCGAAGATCCCCATGGTGTGAACCACCTGTAGATTCACATAGTTAGGTACCACCATCTAGTAGCTGTCTTAACTCTTCCCAATCCAATGTTTGGCAAATTCAAAAATAATTTAAAATAAGTCAAAAATGACTTAAAATAAGTTAGGAAGTGTTTGGCAAGGTTAAAAATAACTTAAAATAAGTTTAAAATGACTTGAAATAAGTCAAAAACCAAAAGTAGGTCTCCCCCTACTTTTTATTTTTTGACTTAAAAGTCATTTAAGTTTGACTTTTTATTTTTGACTTAAAAGCTACTTTTTTTAAGTCAATCCAAACGGGCTCTTAGAGTTATTTTTTTCCATTATAGGGGTGTCATTCTTTTTCTCCATAAATTTCTTAGCCTTTTGTCTGGGGGGGAAAGGACGGGTGAAAATAACATAAGAAAATTTAGTGTACTCCAGAGGACTTGGTGTATGGGCAATGAATTTACCTACCTGTCTTTAGTCAATGTTGATGTCATTTTATTGCATTTCTTGCTTTAGTTATGCTGATTCCATGCTAATGCTAAGTTACTTGTTGCAGATCAAAAAATCAATCACTGTCGGCGTCATTGGTCTGCCAAATGTTGGTAAAAGTAGCCTTATTAATAGTTTGAAGAGATCTCACGTAGTCAATGTTGGTGCTACACCTGGGTTAACAAGATCCATGCAAGAAGTCCAGTTAGATAAGAATGTGAAGTTGTTGGACTGCCCTGGGATTGTGATGCTTAGGTCATCAACAGAGAATGATGCAGCTATTGCTCTTCGAAATTGCAAGAGGATAGAGAAGTTAGATGACCCAGTTGGTCCTGGTAAGTAGATTTGGTTTAGCATTTTTTGCATTACTCTTGTGTGCTATTTAAATGGTGGATTGATGTGGCTGACTGTGCTTGTACTGTGGGTTGTGCAGTAAAGGAGATACTCAAACTGTGTCCGTCCAGCATGTTAGTAACTATATACAAGGTTCCTAGCTTTGATTCAGTCGATGACTTCCTTCAGAAAGTTGCTACTGTTAGGGGTAGGCTTAAAAAGGGTGGAATTGTTGACACTGATGCTGCTGCAAGGATTGTTCTGCATGATTGGAATGAGGGTATGTGTGGTATCTATTAAGTTTCTTCGAGGATTAAGTTGAATTTGAAAAAGACGTGTTTTTCTATGTTCATGCTAGTAGTTTGATATTTGTTTGACATATCTCAGGGAAAATACCATACTACACCATGCCCCCGTCTAGGAACGAGGGAGAGCATTCAGAGGTAAAGATAGTTTCAGAACTTGGAAAAGAATTCAATGTCGATGAAGTTTATGGAAGTGAATCCTCAATTATTGGAAGCCTCAAATCAGTCGATGATTTTCTCCCAGTTGAAGTTCCGTCAAATCTCCCCGTTAACTTTGACGAGACCATGCTAGAGGTAAGTGATTCGCTTTTAGACTTTCTTATTTTTCTGATCAGACCCTTTCGACATTTTCCTTGAAGTTCTGTAACTGCTCTTCACTTTCTCTGCGAATCGAAATGTTTCTATCAGTGCATTATGTACAAATAGTACTGAATCATTGCTGATTCCTGACCACACACATTCACAAATGAAATACATTAGTAGTTGTGAATTTAGAGTTGAAGAAGCACAAGTAGAGTTTATGAAGCTCTTTTTTCTTTATGGATGATTATTTTGCAGGTTTCTGTTTTTAAGAAGGCATAATACATAAATTGGACCATAAACTTGGCTTCAAATTTTAAGTATGACCTCTAACTTTCATAGTGCACAAGTAGGCACTTTAACTATCCAATTCTTAAACAAAAAAACACGTGAATCCAACAGCCAAATTGTGTGATATACAAACGCTCCTACGTGGCTTATTGAGCCACTCAGTGGCTGTCACGTAATTAAAAAATTACACGTATTTTATAATTAAAAAAAAGAAGAAATTAAAATACAAAAGGGTAGGGTCGTATTTTCTTTTCCCAATTTGCTCGATTTTCACTCAACATCAGCGGAGCCCTAGCCCTAATTTCTTTGCAAATCAAAGTAAAATTGTGAAGATTTGTGGTCAAAGTTCTTATCTTTTGGATGTTTATGTGTTGTTCTTCCTCAATTTAGTCTGGTTGTGTTAATTTTTGCTTTTTGAAAGTTTATTTTTGGTAGAAGCTGTCACCATGAATGTAAATTCACTTTTTTTTATACCTGAATTATTTGCAGACCAAGATATCTTCATTATAGCTCTTTTTACACAATGACAAAAAATTAGAAGCCATTACATAAAAAACGACCAGAAATTGTGCACAAAAAGAGTAAAAAAGCTTGAGTACTAGAATTAGGAAGAAGAAGAAGAAAAATGGGATTTTGATTTGAAAAAAATAAAGATATATTTAAAAGGGATTCATTAAGGGTAAAATTGTCATTTCCGCTTCTTCTTTTTTTACTGTTGTGGGCCTCGAAAAATACCCTTGACGCGCCTGAATTGTGTCTCAATCACGCGTTATGCCAGGTTGGATTCGCGTGTTTTTTTGTTTAAGAATTGGATAGTTGAAGTGCCTACTTGTGCACTTTGAAAGTTAGAGGTCATACTTAAAATTCGAAGCCAAGTTTATGGTCCAATTTATGTATTATGCCTTTTAAGAACTTAGCTCTCTGATCAGAAGTTATTTCTGTTTGGAAAAGTTTTTCAGCATAATAGCACCTATAAGAAAAAGAAAGCAGAACATGTCCTCTTGAATTTGCAATGTTATCCTTTACATCTCCCATGTCTGAACAAGTAGTGGCGTCTATTGACAGAGTGTTCTTTTTTAACTGCAGGACAATTTGGAGAAACCGGTGACTCAGAGTGATAATGCAACGGACAACCATGTTAATAATGACAAAGATGTGTCAATGGATGCTGGAGAAGATGATGCAGGCCGGACAAGTGGCAAGAGCGCTAGCAGCAGACAAAATGAGAAGTTATATACCGAGGAAGGCATGCTAAATACCAAACTTAGAAAAGCTGAGAAGAAAAGGAGGAAGAAAGACAGAGCCTCTACTACCAGTGATATGATGGATGGTGATTATGACTTCAAGGTAGATTATTTCAAGAAGGAATCCGCCATGGATGATGCTGAGGATGATATGACACCTAATGAAAGCAAGAAAAACAGATTTGAGCTACCTTCTGGGAATGAGTTGGATAATGAATGAAGAGAGACTTCATATTGAACCATCTTTTTTAATGGCGGATAGAGTCACTTGGTACTCGTACTAGAGAAACATGCATGCTCCCCTGGTGCGGAAGCTGGCTCGAGCTCCACCTGTACTTGTATTAGTGAAGCATGCATTCGTAGCGCGGAAGCTGGCTCTAGCTCCACCGTGTTATCAAGAAGAAGGAATTGTCTTTTCTTTATTCTATCTCATAGTTGGAGACTTGGAGTATTCATTTGCCTTGTTATTAATATTATTATTATTATTTCTTATTTCCACACTGTTTTGTACCATCCAACATTGGATCTCACGATGAAAAAGATGTTCTGGACCAGTTGTTGCAAGTAGGTACTGACCTGTTAGCTAGGCCATCGTTATCACATATCAAACATTCATATTTAGTATATCTAAAATGGCTTTAAAATGAAGTCACTTTTTTTGGTTCTAGCAGTTAGTTGGGATCCATTAAGTTGCTACTTCAATTCACACTTTTTCCCTATAAGTCGACATCATTCTCACGTCTTGTCATCAAAAAACAAGATAGATTTCGCCCCAAAAAAACCTCATCAACCCGGTAACGCTTCTAGGGAAGGCCGATCAAGAGCAAGTTCAATATTCAATCTCAATTCAAATATTGATTTAAAATTTACTTCCATTTTTTATTTTACCATATATAAAAATTCAACTAGATAGTAATTAATAGTAACATAATTTGAACTTGTGGTAGAGGTTTAAGTTGACATAGGTTTTAATGTATACTTGGAATGACATTTTCAGCACACTCATAAGAATAATAAAATTAAAATTTGTATTAACTTTCAAAGTCAACTAATTCTAATTGTGCCCATCCACTCTGAAATTAATACGTAATATACCAAAAAAGATTTGGTATTAATGTACTAAATGCTTCTATGTTAAAGAGGAAATAGTCTTTCGTGTCTATTTATAATTTAAATCTTATGTTATTTAAATAGAATCTCAATATTATTTTTTACTGATCTCATGTGAAAATAATCATTAATTAGAGTACATGTTAATATTATGTAAAAAGTTTTTTTTATAACAAACTATAAAATCAAATTTCTCCTACATTTTGGAAACTTGAGTACATGTTGATATTATGTAAAAAGTTTTTTAAATTTAATATTTTCCGTTCTCTCATAATAATAATAATAATAATTAAAAAAAAAAAGATAATGACAAAGCCAACAATAATTTGTTGTTAAGAAAATTTAGGAATGGAAATAAAGAATGAAATAAATGAAAGATAGTAAACAAGTCAGTTGAACGAACTTAATTCAATTTTTTTTCATTTACTTCATTGTTTATTTAAATCAAAGTCAAAATCAATTGGCTTTTAACAACTATAATTATTAATGTCTATATATAAATATGTACACAACTTATGAATATAGAAATTTCAGTTTCAAAATATGCGGACAAATTAAAAAAAACATTGAAGGGTCCCGTACGTTATTTCCCATGGCACACAATGGTAGTAGCTTAACAACTAAGCCCACAAAGTAAAAAGAGTAAAAATTTATGAAAAAATGGCACAACATGACATCCCATTTTACTAATTGACAGCATATAGCCTTTTTTTATTTTTTTAACAAAAAAAAGTTTTTGAAAATTAAATTTTGCAATTAGTAGCCCATGTATTGGGAAGTTCATTTTTAATTAAATTAAATAATTTTAGAAGGTGGGCAGCATGGTGTCCTTTTTTATTGGAAAGTGATTTTTTTCTTCCTATTTTTTATCTTCTTTTTCATACACACATGATTCTTTTGAATTGTTTTTTTTTAATTAATTCTTTCTTCTTCTTCTTCATTACTTTGAATAAAAGATGATTTACTTTTTGTTTATTAGTTTTACATATTTGAGTTCTATAAAAATATTCGTTCATAGTGTCTATTTTTTCTCTTCCGCTTTTAAATTTTTTATGATTTGTGGATGTCTACTCGTTAATTTCTCTAACTGTTAGCCTATGCTTGATCCCCCTCTTGTATTGTCGTTCAATTTTTTGGGAGTTTTAATTTTTGAAATTTAAGGTATATTTAATTTAGGCAAAAACTTACATAACAATAATTGATTGTAGGTATCAGTTGTCTTGTTTAAGAAAGTTATCCCTAGGATTATTCATAAAAAAAAAAGATTCTCATTCTAATTTTGTGGATTCTCCATCCACAACTCTAAATTTTAGCCATGTAAGTTCTTCTCGTTATCCGATTCAACTTGTGTGTTTGCTATTGAACATTTTAAATTTAATGTGCAATCCTCATTTACACACTGAATAAAGAATTTGAAATGTATACAAATTTTGAGGGAATGAATACACGAATATGTATACATGAATGCAATGCATACATGAAGTGTTTGATTTTTTAATATGTATGCACTGATTTTTTAATATGTATACACTGGAAGGGATAACATAGCTATAATTGTATACTAATATACTAAGTGAATGAATACACCATTCTTTTACCTATAACGAATAAAAAAACATATGAAAATACATAATTTACGTTTTTAGGTGGTTACGTATTGTATATATAATTTTTGATGTTTCCGTTATTTTTGTTATTTAGTGATGATTGGTTATACGAGGAAAACAAAAAAAAACTATTAAAATGTCATTTATTAATTTTGGCCATTTTGTGCTTATTTGTCTATTAAATGCTAAATATTATTGGGCTATTTATTGCCAATTATAACTATCAATTGTATATATGTGTCATTTTCTCAATTTATCCGCATCAAATATTTAAATCTTAAGAAAAGAGAAAAGGCATAGGGATACAAGAGATTTAATTGTACTACTTCTTTTGTTGAATATTATTTGTCTGAAAAATCGAATACACATTTAAATTAGGATGATTTATTATAATTTATTAATATCAAATTAAATTACATTACATTAATTAGATAGATGTGTATTCGGTGGGGTCTTCCCAAGAAAACAAAATTCATCGTTTCTCTGTGCTTGTATACTTTCACGCATAAATATGCGCACATACTCTTTTTCGGTGTTTCATCTTTTTCATTTTGTTCTCTGCAATTCGCAATAGCTAGGGTTTTTTGTCTCTTCTCGAGTGTGAGAAGAGAGAGCAAAAATGGGGCAACAATCGTTGATCTACAGCTTCGTTGCGCGAGGAACGGTGATTCTCGCTGAGTATACTGAGTTCACTGGAAATTTCACCAGTATTGCATCGCAGTGCCTTCAGAAACTCCCTGCTTCCAACAACAAGTTCACCTATAACTGTGATGGACATACTTTTAACTACCTCGTCGATGACGGCTTCAGTGAGTTTTTTTTTTCCTTTTCTCGCTTTTCCTCTGTGTGTTTGTTCTGATCTGTAAGTCGACTGGTTTTTTTTCTGATCTGTTATCTATGATTATCTGCTTCTTTGATCTGACAGTTCAAATTTATCGATCAGTTCCATTTTCATCTGAATCGCTACTGCTATGATATTGACTGTGTTAGATCTTAGTCATACTGATAAGTGGTCAATTCCTAGGCGTTGAGTTTGAATTGAAGCAAATTTTTGGTTTAGATCTCTTTTATTTTGTGAACTATTTGCAAAAATAAGGATATACGAGAATTTTGTTTATTAAGAGAACTAGAGGTTAAGGACTTGTATGGAAGATCCTCCAATCATCGTCTGTGCCTTTGTTTGCTTGATTCGTTTTTTGTGTAATTCGGTCAGTTTGGTGTTCTTTTATTAGAATCTACTGATACTTGCAGTTTCTTTGTTTGCTTAGCAGTGCGGATGACAATGCATCTTTGATTCATTCTGTTGGAAATACCAGGACTTTTAACATTATTTTACTTGTCTCAACATAGACGCGTAGAACCGTTTTAATTTTGAGATGACACCCAGGCTTGATTGCTTGTCTAATTTGTGGTCTTCCTGTGAGAGATCCATGAAATTAAACGGGAAATGCAAATTTTGCGCAGCTGTCTTAAGTTTAGCATGTCGGATCACCAACTTTTATGGAGGCTAAATAGTATGTATTTCTACATAGTATAAGTAGTCGGGGGATTTTCTCATTTTAGAATTGGAATGTATATGAAAAATAAGTCTATTTTGACAGATTATTGTCTCACTTGTTGTATCTGGGAAATTATTGAGCTATCTGAGTATCATGTTGGATATGCTTATTATTGAAAGATGATATAAGGAAACAATTTTGTTACAACTTTGTTAAGTATTTATTTTCCTAGGATACTAGTGTGCATTTACCACTGTACTTAAAATAATGATTGCTATCTGGCAATTTGATATATAATGCGCCATTGTCATGTTGTTTGTGTTTTGGCATTTGTAAAGCTAATGTGCTTTATTTTGTACAACCAGCATACTGTGTTGTAGCTGTGGAGTCTGTTGGCAGGCAGGTCCCAATTGCATTTCTGGAGAGAGTTAAGGATGATTTTACCAAGAAATATGGTGGAGGCAAAGCTGCTACAGCTGTTGCTAACAGCTTGAACAAGGAGTTTGGGTATTTTGGCTTTTCCCATTTCATTCTCTACCACTATTGTTTTTTAGTATGAATGCTGATATCTCAAGACCATGATTATAACTACAGGCCCAAAATAAAGGATCAGATGCAGTACTGTGTTGATCATCCAGAGGAAATCAACAAGCTTGCAAAGGTGAAGGCTCAGGTTTCAGAAGTTAAAGGTGTGATGATGGAAAACATCGAGAAGGTAAGCACATTCCCTCTGTACTATAGTATTATTTTAAAAGACTTGGTATCCTGATGTGGGACTAGAAAACATTGAGAGTTCAAGAATCTGTATTGCAGTTTGTTAATGAGAATTGTGGCCTTGCAGGTCCTGGATCGTGGGGAGAAGATTGAACTTTTGGTGGATAAAACTGAGAATCTTCGTTCACAGGTTTGAATGCTGTGAAATTCTGTCTTTTGGTGGATAAGACTATTCAATTCCCTGCTTCTAAGAAATTGCCACCTTGAAATGTTGACGACAAGCTCTTATTGCCAGTTATATGAATAAGAGCTGCTAGCATACTTTTTTGAAAAAAATTGATAGCACTTCTCTGATTGCCTGCTACTTTGCTAGTTTTAGCAAAATGGAAGTGGTCTACAAATATCCAGTTACTTACTGAATTTGATGTGGTAATGATGCATCAGGTGGTAACTTTTGATATATGCTGTTGATCAACAATTTGCGTTTGTTGTTCTACATTTGTATGTTTTGCGAACAATCACTTGGTCCAGTCCATTGTGAAGTCCGTAGGTCAAAACTCATGCTACAATCATTCCCTTAAATTTTAGTAGCAAACTGTCGGTATATGAGTTAAATTGCGCCTGCATTTGAAATATTGGAACTTGTGAATACTGCATCATCACACCTTAAGTTGCATATTTTCCCCTTTTCGTCATCTGCTTTGTGTTATTGTTTACTCGTTTGCTTGCATTTAAACTAGAATTATTGGCATTTCTAAAAGTGTATTATTATATTGCAGGCACAAGATTTCAAGACACAAGGAACAAAAGTGAGGAGGAAGATGTGGTTGCAGAACATGAAGATAAAGCTTATAGTCCTGGGCATCATTTTGGCCTTGATTCTGGTCATAGTTCTTTCGATATGTCATGGCTTCAATTGTCATTAATTGATGGTCATTTATTTATTATAACGGTGGTTATTGAACTATAATTCTTAATACTTCTAGCAGTAAAATGCCTGATCCTTGTAATTCAATTTTTATTTTTTATTTTTTGAATGATACATTTTGCTCTATGCTGTGGAGGTATGATGAAGTGCCTATATAGCTTGTCATGCTGTGAAGTGACTTACTGCTGAAAGCTTCTCCTTGGGAGCTCACGTGTAGTAAACTTTTGAAAGATCCAAAATTTGAACGACCCGGTGAATATAGTACATATTGCTCTATTTTCTGTCTTTTGTTTATGCCTGGCTGCCTTGGAATAATTTACTAGACAGTGTCAACCAACTAAAGTAGTAGTTCTCTGTTATGCAACAACTGGGATTTACTCTACAAATTTAGCCCCAGCAGGATGGTGTTGGTTGATTATTTTTTTAGGACCGTCAACTTTGTATAATGTTTTGGCATAGTTTTGGGTTGAGCATAGGTCTATTCCGTTTGCGAGGGAAGTAGAGTTTTTCACGCATGATAACATGTGGTTCCTCTCTTTCTTTGTATTGTATCATATCTTCTGACTGCTATTTCTTAGCTAACACCGACAGAATATGTGATAATTTCTCAAACTTAACAGTAAGGTATATTTGCTTCTACGCCAAAGAATTTAAGGTACCTTCTACCTTAAGGTAAGTAAAACTTAAGGCTTAACAATGCAATAGACACGAGCAGAAATTCAATTTCTCCGGTTCTCTTTCTATTCTTATTTGAGACATTCTTCAGTCAACAAATAAGAATCTGGGATGCTATAGAGGATTATATTTTTAAGATTTGAAGGAAGTTGTCATCTTGAAATCTCAGGGATAAATATTCATAAGAGAGTACCAAAACATGAAGTAAAAATAAAGAAATGATTAGACATTTTAAGATAAACAAAAGAATATGTTCTAATTGCATAAATACTAGTAGAGATAAATATGCCTAGCCCACATATAATGATGCTGGAAAACAAGACAACCCGTCGATGCAACAAGCCATAATAATTTCATGCTTTTTTTAGACAGACAGACATTGGACAAAAGAAAACCATTATGCCAAGGCAGCGTTTAAGGTATAGCAAACTAGAGATCCAATCAACAACTAAGCCTGGTTGTTATTGCCACCCCTTGGACGGTTTCCCATCCGTCCACGTCCACGACCATAACCATAGCCTCTGCCACCTCCACCCCTGCCTCTTCCATATCCAGAGTCTGACACCACAACATAAAAATATTAAGAACCAAAAATGCATTTATAACATGATATAAGCTAGTAAGGTGGAGAAGAAAACAAATGACGTATCCATGCTTACCACGATATCCCCAGCCACCACGGCCTCCACCTCGCCCCCAGTTTGAGTACCCACCATTTTCTATCAAAATGAAATAATATACATCAATGCCAGGAAGTGTTAGAGCCTCCAAACCAAAAAAAAAATACTTGAGGTAAGGAAGAATACCCTGATAGTTATCATATCCATCTTGGTAATTTGTATATCCACCTCTGTTCCAACCACGTCCCCTACCTCTACCACGCCCTCGGCCTCGACCACGCCCTCGGTCATATGAATCTAAATCAAGTTATGGTAATTTTTGAGGATGTAGCAAAATTTCACATGAATCATTGTTATATAATTATTCTGTTAGTTAGCAGGTCATTACCTTCATTACCAGCATTGTAAACTACTTGTGCTTGTCGAGGTGGGGGTTGCTGCTGTCGAGGCTGGTAACTATAACGTGGGGCATAGTTGTTGTTATTGTTGTTGTAGTAATTAGTCTGCTGAATCTCAGAAGGTGCTTGATACCTATGAACATGAACTTACATAAGATGTTTTGTAAATCAAGCAAACCATAGAGAAGAAAAATTTCTGCCAGAAGACTCGAAAAGAAAAAAGGAATTATCACAATAAACCATGACTCAATAAGGTAAGATAAATTTGCACTCGAGTAAGCATGTTAAGGTCTGAAAGAACATCCTAATAAAAAATGAATACAGCAAAGGGTTACCCTGGAGAGTCCTTGTTCAGTTCCGTTGTTGACAAGGTGATTGAAATCATTGAGACATGCCGAGTCTGCTCCACACTATTACAAAGAAAACCAACATTAACAAGAATCAGAACCACAGCTATGCAATGCACCCAATTGTAGAATAAAAGGTAAACCTTAGACTTATCCCACATGATAGGCAGTTAGGAACAAACAAATTTGAGAAAGTTAGCAAGACTTCAAACTTACGGCAAAAGGCCCTCTTCAATAGGTTCCCATACATCTGTGATGCTCACTGAGCTGATAGCAGCATCTTGATGCAGATGAGGAATTCTTCTCTGAACAATGAATTACATCTGAATATGGTAAATATAGAAAGTGTAATGGAAAAAAAAAAAAAAAAGAAGCAGGCAATCTACCTTAATGATCTCTGCAACAGCTACAGTCTTGCTTATTGCCTGACCCATTGCTTTCAAAATGATCTCTTTCCCACTCCTCTCCTGAATAGCCAATAGTCATAAAACTTTCTATTAGCCACTTCTGAAAAGTTTCTGGTTACAGTCCACCAAAAAATGAGAGAGATATAATCTGCAATGCAGTTTCAACCCTCAACCTTAGGGATGGAATGAATTATCAAAAGATCATAACGCTACAAGCCTACAAGTATTTCTTGCTTGAAGTAAGGCAACAACAAAGCAATTGATTATAGGAAACACACAAGAAAGATTCTCAGAGCCAAGAACAGATCAGAAGTACTCTCCTTGGCATCTTCAAAGAATATCACTAAACAATTACATAAACTCTCCTTTTCACCTTTCATCTGCTGAACCATAGGGAATCAACTGCCAGCTTTTATAAGTTGAAAAGCAAAATTATTTAACTCAGCTACTACTGAATTCTCAGTTATGGTACTCCATTTCAAAAAATTGAACCATCAAAACAGCCTCAGCTTAGGATCTTACTTATTCTTGTCAGACCACATATACAACACCAGATTATTCTCTGTGTAGAAGTTTTGGATAAATAATTGCAGGGAAATCTAATTGTCTTGCTGTCCTATCAAGATGTAACTTCTACAATGTGTTGAAGAACCATTATAACCACCAGTTTCCTGTGCCCGAGCAAATTTTTGAAATCCTCCTTGCACTAAGTATTAATGCAGCAATAAAAATAAAGTATCAATCGCAGAGACAATATGCAGGTATGATCATTAATTCTTCTAGGCACAGGTCATGAATACCCTCAAGTGATTGTCATGTTAAAGTAATAAACATAAGCCTGTATATTGACAGCAAAAGATATATGCACATTGACTCTGTTTTAATGGAACTACTAGGTACAAATACTACTTTAACATGCACGACCACGAGAACTCCAAAAGTTACGAATAGTTAGTAGCAACATCCTACAAACACAGAGCAATGATCGCACTCAAATAGACCACACTATTTCACAGCTTAAGAATAAAAATCTCAATCCATATATTACATTGTCAACGAAGGCACACGAAATATAAATGCATGCAATCATCCAAACCAAAAATAACACCTTTAGGGACGAAAAGCCGAACATTTTAACACTGTCAGTAAATGATTCCACAATTATCCCAAACCATTGCCCAAAAAAACATCAATCCAATCAATCAAACAACACCAATTCATCGGGGCAGCAAAAAAACAGCTGAAAAAAGCAAACAGTTTCACTTTCTGGAGTGACCCTGTGAACAACCAATGGAAACCTATATATACATGCATAACAATAATACCAAAAACACAGTCAAAACTGTCACAATAAAAAAGAAGCAGTCCAGTGCGCTAAAGCTTCAACCCAAGACCTTTTGACAACAACTTTACCAGTTACGAAAAAAAAAGTGAGTGTTATACCTGAAGCAGACTAGTAGCATAGCTGATGTAGTTTCTTACAAGTCCCTGTGAAGTAATTCTGATCTCATTCTCGTTAATGGGTAATTCAGGCTTCGGTTTCTCTACTTTTTGATACCTATCCATTTTTGTTCTGATAAACAAAAACCCTAAAACCCTCCTCTTGTTCTTCAGAGAAACAACTGTAAACCCTTAACAGAAACAGCGGCAGCAGCTAATTGTTTGTTTTGTTATCAGGTGAATTTTTGGGCTTATTTTGAGGCCCGAAATTAAACGGGCCACGAGGTTCAATAAAGAGATAGTTTGTACAAATAACCCCTTTTAGGTCATTAGTTGTATTTTGTTCTTAAATTTAAAACTTGGGTAAATATAGTCTACCAACAAGGGTTGTGGCGGAGTGGAGTGTTTTACTCGTATGAGACTTTCTGGCATAAATTCAAATTTAATTGGGTTTCGATGTAGGTATCAAACACATGAAAGAAAATCCAAAAAATATATATAGTTCTTGAAAACTATTCTTCTAGATAATCTTAGACTCTAATCTTATGTTTTTTACTAATATATTTATGAATCTTACTGTCTAATATTTGAATAACTTATCATATTTTAAGCTATTATTTAATTTTTTAAAATATAATTTCAGTTAGCTTAAAAATAATTAAATTTTAGTAAAATAGTTCAATTTTCAGTCACATATCCTTGGAGCTTAAGCAACAATGATTTAACTTCAATTATATAATTTTTTTTGTTTTGCCTTATATAGCTTAAATGGTGATCTCGAAATCGAGTATATATTCACTTTCCCTATTTGCTTTTCACCTTTATTAGATCCAAAACGAAAAAAAAATGGATTGCATAACTTAAAAATAATTAATACTACCTGAAGTCTTAACTGAAAATTTCATCAACATGAAAAAAAAGGTACACATATACTATTATATTTCTAAACGTACATATACTATTATGAATGAAAAAACCATCCTAAATATCAGGATTAGCGTAGTGTAGGGCTTGTTATAGGGAAATCACTCCTGAGTCCCGATCCACCATAAATTTCTCTCTCAAGAATGAATCTCATCTATTCCCTGCTTGTGAAATTTCAAGAGTGGCACATGAGTTTCCTCGTATTCAAACCTCAAGTCTGAAACTTCTGGTTAAAGACAATGAAGAATCTCATCCATCCCTCCACACTGCTCGATGCCTGTGAAACTTCAAATTCTTGCACCAACAAGAATGTTGTCTAGTGAAACATTTGAACAAAAACTAATCACTCTATTAAACTTACTAGCATTTGGTGGCAAATTAGGCAACTTCCTCCAACTACACATCCCAAAATCATTACTAAATTCACAAACACAAGCAGGATAATTCTTATGATGTTCTTCATTGTACACATAAACAAGATTCCCCAATCCAACACATTTCAAACTAGCAAATTTGTCATCTTCATCACTATCAAACAAACAATACATCAATTCATGAGGCATTATAGCAAGTT
Organism: Solanum verrucosum; assembly: GCF_900185275.1. Classification (NCBI taxonomy): domain Eukaryota; kingdom Viridiplantae; phylum Streptophyta; class Magnoliopsida; order Solanales; family Solanaceae; genus Solanum; species Solanum verrucosum. Next base: position 4,917,424 of record NW_026020430.1, read on the forward strand.
CACTAAACTCCATTGTTTTCTCATCAACCTTCCATAGAACAAAATTTGGTCCATTTGTTGAATTACATAATCCACCTAAAACTAAACAATCTTGACAAGATACCAAGAATGAAAACAAAATCCCAGGTGGTCTAAGTGTTTGTACCTCACTCCACAAATGTTCATCCAAATTGAAACATGTAATAAAACAAGAATATATCCCAAAAACATAGTAGAATTTATCTCTTAACAAAGCTGAACATAACCACTGTGATGAATTCCCTGACCTAAAATCTGCTGGTAAAGGTGGGCACAGTTCCCAATAATCAAAATTTGGGTTATAAATCTCAACAGCCAATCTGTCCTCAACATCAACTAATCCACCAACAAATCTAACCCCACCAACAACAATGAATCTTGGATTTAACCCTTCATTGTAAACACCCACAAGAGGATTACACCTGGAGAACCTCAAAGGGCTTGTTTGGACCCAAATTCCATTAAAAATAGGCTTAAAACTGAAATTTTCAGAAGTTGTAGCAAAGAAAAAACCATTTGAACCAATAAAGAAATCTTGGGATAAAAGAGTTGAAGTGGGAAGTGAAATCCACTCATTGGCATCTGGGTCATAAGCAAATGGTTGGTTATTGTTGTAAAAAATGCTGTTTTGGCCACAGAGAAAAAGCCATGGCTGCTTTTTTGTAGCAGAGATTTTGGTAGTGAAAGAAGAAGAAGTGATTATGGAATTCCAGATCTTGCATACAGAGGAAGCAACAATTATAGAACGAATTGGGAGGTATGAGAGGATTTTTCCAGTAAGATCTGAAGAAAGAAAATCCCAATTCTTGATTTTTTGGTCATTTTGAGAATTGAGTTTTTCAATACAAATGGATTCTTCCATCTTTTTTTTGATTGAGGGGTTTTGAAAAAGATTGTTTTTTTTTATTGAGTTGATACAGTGTGTGGGATTTTAGTTTAGATTATATAGAAAAAAATGGAGAATGTGTGAGGAGTAGTTGGGTTTCCTACTTTGTTGCACAATGACATAACAGAAAAACAAACATATAAAGAGTAAGAAAAATTAAAGAATTGGTTTTTGGAAATTTAATATGATTGAGACGAGTCAGACTTGCTCGAGTGGTTGAGTGCCTCTATCATCAATTGATAGATTAAGGTTAGGTTTAAGCGATTAAGTTAATTTGAAGAATAAGTGAGAACATTATTGATCTTCTTGAGGGTGGGGTAAAAAAAAGGTTTAATTTGTATTTTTAGTTTTCCTTTTAGTTTATTTTTAAAAAAAAAAGTTTTTTTCACAACTCGTTAATTTTAATTTTTAAAGTCCGTGAGATTGAAGGATATTTTGATACATTCTACCTATCTTTAGTGTAATACCATAACTTCACAAGAATTAAAATCTTTTTTTACTTTCTTAAAAATTTTATCAAATCAAAGTACATACAAATTAAATCGAATGGAGTATTTAAAAGTTGAAATTGGTTATTTTAGGTCTTACCAATTACTAGGACTTGGTTTTTAAGCTTTAAAATATCAAAAGAGCTAGTGAGGAAATGCTACTGAAGACCTTTACTAGATTATAAATGATTGTATATATCATTGAGATCTTTCATCACAAATTACTAAATTAAGACCAATAGATTACTTACTTTTTTTGTTTGCATATCAAAATAACTTCATAAAAAAAGTTTCTTCTTTTTATTAGGCAAGAGGATTAAAAGTCTTCAAATTCACCTATAGTGTAATTATCAAATTATACAAGGTATAATACAAAAATATAACTTTTTTAACTTGGCTTCGATAGATAACTATACCCTCCAATTTTGAGTGTGCACAAATTGGCACTTAAACTTGTATAATATTGAACAAGTAGACACACATGTCCTACATGACATAATATACATAAGACACCACGTAGGACACAAAATTGTCGTGTAAGGTGTCATCAGTCATGTAGGACGAGTGTGTATATTTGTTTAATTTTGTATAAGTTTAAGTATCTCGTGTGCATATCCAAAGTTAAAAATCATAGTTGCTAGTTAGCGCCAAATTAATGATCATGTTTATGTATTATGCTTAAATACAATGAATGAAAGGATATTAGTTTGGAATTGGTCCCATGAAACATTTATGAGTTTGAAAGTTGGCTAGAATGGTCCAAGTATATGTATTATTTGTTATTGTCCCCTTATTTTTACTGTATTTTTATTTCATATTTCTTTCATTGTGATATGCTTTATTTGAACCGATATATAACGAAAATAATATTTCTGTCTTTACAAATTAGGAATAAGACTGTACATATTATTGTTTTTAGACTCCACTTATAAAATTTAATTTCATTGTAACAAACATCAAAATTTGATCCAATTTATCATAATCGATTAGTTAACATGTTGATTAATCATATTCTAAAACATGAAGAAAAAAAATCAGTGTCTTATCAAATTATCTATCGAGCTGTAAAAAAGATTCAACAACAACAAATAAACTCACTATCTATTTCACGTCAAGCCAATATGTTGAGTAACTCTCAATATAATAGTAAAATCAAAATATGTAGATGAATCAACTCATCAAGTTCCCAATAAAATAAGATCCACACAAGAAAAAGCACTTGCTATTCGTCGGTTTTTAGCAGCATCCAGACACATTATTGTTATCGTTGAACGTTGGTTAGAATATAAAATTGACATATAAGGTGAATGTCATGTGCGTTAAACAAATAACGTTACATCAAAGTAGCAAAGTTGATGAACAAATCACTATAATCCACGTGGCACAGAGACCACCAATCTTCTTCATAGCTCTAGCTCTAGTACCACAACTGTTATTAAAAAAAATAAGCATAAATTGATGGAAAAAATCTTGCTTCGAAATTAAAATATGAAAAAAAAGAAAAGATATAATCACCGAAGAGGGTTATAGTGGCTCGATAAGTACTCCTTCAAATTTAACAAAGGTTGTAATCTTTGGTACGAACTTAATGAATATGCATTATTGCTTTTCATATTATACCAAATATACGAATGATTGATGTATTTTGGTTAGTTTTATGACTTTACTGAAATACACCTTAGTTCGATTTACAATCTTGCGTTACATATTTCCATTTTGGAGCCTAGAGTTTTTTAGAAATAGATTTTCTATCTCACAAAACGTATATTGTATCCTCTTCAAACTAGATTAGGTATTGAATAAAAGGACTAAGGAAACTTACATTCAGAATCTGTGGTAACCCAATTTCCTTTTCTTGTTGCTGCAGGGCACTGATCTATATGGACCATAGTTGAGTTAAAGGGGGAGTTTTTTATAGATTGGTGATTTTTTGTCACTGAAATTGCAGAGTAATTTTGATCAACATCCCATCTGAAGCTGATCTTTGGAGAGTCATAGCTCAGTTGATCATCATTTGGTACTGCCTTTAAGTCCGACCTATCGCGTAAGTGCAGAACCTACACATTATCAGTTCACTTAAACGACAAATACAAATAACTGTTCATAAATACTTATTTTTATATGTATATAAGTTAAATCTTACTAAAAAATATTTATTTTTAAATACTTTTGAAAGTGTGGCCACACTTTCTGGTCCAGGCACATTTTCATTAGTGACAACATAAAAAATCTATATAGAGAGTAGTTGGGAAGAATAAAAGCTGTATCTGTATAAAAGAAAAATTGATGGAATATAATTCATTTACATATAACTTGAATGTGATCGTGCCAACATGTTCGTCATAAGATATATAAATAGACAAGTCAAATAATATTAAGACTATGCTTGTACTTCTCCTCTTAGATATAAATAATATGGAATCGTGTACTATGTAGTATGGATTTTTGATCTTTTATGACCAATTACATTTGAATAAAAGAAAATAAACCTATAAAGATTTTATTTCCAGATCTCGTGTTATATTTTACTGACTTAAAATAAGTTTAATGGCTCGTAACCTTGATAGTACGAGCAACTTGCTAAAACAAATAACGTTACACTAATAATTGTCTGTGTATATATGTTAAAATTCGAGTAATCTTACCTTTTGACCAAAGTATTTTCCTCCCTTTTGTGATTTAGCAGCAGCAGCAGCCCATCTTATTAGTTCCTTCATCTTTGAAAGTGTCTTGATTTTATCTCCATTAGCCTTTTCCTTCTTATCTGCATTAAAATTTTGCTCCTTATGGCCATCACTAACTGGCAAAACTTTGGCTGTGGCAGAATCTGACTTTCGACGAAAGCTTAATCCACGAGTAAGACTCTGTTTTTTCATCTTCATGCAATCTACAAATTGTTGTTTCCTTCGCGAACTTTCCAATCTCTTTAGACGAATCGTGCTGTAGAAATAATCTTTCTCAATGTCTTTTCTGCGTAATGTGTTGAACAAATTGAGGATGTTGCAGCAGCATGAATTTGCTGATTTTCCCGCTCGATTTCTCTTTTTTCGAGAAATCCCAAACAGGACAATGCCTTGGGATTTCACTTCCTCATCTGAAAAAACAGAGGAATTAACAAACATTGATGACTTTGGATATAAAAAATGACATTAAAATGTAGCAATCTAAGTTCTGCGCGCTGACAATGTATAATTTATTTACATCATAAGGAAAAATTGACATATCAGACTATCATCATATGTCAAGTCTGATATGATAATCTGAAAAATAGAACGATAACATATTGCAATTTGTAAAGTTGCATGAATAGCTATAAATAGGCAACTTTTCATATCAGACTATCTTCGTGTCAAGTCTGATATGGTAGTCTGAAAAATAGACTATCGGTGAAATTACAATATTTGAACAAGAAATGTAAATCTAAAATGTAATACTAACAAGATAGTGAACAAACTTTTTTTTTTCCACTCACCAGTAACAACTTGCTTCTTGCTAGAATTGGTGTTAAAATTGGTCTCATTTGCATTCTTGAAAAGCCATTGAAGGATCTGTTATATATGTGAATGCTCAAAGTTAGCTACATGTGAACATGACAATAAATAATTTTATGATGAAGAAAAAAATTTATTAGAAAACTAGCTAACCTGCATGTTAGTGGAAATATATTTTAAATAGACTAGTAGATTCTTTAGACTATACAAGTGAGACAAAAAATTTGGTCAAATGGATCATATATAGAAGGAATTATATGTGTTTGTCTGTAATAAGCCAAAATTTCTTGTCTTTGGCCTTTGGAGAAAGATGAAGACACTAATTTTGGTGTGTTTTGTGATTTTTGTGGCAATAAAGATTATATTTATACAAATTAAATATATAGTAAGACTAATTGATCATGTGGTGGGTACTAAGCAAATCTTGAATCTAAGGGAGAAAAAAATGACACTAATAAAGAAATTAAAATGTAATAAATGGATTTTATCTATGGTGGAAACTCTGTTCACCATACAAAATGTAGGGCCTTTGGTGGTGTTTGGTTTATGGCCATCTAAGGGAGTCTTGGGGTATTTTTCATGTTACAATAAGCTTTAATAGAAAGATCAGTCTTAAAGTCCCAACTGCCAAGGCATAAATTGAGTTGCTTTGAATTACTATTTATCGAGCAGGTGTAAAAATACGATAAGTAGATATATAATTGTTGGTTACAATTAGATAACGATAAAATACGTATAATTGAGTGATAGATTGATCTTATGATGAAACAAACGACGAAATTTTGTGATAGCTATCTTGTAGACCTACACTTGCGATAGCCTTGAGTTTTTTTGCTTAATAGAATTATTTTTATTTTGAATCTAACACTCTCATGGTCTCATTAGGTTACTATTCCTCTCAAAGGATTTTTTTGGAAGTATTAGATGAGGTAGGTTCAGAAAGAATACATTACTATTCTCTAGATTATGTGACAGTATTTCAACTAATTAAAGAAAATAACTTTTGAATCACAAGTACATTTGGTTCATAATATTGAGCTCAAACTGCAAGTTGTGGATCGGGTAGGGATAAATCTGACTTTGTGGATTGTGAGTCCAAATAGAGATGGACCTGACTTTGATATTATGTAAAAATATGATATTTGAGTCTAACTAATCAACACCTAAAGCTAATACATGAGCATAAAATCATTCAAGTCCATATTATAAGCAGATCACCACTTTATTTTTTAACCAATATGAGATTCTAACCTAACAAATATAGAATAGTTAACCGACAAATAAAACTATAGGAATATGAATTGGGTGGATAAGATATTATTGTTTTGTTTTATGAGACATCTAACACATTTACTAAGTAGTGGACACAAACAAATTGTGAAAAAACAAGGACTGCAATGGGTACCTACAAAAATATATGGGCTTAAGAAGACATATTCTTCAAAGAATCACCTCACAAATATGTGTTGGGATGTGGGGTGATTAAAATGTCTGGTGATTGTTTAATTAAATTAATATATAATAAATTAAATATTATATAATTTTGTCTTTGTAAGTATATAATTCTCTGACCTTTCATACTCAATTAAGTAACTGGTTCTCCGTGTTTCATTAAGTCGTAATCCAATAAAAAGAATATTGAGATGTAGGTTTTATTTCTTGTCTCTTTCACATTTAATGTTGTTTCTGACCTAGCTAATAGTGAATCCTAATTAAGGATAGCACTAATGCATTATACTAGAGGTGGCAAATTGGCACATTAATAATAATAATAATATATATATATATATATATATATTAGCTCAACTTCAGACATGTCTCTTATGTTTAATTATCACTCACCTATGCATTTACAATATGCCTCTTTGAGCAAATATGGTATAATAAGCGAAGTAGCACCTATAACTCTTTGATGGCTATATTCTTGCAATAGCAAAGGACTGATTCATCTTAGAGAAAGTAGATGTGAAGATATTGAATAAAAAAAAGCTTCGTGAGACAACCCTGTGGCTTCATAGGCACAAATGGACACTAACAATGAATCAATTCAAAGAAAGACAAACATTTTTTGTGATAAACTCAAAGCTGAATAACCACTCAATAAATTTTACTAATTATTAGAACGAGTTGAATAATGATCCATTTATTAATTTGACTCGACAAATTAAATCACAATGATTCGTTATATTATCGGATTCAAACGTGTCACCTAACGGGCCAAACAACCTATACCCAATTTTCTATACAAAAGGACTAAAAACACATATTTCAGTTAATTAAAGTTTAAAATCACATTTTATCTATAATTAAGGGACCAAAAGTGCAATTATTCTAGCTGATAAAAAAATGTATTTACTGTAAAATTGTACCACTCCGGTGAAGCCCTCGTCGCATGCAAATACTTATAAAGTTTTTCCGGTAGCATTTAGCCGTATTTTGAAGAAAAGACAGGGAGAGAAGATGGAGTATATATTGAGGACGCTGACGAAGAAGGAAGAAGTAGATTCGATAATAAGGGACACAATCGATAAAGTTCTCGTCCTCCGTCTCGGCCGATCCTCTGATCCTCTTTGCCTCCAGCTTGACGACATCGTACGCATCCATTTTTTTCTGTTTTCCCCTATTTTTTTTTGTGAAACAGTGATAGACTAATCTATTTTGTTCCAATTCCTTGAATTTCTATTGTAAAGATCATTACCTGAGGAAACTTAAATTTTAGGCGAATTTAGGATTTTAAGCTAAGCTAGTGAGATTATACATGGATTTAGGTTATATACACTGAAAGTATAGAGAATACTTATACCAGTAGTAGCAATTTAGTAATCAATTTCATCAGGTTGCACCAGAGATTTGTCTGTAATTACCTTATTAATGACCTAATTATGTAATATAGTTTACGATGTGAGTGCATAGAATTTAAAGCTCTAGTAGATATGCTCCAGGATCAACTCATCAAATGTCTAATAGTACTACAAGTTTTCATGCACATGGACTAATTCCACGGGATACTTACCACCTCCACCAGCAACAAGGCTAGGACAGATGAGAATAAATCACCTTATGAACCTAAGACGTTATGGTTCTCAACCTATGTCATTGACTACTAGGGCACACCCTTGGGTGCACTACAAGTTATAAGTTGGAGGAAGGCTACAAGTTATAATTTTTGTTGAAGGAATTCCTTTTTTGGGAAGAAGACTACAAGTCATAATTTTTCTTGGAGAATGTTTTATCTTTTTTTTTGGGGGGAATAGCGCAAGTAATAGTGATATAGTAATTACAACTATTGCATATAGTAATAGTTGCGCACAAATTGAGACAGAGGGAGTATATATTTTACAAATTACAACTACGATTTGTATAGTTCTGGGTGTAAGATGTAGGTAGCTGTGGAAAAAGTGAATTCACCCTTATGCGTTAGACACTCAAATTGTGTAGAAGTTGTGTTTTTTCACTGTTAAGTTGACATTGCATAAGTTGTATATTTTCTGGAGTGGTTCGTTTACTTCATTGCTTCTTGTTGGCTGCAGCTGTATAAATCTGTGAGAGAGGTGTCCAAGTTTGCGACTGTGGCTTTAGTGGATATTGATTCAGAGGACGTTCGAGTTTATGTCAAGTATTTTGATATAACCTTAATACCATCTACCATTTTCTTCTTCAATGCTCATCATATGAAGATGGATTCTGGGTATGCCTTCTCTTTGTTCGAATTTTCGAAGTTTTCTGCTATGGACATGTTCTTTATGTTGTTGTTGTGATTCAATTTAGTTGAAGAAAGTGCCATCCATGGTCTTATACCCGTTTGCATCTCTGTCGAGCATTAGGAGCACACCATATTTTTAGTCCTTATATGACTGTAATCAATAATCTTGACCATATATTAGACACATTTTGTTGGAAAATTAATTTAATTCCTAATGCTGGAAGCTCTCCACAACATTTTGGATAACAAGTTCTTTGGTCCTTCAATCAAGGGAAATTGAAGTGACTTTGACTCGGTTCAAGCAACTACTTGCAAGAGCCGAATCTCTGTTTTGTTTTTGATCGGGGAGAGGGGTGAAAAGAGAATTGTGAAGGCCTAAAATGTTTCTTACTAGGAAATAGGAAGGAGAGGCTATTTAAAAGAAAAGAAGAGAGAAAAGGAATGTGTTAGTCTATTGGCTAAGTATTTGCAGATAACCTTCTTGTCGTCATATATTCGTACTTGCCTCCTCCCTCATTGGAGAATGGAGGGTATGTTATATTGGAAGACGTTCAAGGAAAGTTTGCAAATAATTTGCTTCTCTATTTCTCCCCCTACCACTCGCTATGCTACCTTAATGTTAAAATTTTATCTCTCAATCTAATATTTCAAAAGCAAAACAAAAGGTTTATCTCTCTGCTGTTAATTGTATAATAATACTGAAAGAGTTATCTATGTAGTAAATTTGATGACGAGTCGACATTGCAACAATTATAAAGCAATTACTTGTAAACTGAGTTATGCATATGTCAAGGACAGCTTGATGTTGTAATTACATTCCTGTGATATTATTGTATCTTAATGGACCTCTGTCATGATTGAAGCTCTTACTTCTCTGAGATGGATGTTCTCCAGGAGTGCAGATCACACCAAGTGGGTTGGAGCATTTCAAAGAAAACAAGACTTCATTGATGTTGTAGAGGTATGGGATAATCTCACAACTTTCTTTCTAGACCTTAGTATTTTTCCTATGATCCAGAATTCCAGATGAATATTAAGTGTAAAATTATTTGCTCTTCCTGCGAAGTGCAGCTTTTTAATAATTGTGACTCCTTATTCAACTGTATAAACTTCAGGTAGCACTTTCTAAACAAGGTTGTTTAAGTCTCCATGGGTTCTAGATGTGCCAAAGCCTCGGAAGGCGTTTGATTAAAGAGTGAAATATACGGTACCATAACAACCAGCAATCTTGAGTGACTAGTATGGCGCAAATACTTGCATGAAGTTGATCCATTAATGCCATGGGTGTTTTTTGATGGAATATAAAAGCCAGAAAGACAAGTAATTTGGCAGAACAATAGTTAATATATGTGATTGTAATCTCGCGTTTGTGGCTTTAAGTTGAAGAGATATACTTTGGCTTTTGGAGAATGGCTGAGATATCACAAGCTTCTAATTTCTAGACTCAAACTTCTGGTATATGTATGGAGGGGTGTCCAATATTTGCTTATTAAGCTAGTAGATTTGTTTCTGCATGTCCCCTGGAGTCTGGACATGAAGTTTGAACGGCAGGAAACTTTAATTGTGGAAGGGAGAAGTTAGTCCAACTGCACGAGTGAAAGGCGAAAGTCAAGATTACGTGCAACCAGATCTGTTCTTAAGATTATTATAAAGCACAACTACCAGATCTGTCAAATAGTCAAGGGTACACTGAGATGCATATTCTGTAGCAATATAAGTGAAATAATTGTTAAAATCTATACTCTGAAATGGCTCCAGGACTTTGGTCTAGTTGTAAGAGCGCAACATGTGATATGTGGTTAGACAGACACATGTTCGAACACTGCCTCAAACAAAAGCCTGGTATTTAGGTTGAGAACGGTATATAGGTGGGCCCTTTATCTCCTGAGTTTCGAACTGTGCGCCATTGGGACTCAGGAATCTCTCGGTTATCAAATAAAATTGGTAGTTTGAGATCCCTTTTCCATAAGTTAAGGACACCTTATTTCTTTCAAGGAGGATGTTCCTCTAAGAAGTCTAAAAAGTTACGCATCGAATAAAGCTCGGAAAGTTGTGTTTCCAGGTTGTAAAGACTTCTAACTTTTTGAGATCCGGAAGGGAGATCTCCTAGTTTGCTAAGAGTTGCCTGTGAGTGTAGCAACTATTTTGTGTATCAACCTAAACAATTAGAGAACGAGTTTAGGTTCAGATAGATTTGGTAGAGGGTTAGACTCTTTTCAGTTAGCTCATAATTTTATAGAATATCTGATTGTTCATTCAGTTTGCATCTATGATGTGCATAAGATTGTGTTCTAGTTGGCTGTTTATCCAGGAGCTAGTATACTAAAGTTCTTGGTGCATTTTTTTGAATCTGCTGAGTATATACTTTGTTCTGATGATTCATTTTTTTTACAAGTCATGAATGTGGAGTCATTTCTAACTGCTCGACCGTCCCTGTTTGTAAGCAGGCAATATTTAGAGGGGCCATGAAAGGCAAGCTCATAGTGACTTGTCCCCTTCCTCCAGAGAGAATACCAAAGTTTCAGTTGCTATACAAAGATGTTTAGCAGGTATGGTTGTTATTAATTTTAGGTTGACTAGTTACTAACTTGACATATTTCTCAGCTTGAGTCTAAATTTTAAAAGTTAAAATTGTAATGTGTTGTCGGTATGACCAAAAAAGTACTTTTCACGAGACATTTTTTGGTATTGGAAAATCTTTTCTACGAAAAACATTTTCTACCAAGAGGGAAATTTTGACTACTCCCCCTTTTTGGGCAAAAGTCATTTTTCTTTGCAAATACTTTAACTCTTGCACTATATCACTTTCTCCAACCAAAACTCGAAGATCATTGTGAACTTAATACTCCTAAATTTCATCAAGACACCATCCAATTTGCTGAAACTATCGTCAATCTTCAATAAGTAGTTTCCATGACCACAACCAAGCATGAAAAACATTTCCTCATTCTAAACACACACATACTGATCTGATATTTTTTCCCCTCAAATTGTTTGCTTATTTCAGACTGTTGATTGCTGAGCTGCAAGAGAAAACTTCACATCTTGAAAGCCATTGTTTCTGGATGATTATATTGACCATTACGAATCCATATCACAAAGTTGAAAGGGTTCTGAATTTTGGTACTTTTTAATATCAATATAAGAAACAGGATCGTAGCAGACTGATTTAGGAGACAGATATCTTGTTGAATTAATGAAGAATCAGGACATTTCTCTTGTATATCTTAGCTGTTAGAAGACCTGTTTCGTTCAGAAAGCATCGGAGTATGATGGGGTGATACAATGCAAGTGATAAATCTGAGTAGTTCAGTTAGTTAGTTGACTATCAGAACATTCACCTTGTTGGTAAGGGTTCGACTCTCCATTTTGTAATCCCCTCCCCCATTTCCCATTCACGTACCCTGCTTTTTTTTTTTAAAAAAATCTTTCTTTGCTGTTTCTAAACTTATTACTTACATAATAATTCATAATTGTGGAGAAAGGAAGGACACGAGGGAACATGGATTTAATGTGTGGTTTGTATTCCTCTGCATGCAACTATGTATTTATATTATTACTGTATGCCAGATAGTTTTTATAAGGAAGGAACCCCATGTGGGCTTTACATTAGTTTTTAAATGGGACAATTTATGGATAATTTTTTTTCTTTATCTAAAAAAAGGCAAAATAATAGACATACTATAGTGCAAATCATAGATACCAAGAAACACATCATTATCATTGTCCATTTTTCTGAAATTTTCCATCGTGATTAAATTTGAACTTTAACGTTTTATCATCATAATTCATTTCTTTTACACTAGACAGCTTGAGCTGTACAATTGAATATGCCATTATGTATATACTTGTTTGCATTCCTACATTTAGTTGGGGTAATGAATTCAATGTCTTTGGAATTTAATTTAATGAAAAAACACTAGTATTTAGTTATTTGAACGAAATTTAGTCACTATTAGTGTATAACAATGAATAATTTGTGTATACGAATTATATACTTGTTATACATTATGTCTACCTCGATGACGACTACAAACTATTACAACCAGCTAGCTAAAATTATAAAGATTCTTTATATGGTTCTTCTCACACGATTTTTTTTATAGAATTATTTTTTTCTTATGGATCATGGGAGATCATTTCTTTTAAACAAAAAAAATATAATTCCCCCAATACATATTGTCTGACTAGTGGGACAATTAAAAAGTGGAAAGTCAAATAGGGAATAGTAATTCATTAAAGAGATGATGTTGACTTCGGTCTGATATTGGAACATATTTGCAGTTTATCTGAAAGAAGTACTTGACTTTTTGTTAGTATAAAATTTAATAGACAGCAAATTACTCCATGAGCCAATAAATATCCATATGTAGCTTTGATTTTCACATCTAGAATTTCCTTAATTCATAGTATAAATATACTTAACATATTATAACTAGTCTGTTTGATCAAACTTTTAAAATTTACTTAGTTTGAAAATGGTTTTTTTTTATTAAAAATACTTTAAAAAAATACTTGAGGAGATCAATAATAGCTTGTGTTTGATTAATCAATTTAAAATATATTTTTATCAATATTAAAACAACAGTTTGTATTTGATCAAGCTTACAAAAGTACTTCTAAGGATATTCAACATTTTTTCAACTTCTAAAATAAGCTTCTAAAACTAATAAAAAAAAAAACCAATAGCTTGTCTGAATCCTTCACCTCTCTAAAATTGGTGCTTCTTAAATAAATGAAAAATATTTTTGGCTTCTTAGTGACTTTCAAAAAACTATGACTTTCAAAAATGCATATTCCTATCCACAAATGTGGGGATATATAGAGGTCCGAGGGTTCATTTGAATTTTTTTATCGAAAAATTATATTATAGTTGCAAGATTAACTTTTTTACGTACACATAAGCAATCGATGAACTCTTTTGGTTAAAATTCCGCAACTCTAGCTATCAAATCATTTCATGTTGTTCCGAACCATATTATACTGCAAATCATTACTCTTAAATTCAATATTTGCTACAAGAATTACAGTTGTGGGGCACTAATTAATAAAACTAACGGTCTTCTTAATTTGGAGTAACTATATAAACAGTCTTTAGTACTATAAAACAGTTCAAGATTTTAAGTCCTTTGTCCCAATAATGGATCACATCGTACGTATTACAAGCTTTAACTTTTAACAATATTGTACATATATGCATAATAATTCAAATGGTACATGAAACCTTGAACTTTGACTGCAAATATAATAAAGTCATATTCATTTGGTAATAATTTAGGATTTTAAGCTAAGGATAATATATAACACTTTTGGTTTCTAAGATATTGATAAATTTTGCTTTTTTGATATTTGGCCCTTAGATTGGGTTACTTGATCTGAGGGTCTTTCTGAAATAACCTTTCTATCTTTCTGAGGAAGGGGTAAGGTTTGAATAAGTTTTATCCTCTTCAAACCCCACTTATGGAATTACGCTAGCATATTGCCAACCTACCTATAGAATTATACTAAATATTATGATAGCTTTGTGAAGATCTACACATATTCTATTCTCTTCAGATTTCACCGTGTAATTACACTGAAGTATATAGGCATGTTGTTTTTGTTGTTGTGAAGATTCACAAGCAAAGATATTAATCATAAAACTCATTTGAATTTACTTTTTAAGTGACATAATTATGTAAATGTTTTACCACCGTCAATCATAAAAACTCATTAATTAATTCATGTTATGGGATTTTATAGCATGGTAAAAATTAAATGTGGCTTGTAGAAAAAGTTTCATCAAAGGTAAAAAAAAGAAAGAAAAAGCTTTGAAATTTGTCATCTAAAATAAATAATAAATATTTGTGAGACTAAACTATTTTATCAAATTTTTTTCAAAACACATACATATATGACATGTATTAATTGTGATATTAGTTATACATCTTATTCAATATTATAGAACACTAAATAGATAACAAACTGTAGTACTAGCAATATATTGGCTATTAATACATGTATAACAATATAAGCATAGGTAAGACAATAGAAAATAATCTTAGTATAAATAATATAGTATAATTAATCACAATATAACTAATTTACATTTCTAATATATTTTATTCAGTATTATTCTTATCTAGCGTCGAGGTTTGAGTTAAATAAATAGCTGAGGTGGAAGACGTGGTAGGCCCCACAGATAATGCGGTGGAATTTAATTTGTTAGACAAACTCGCGAAAGAAATGGAAACTGTGTAAATTTTGCAGTGTCCGGCACGTGAGTGACCGACGCATTGACACGTGAGAAAACGACTCATGAATGACTTAAGTCAAATAGTTAAAAGCTATATATTGTTAATCACAAACTTAAAGTTTTAACTTATATATAGAAATTATGTAAAAGTAGTTTACATTAACTAAAATAATTTCGAACCCCTCTATCATTATACTTGAATTTTTTTTATGTCAAAGGAAAATCAACAGCTCATATACAATAGAAAATACATATATTTTACTTTATTTGTAAATATAATTTTCAGATTAAAGGCTGAACTGCTCAACACTACTTAGTTTTGCCGTTGATTGATGGGGAAGAATTAGGGGTGTGCACTATTCGGATTAAACCGAATAATTAAATCAAATTAAATCGAATTTTTATTTGGATTGGTTTTTTGGTTTTTCGGATTGGTTTTGGATTAATAAATTACTTTGTTTGGTTTTTTGGTTTTGTTTTGGATATTAAAAATAAAAACTGAAAAACCGAAAAAAACCGAATTATATATATATATATATATATATATATTATATAATGTTTAGGCTTAGAATTAAGTTGGGGTTAACCACTTTTGTCCCTTTTTGGTTATTGCCTTTTATGATGATTACGTTTATATTTTATGTTTGAATTACATCTATAATAGGTATACTTATAAGTATTGTGTTTTAAGTTTTACTTATGATTTATATTAGAAAGTATATTTAAGGGATTAAATATTATTACTTTGGTTATATATGTTATTAATTATTGACATAACCGAATAACCAAACCGAAAAAAGCCGAACCAAATAGAGGAAAACCAAACCAAACCAAATTTATTTTGGATCGGATTGGGTTACACTTTTACAAAACCAAAAACCAAAAATCCAAACAGAATAGTGTAAAACCAAACCGAAAAACCGAATGCACACCCCTAGGAAGAATTGTGTCTATTTGTTGGATTTGTTTATATTATATAGTACTTTGAAAGTAAAACACGACTGTCCTAACTTTGATGGACAGAGTAACATGAAACGTATTATTGATAGGAGGTAACATGTATTCCGTAAAATTAATCAAGATGCGTGAAAGGTGACATGTACACCACGATCATAAAAAGTAGATATATTTCTTTACATAGTGAATAAATTTAATTAGTTACTAGCTTAACCTCATTAATGCCGTTAATAGCCGATTGACAAATCAAATTTGTCTCAAAATACTTAAAGTAATATATAATTTGTTACATCTAAAGAGAAATTAAGTTGAACGTTAATTGGGTGAGAGGTTTATAGAAGGTTTAAGCAAATATTCTTGTGATTAAACCTTAAAAAGACTAATGATATTGACGGCATACTCAAATGGATAAAACTTAATCTATATTAACTACTAATTTATTGAACATGTAAATATTTTTTGATAAATATAGTTGAGTTTTATAAGCCTATCTTTCCAATAATGAACAATATCAAAAGTTAGACAACTAATGAATGGTACCTCTGTCTCTTACTTGCAGCCCTATAAAACGTTTCCTCCATTCAAGCTTTCATCATTTCATAATAAAATTAGCCACATTCTGTTTTGCCCAAAACAGAGAGAAAATTGGCGAATTCTAGAGATAACTCCGCCATGGCAGCTGCTCTGAGATTATCGTGTTTGTGTTTTCTTCAATTGCTAATTGTGATCGTACTATTCATCAATTCTTCTGCCGATAACAGGTATTTAAGGCGTTCATTACGTTTTCAGTAGCAATTTTTTCTACAATGTGGAAGCAACTTAGTTCGATTAATATGAAATTCCTCTTGTTTAATTTATGCATTTGAGCAGCGATGTAATTTAGTATAATTTCGGATTTTCTGTAAATTGCGCCATTCTTATCATCTCTGTTTCTGTTTTTTTTTTTTTTTCGATTTAAGTAGTTGTATTACTTAATTCATGAGATTCCTCTAGGTAATTTTGACATTTGAGCTTCGATAAGGTTAATTCAATACCAGATTTTCTGGAATTAACGCCATTGCTACCATCAGTGATTCTGTTTTTCGATTATGGAATTTAAATACTTCTATTTCTCTTTGTTAACTATGACATTTGAGCTGTGCTGGAGTAAGTTCTCCATTCTTATCACTCTGTTTCTGTTTTTCGATTCGACGATGGAGCTACTTTTACTCTGTTTCACTCATTGGATTTTGAATTTTTCATCGTCAGTATTGAAGAAGCAGAGCAATTTCAGAGCTTAAGTAACTCGACTATGGCGAACAGGTTAACTTCATTTTGTTTTCTGCCTTTAGCGCTTTTACTTCTTCGAGTAATGTACCAACTCTGCAATTGAATCAGAGAAGATTTCGACTGATCGGATCTGGAAATATCTGGTTCTTTTAACTCTGTAATCGCGATCCAATTTTCCTTTGTTAATTTTTTTTACATGATTTAAGTTTTGCAGGTTAAGTGGAAACGATGAACTCAGGCATGAACATGCTGTAGATGATCCAGAAGCCATTGCTTCCATGGTGGATATGTGAGTTAATCCTGTCTCTCGCAATCCCATATAAAAATGTTAAAAGTATCCGAGATTAGTTATCAAAATAACTTGTTCCCAATCGAGCCTTTAGAATTTAATTATTAAAAAATATTCCTCATATCGCAACTATCCTTCCTCCCTTTAGCGTTAATCTGTTTTCAGTTAATGCTTTACTCCATTAAGAGACTTTATTTAGTTATTTATAATTAAAAGGCGTTGAATGTTTACTGCGTCACTACTCTTTTGTAAAAAACAAGTACGAACTAAAAGTATTTTTGGGAAAAAAAGATATTCCAATCATATATAGGTTGAATAGAGAGACAAATAGTACCCACACCCAGTGACGATGCTATATCAATAAAGGAGTTTCGTCTTAATTTCCTTTATTGAAAAATTATGCTTTTTATGTAAATAAAAGTAATATTCTTTTATCATATATATACTTTTTCTAATTTATATAATTGCTGATTTTTGTTAGCATGATAAATTGGATTCAAATTTTGACCTGTTGTAAGAAGACTACATTTACTTTTTAGTTTAATTATCCGATAATTTGATCCACCTAATTCAAATTCATATGCATAAGGTTTATTGAAGGAGCTAAGTTTATAAAGGAGTTTTTTTCTCCTTTTTTGGGTGGGGGTAAGGATGATGAGGAACGAGAAATTGGAGCGGAAATTACAAATTAATAAATCGAACATCAGCAATAAAGTGAAAATTTATATGATTAATCAATTAGGCTATTTTTTTTCATATGACAAATGTGGTTCAAAATTGACCCGTAGTGAAAAGTTTATATCTACCTTTTTAGGATCTATTAAATAGGAAAATGCTCCCTATTAAAAAAAATAATCGTTTGTATGTCTATCCAAAATTTCTGATTAGTCAGCCACAAGATCTACACATCACCCACAAAATTAAAAGCAATGCCGCAGTTGTCTTTAATATCCCACCTACCGAACCGTTCCAATACAACTCCCTCTGCTTCCGTTCTTCTGCGATTCCCTTTCCAAATTCATCTTCTGCTGACAGTCAAAAGAAGTTACTCTGATTATCATTAGACTGCCTATGAGGCATATTGCACATGCAAATGCCACAGGCTCTCTAGCTATGACAGCTTTTATAAGTACTGTCATTAATTAACAATTCTTAAATCAACTCAACAATTTTGTGAATCTGTCCCTAACAACTAGGATTCGTGTCAGAGGAGTTATTATGTGTTGTAAAATTAAGTATGGACATTGTTGAGTACCTGAGTTCCACATCGACTCTTCAAGGATGAATTGATCTTTTTATACGATTTTGGACAATTATTATATTATGAACTATAGTTTAAAGTTGAGTCAGGTCTAATGTCTATTTCTCTTATGGGTATCCAATCTAGTACTATATGATAATGTTGTAAGTAATATATAGGTCCAAACTCCAAAGTACCTTTTTTGGATTAGTGTTAATCATCATTGATTAGAAAGGCCATGTTAGAATAAGTTAAAAGTTGCATACTCGCATTCCCCTGCCTAATCTACTTGGTCTTCACATGCTCCTGTTGGGAGATTTATCATCATAGGCACATCATAAATTATCTATCGAGTCTTTTTCTTTTATCATTCATGTGTGTGTATCCATGTTTCTCGTAGAGGCCGAAGGTGGCTTTACATGAAGGTGCACATTATAATGTTTGTTCTATATATTTTGAGTTTGCTTATCCATATTCATGTTACTTAGACGGAACAATATTGACGGTGAAATGATCTCTTTATAACAATATTGATGGTGAAATGAAAATAATATTTCACTATAACGGTCAAAAGAAAATTTAGAACCAATTTTTCTTGTTAGTATAAAGAGATTTGGAGCTTAATTTGTGATTAAAACATAATTATTGTTGTTGTAGTTTAAAAAATATCAAAGGGAGCTTAATTTGGAGCAATTGTACGTAATATCATAAATTCGAATCATTGTATCGACCATTAATACTTGTTATATTGCTTATATCATATTTTCTAAGTTACGATCCATTTTAGAATTCTACATGAACGTGAAATATTTCATATACTAAACTGTCCTTATTTTATTACTACGATCTGTTTGAAACATATGTGTGCATAAAAGGAGCCCCGTACAATAATCTTTTGACGATGAACTTGACCAATTTACATCCCCACTTATCGTAGGCCACATAACATTGTCCCCTGTCCCAGCCTGGCAAATGGCCTTAAGAAGTTAGTAGAGCAGTAAGAAGATATGAGATCTGGGCTCCAAATTGAGGGATGCAGCAGCTGGCTGTACTGACAAAGCCCATCACCATATATTAAATGACTTTTCCCTAATCAATAAATAGTTTCTCCTACCGACACATCATGCATTTATCTCCCCACCTTTGCATGTGCATTTATTTTAGATATTTTTATTATTAGTACATTATTATTATTATTACATGGAATGATGGATATAAGTACTATTTCCGTATTGACCGTATTCCTTTTATCTATTGTTTATTTATTTATCACATTACATTCACTTTTAACTTATCCCTATAAGACATTTTTGAGTGGGTCAACTTGATCCCTCAAATAAGTCTTATTTTATACTATATACATCAAAGTAGTCACATGTGAGATTTTGTTTGTTTCTATTTCATAAGTTGGAACATAATTTAGTTCGTAACCTTGGGATTTTATATTCAAAGTTACGGAGACAAAAACTACTAGGCAATTTTTTCATTTGTCCTATTTTGATTAACAGAGTTATCTGATACCTATTTCTGGTGGGAGATGACATGTATCCCGTAAAATTAGTGAGGGAAATATCTTACACTAAATCAATTGTTACACTGAGACTGAGTGCCCGGTAAATACTGTTAGACAAAAATTGAACACTCATCTTTCTTGTATTGTTGTATAGGAGCATTAGGAATAGCACAGAGAGGAGGAAACTGGGTTACTTCTCATGTACGACGGGGAATCCTATTGATGATTGTTGGCGATGCGATCGCCATTGGCAACGTAATCGCAGACGGTTAGCTGACTGTTCAATTGGCTTTGGACGCAATGCCATTGGTGGCCGAGATGGCAGGTATATATATTCGGAGGCAAATTTAGAGCGGGATCTATAGCTTTCTAAAAATCCTGAATCCACCTCTACGTGCAGGTTTTACGTTGTAACTGACTCGGGTGATGATGATCCAGTAAATCCCCGACCTGGAACACTTCGTCACGCTGTTATTCAAGATGAACCATTGTGGATAGTGTTTAAAAGTGACATGCACATCACACTTAAGCAAGAACTGATCATGAATAGTTTCAAGACAATCGATGCTCGTGGTGTGAATGTGCATATCGCGAATGGGGCTTGTATTACTATCCAATTTGTTACTAATATTATCATTCATGGTCTCCATATTCATGATTGTAAACCAACTGGTAATGCCATGGTTAGAAGCTCACCATCACATTATGGTTGGAGGACTATGGCTGATGGTGATGCCATTTCCATTTTTGGTTCCAGCCATATTTGGGTTGATCACAACTCTCTTTCTAATTGTGCTGATGGTCTCATTGATGCTATTATGGGTTCAACTGCAATTACCATTTCAAACAATTACTTCACCCATCACAATGAGGTCAATTTTCAACTAAAACGACATTTCTGAATATATATTTTTTAAACTGCATTCTTGTGTGTTGATACTTTAGTTCAAAGACTAATTATTCATTAATCCAACTTATGTGTAGGTGATTTTATTGGGGCACAGTGACTCCTATGTAAGAGATAAGGTTATGCAGGTGACTATTGCCTTCAACCATTTTGGTGAGGGCCTAATCCAGAGAATGCCAAGGTATCAATCTGAAAATATGAGTAGGCTTTTTTTCCCCAGTTCATCTGATTTAGTAAATTACTGATCTTTGCAATAATATGAGACTCTGTTATTGTAAAAAAATGGATCTTGGATCTAACTCAATTCATAAAGTTAGTTGACGAGGATAGGATTTCCCAAGGTTACTTTAAAAGACTACCCATTCATTTTCCCAAGGTTACTTTAAAAGACTACCCATTCATTTTTCATCCAATGTGGAACTCTGCAACACCACAAGGCACCCAAAGCTAAACATCTAGAGCATGGCCAATTTTATAAGAGTACCCAACATTATAATGGAGATGGACCCTACTCTGATACTATATAAACCCAACATCGGCAAGCAATAATGGAGATGGACCATGCTCTGATACTATATAAAGAAATTGATCTTCGCCTAACTTTTAACCCCCAAAACTAGTGACATAAATGGTAATGATTGAGATAACGAATTTCACCTTGCTTGGAATTGAGGCGTAGTTGTTTTACTCATCTTTTCCATGTCTTCTTGGACTAACAATAGTACGATATAATTAATATGCAGATGTAGGCATGGTTATTTCCATGTGGTGAACAATGACTACACGCACTGGGAGATGTATGCCATTGGTGGCAGTGCTGCTCCTACAATTAACAGCCAGGGTAACAGATACCTTGCCCCAGTGAACCCTTTTGCTAAAGAGGTTAGTTCAAAACTAGGCTGATTTTTAAACCACTTAGGCACGGCACAATACAGTACAAGTAAGGAAAGTAAAGCCTAACCTCAACAAATTATTGAAATTTATGGAATTTTGGGTTAACAGGTGACAAAAAGAGTGGAACCATGGGAAGGATCATGGAAACAGTGGAACTGGAGATCAGTGGGAGACCTTTTGTTGAATGGAGCATACTTCACTGCATCGGGACGTGCTGCTCCAGGCGGCTATGCAAGAGCCTCAAGCTTAGCTGCTAAGTCCTCTTCCATGGTCGGAATGATTACCTCAAATGCTGGTGCACTTTCTTGACACTAATGTTGATATCAAGCACATCGACACATCAAGTGATCAAAAACCACACCATCAGATCATCTTTACCTGTCCATTGAATTCAGCAATATAGCCAATTTTCTCTGATTATCTTTCTTCTCTTAGTTTGTGTCCGTCCCTAATCACCTCTTGAGCAGGGGCGGACAAATAATATTAAGGATGGGTTCAATTTAACCCACCATATTCAGCTTAAAACCTTTAATATATATGTGAGAAATCCTAAAATGTTGTATAAATATTAAATTCTGAACTCATATTTCAAAGAGCGCACATTCTTGAATCTGCCTTACCTCTTGAACATAAGGTTCTTGAAACACTACATTGATTTTGCACTTGTTTGTCCATTCCACTTGTCTTAATGTACCCGTGCTCAACCTTTCCCGACACCACTAGAGATATAATTCGATTATCTCTGGAGAAGTCATCTTCTTTTTCTTGTCCATATCCTACACACCATTTCACCAAAATTATATATATCTCATGGTATCGGAAACAGAAAGATTGTTAAAATAAAGGAGGGCAAAAGATACGCAAGTCAAATCTTTAGGTTGCCTTTTTGTTATAGATGTTGAGCTTCATGATATTGTTGTAATTGTTATCCTTATAATATATATGTAATATACTATGAATTCTGCTTCAAATATATATATGTCCAGTCCTTTTTTCCTCCTATTTTCTGCATGTTTACTTATTATGATGGTAATTACAATATTCTTTCGATTCAGTGTCCTTGTTTAAGTTCCCGGATGAGGAGAGCTTGCACCTCATTAATCCGATCTAATAAAATGAAGAGTAAAGGAAAGTCGAAGGATCATGCCCTCTAAACAAACAATCTGATTATTGACCTGCCAAATTACTAGCTCAGCCCATTTCCACTTATCAAAATTTGGGCTGATAACTAGCCCAAATTAATCCGGGAGAAATTTTGTCAAAATATTTTCAACAAGACATCTTATTTGATGTATTATGTCTATCCATAATAAAGAAAAATAATTATTTTATTAGATACTAAAAAAACTATAAAACAACAAATAAAGCAATTATAACTTGGTAATAATTGCGCGAGTTTAATTTTGACCATCCCAAATCCAACCCAACTCCGCCCATTTGATACCTATATACATAGCTACTAGCTAGAGCTGAAATAAGATATTTTGTGCCAAGTTTGAAGGGCCACCAATATATTTGGCCTAAATTTCCCCACGTTAAATCTTAGTTCCAGCAGATAAAATCTAAAGACTCCAGTAATGGTCGGTAAGAATCGTCAACATTCACGTTCAACTACAACGAGCTTATATCTCATGTACTGATAGTGTAAAAAAAAAATTTACGCTGTCAAGCCTGATATTGTAATATGAAAAGAGTACTAAATTGCGATAATAATCAGTCAAATTCCGCAGATAGCACGAAAGTTTTTTGAACGGTCAATGTATATAACTTGAACTAAATTACAATCGATGGTGGTCATTACATTGATAAGCATGGAAATGATACCACACATTCAGATTATAACATACACACACATATATATGACAGTATCCTTGCTAACAATTACGAACCCCTTAAACATGTCATTTGCATGAGTCAGGGTCATCTATAGATAATTCTACTTAACTAAATAAAGTACTAATTTGTAAAAAAGAAAAGAAAAAGGATGACAGCAAACTCACTTGTTTGAGATTAATTTCTCTTTTCCTGGACTATCGAACAGCCTGTGCAAATGGAGATGAATCAACAGCAGCTATTTTACGAACGATTTTCTTTGCTGGCTGCGTGCTGTCTGATTTTGCTCCATTCGGCCTCACTTTTACTCCTCGTATCAACTGTTATATATATATATATATATATTTCGACAGTTTAAACTCAAATGACAAAGATAATTACACACTTAGAGTGATAACAAAACTAAAGCACTATATATATATGGACTTACATATTTGCCACACTTTATGTCGGCGTATATTACAATGAAATCACCTTCTTGAAGTCCATTAGCAAGGACAAAATCACCTTCAAGAATCGGGAAAAAAGATGCAATAAAAAATTACTTAGTACTATATATTAATGAATATGCTACGCAAGAGCTGGGTCGACTGTGTTCACACCTGTGTTCTCGAGAAGGTACATCCTGCTTTTGTTATTTGGCCAAAATCTGAAAACAAAACACACAAAATTGTTATCAATGATGTAGAAATTTGCAGAAATGCAATGAGAGTTTCCAGATTTTTTTCGGTGTGTAAAAACCTGAAACAAAGCCTTTAATTTATACGAGTAAGAGACTCAATAGGTGTGAGAAGTCCCATTTGTGAAAGCCTGTTCGGAAAATACTGTTTCGAGCATTTATCCTTCAGAAAAATAATGCAGAAATGAATCAGGTCATTTGACCAAATCCAAAGCTGAGCAGCGACGACGATGCAAGGATAAGACTTTCTTTGCAACTATTTAAGAGCGAGAAGAAGTACTTCTATATATAAGCAAGGTATTCTTTTCCCTCGATTTCACATTCACACCTTAACTAAAATCCTATAAAAACCAATAATTATAAAAGCAAGATGACTATAAATTAAAGGAAAACAATTGAATCGAGCAAATGTAATAAAAGATAGCTTGATTATTTTGAGTCAGTGTACCTATATTTCATGTTCCAAACACGAGAAGTTCCAATGTCTTCCATGGCAATTGAGATTCCATCTCTTGTTTCAAGTTGTGGGAGATGACTTTCTGCTTCTTTCTACTTATAAACAAAATGTTCAATTATCCATTTAATCATTCATACTATAATTACCAAATGGGAATATATATCATAATTTATGACGACGTTGACTAAAGTACCTTAGGTAACACAATTCTTCCTAGATTGCCAACATCACTTTGCTTCAGCACTTTTTGCAGGAGAAATTTGAGATTCTTCTCTGTTTTGCAAGCCTGTCGAAGAAAATCCACACGAAATTTAAAGCGTCTGACACATATATATTAATGATCTTTACAATTACTATAGCGGGTGATTTGTAATTTATATACACAGCATGTGAATGGAGATCCTAATAGGCCATTTGGTTGAACCAACTACCTGAACTCTCACCTTGTTAGTGAGGGTTCGGCTCCCGATCTTGTAAATCCCCGACTCATTTTCTTCCAAGTTACTGTTAGTGTATATAAGTTAAACTCAAAAAATATTTTTTGGCCGAAACTAATAAAACCAACCTGTCTTTTGTCTGTAGAACCATGTTTCTGATGTTTTTGTGATTGCACCGCTGGCCTTTCCATAGGAAGTGCTTGCGGAGTATCAGCCAATGGAACCATGGCGATTGGCGGAGCAGCAGCAGCACAAGGCCAGTATACCCAATTTCCTAGACTGTTAGCTCGAGACATTGCACAATTATTAATCTTTCCACCCATCATTACACTTTTCTCATTACTAATTTGTCTTTGATTCTGAGTCTGATGGCGATAATGATGCAACGGCACTCGTCTCTGCCTAGCCATTCTGTTCTTCCTAGCCTCTTTAGTAGCACAAGTGCCCAACCTTGCCAATCTCTCACTGTTCCCATCGAAAACTTGGTACGGATCATATTGAGCACTGAATAAAGGCTGATCAGGTATAGTAACATTATTAGTACTATCATTATCAGGAAATGGATTGTATTGAGAAGCGGTCACCATTGTAAATTGCGATGGAGACCAAGACCGAGAAGTTGCACTTCCACTCATTGTTTGATTATAAGGAGGCGCGAATAAAGATCCGTTAGAATACAGATCACCAATGTACCCCTGTATTGGCCCTGTCATTACAGGGGACGAATCGGGGAACGAGGCATTATAAAAGCAAGCATTTGGATTACTAAAGTTAAGAGGGGCAGAGTTTTGAAGACTCTGTTCTTCTCTCATTTGTTTCTTTTGCAACCTATGTTGTTCAACCCAATCAAGAATGAGTCTCAACAACTGTTTTTTCCCTTCTTTAGTACTTCCCAATCGTTTTGACGCGCTCTCAATTGTCGAACATTTAAGCTTAATACTCCTCATGTCTTCAGCAGAAATGTTATCTTTGTTTTGCTTTAACCATTCCAAAAACATAAGTGCAAGCTCACTATCCCCTTGAAAAATAGACACTTGCTCATCATTTGCTTGTTCTTTTTGTTGTTGATTTTCTCCACTATGGAAAAAAGAGATCATAGGGTCAAGAAATTCATGATCCCCGTCGATTAAATCCATCACATTTAGACATTCTTGATCACTAATTGTGTCGAAATTTTGTTCATCAGCATCAGATTTTTGAACAGCCCAACTAGAAAATGGATCAGATTGTTCAGTAGGAAGGGAATTGGAAGTTGATGATGAAGAAGACATGCATGGAAAATCTTGAAGAGAAGTAAAATCATTAGAGAAATTTCCATTTAGCCAAATATCTGTATCATCCATAGGATCAAAATCAGTAGGCACCATATTAACATTCTCAAATACATGCACATCTTCTTTGTTGCCACCATAATAAACCTCATTTAACTCCCTTTTCATTCTTGATTTTGACTTGACAACTTTTTACTAGCTAGCAAGCCTCACTCTGCCTAAACAAAAAAAAAATATAAAAATAAAAATTTAGAGAGAAATGGCAAAATGTACCTGATTAAGCTAAGTTAATTTTTTTTATGTGTTTGAATCAGTTTACCCGCATCTTGACTAATTTCACGAGATACCTGCACCCTTCCACCAAGGAAGGATAGCAAATAACTCTATCTACCAAGATAGAACAGAAGGAAGGATGCTAAGTTATTTGGACTAAAAACTCAATTAATTCCATGGAATACATACGACTAGCGAACAGGTAACTCTATCTACTAAGGATAATAAAACAGAAGGAAGCAAGATAAAGTTATTTGGACTAAAAACTCGACTAATTCCACAACATACCTGGTATTTTCCACCACCACCACCAACGAGTAACAAATAACTCTATCCATAAAAAATACGACAGATGGAAGCAAGCTAACCTAAGTTACAAGAAGTATGTCTTCTTGATTATTTCTCTCTTAGTTTTTGCAACATAAAATTCTATATCAAACCAACTAAAAAAATATTAATAGTATCAAATCTCTAAAGAAAGTGACTCTACTTAGTTTTTGATAGTACTTCTTAACAAATAGTAATAAGTAGGACAAAATTACTTTCAAATCAAACAAACTTTAAAAAGTATTACTACTAAAATTAATTTCCAATAACAATAACACTCTCACATATCATATACAACAATCTTTAAGAATATTTATTCAGACAAAAAAAAAATACCAAACTTCAACAACAACTATGGCCTGTTCTGAGAAGTTGTTTCAACACTATTTTGCACATATGAAGATTTTATTTTTGTAAAGATATTATATAGAGGTTTTAAATGAGAGAGAAAAGGAAAACCACCAAAGAGAAACTTGGTGCGAATATTTTTTTTTTTTCACCACTAAATTAGGCATATGTACTCTAACCTGAATGGTTCAATCCAGCGGTGGTCACTTTGGGCGAATAGAAATTAGCGACAGATAAAATTTATATTAATTAATAAAATTCGTTGTAAATTTTATTTATCAAAGGAATACTTATGAACAATTTAATGACAAATTATTTTATATTAAGGAAAGAAATGAGAATTATTTTATATTCTCTATTGATAACAGAAGCAGGTCAATTCTCTTTCATAAAAATATGGGTAAACATGAAAAGATTTGGGAAAATTTAGTAATGTGAAAATAGATAGAAGTAAAACAAGACTTTAATTTGTTTGGTGCGGCCATAGGGAGTTTTGTGTGCATTCGTGGGCGAAACGGCAGACTTCTTCTCTTGCTGACACCTGTTTATTCACTTCTGACCAATCTACGTGTTTCGTTTTTAAAAAAATTCGTGCTCCATATGAAAAAATTATCTCAATCATATCAAAAAGATATCAATAAGTTTTTTTTTTAAAAATAAAAATAATATAAATGAACTAAATTTTAACGAATGATATAGATGAATCTTTTTAATTTGATGGCATATGTTTTTTTTTTCCTAACTAACTAATACAATCTCAGGCTATCTATTACTATCTTTTTTACTTTAAGTTTGATCTCTAAGTTCTATCTAGGAGTATCAAATTTTTTATAAGTTGAAGATATGTTATATCTTTGTTTTATTACTTTCATCGACGATTCTTCTTCGATTAATTTTTGTCTCTCTTATAGTTGACTATAGCCAATTTTTAATAGTGCAAAAATGATAATAGCCAATAGTGATAGAAGTAGTAATAAAAAGTACTCCATATAATTATACTATATCAATAATGATTTTTAGTAATAGTAATTAATTAATTAATGATATTAACTTAATTACTGATAAATATATTCTTTAGAAGTAATTAGTATGTTTTGTGAATGTCCCTCAATCTTATATCTCATTGGACCCAATGTCATTGAATTAATGCAGTTAAATTTTTTAGCATTCTTTCTTAATATTCATATTTATTATCGCTAAAACCAATAAAAATATACATATAGTGAAGTCTAACAATAGTAATTGACTATAATAATAATTAGAGTATTAGAGTAATACTTGTGATGATAAAACTGATGGTTGATAATAGCTTAATAAATAACAATGATAATAAGTAGTTAATACTGATAATCATGAACAAAATATTTATAACAATCATCCACCCAAAATAACTTGTTCATAATTAAAATTTATCCAAATCAAATAATTACTTAAATTTTAATACAAATAAATATGTTTAAAATTTATTCAAACCTCTCTTAATAGAGTTCTTTGTAGTACTCGTGTCTTTTGTTTTTTTCTCAGCGTTTGAAGTGTTGATTAAATTTAAATTTACAAATCCTTACGGATGTATTTTCAATTAAAAATTTTTATACCTAGAAGCTCGCAATAAAAATCTTTAATTAAAAATAAAACAATTTCACCGTTATACCACGACCCGATTGAATTCATTGTATTGTATAGTATAGAAAAGAAAAGAAGAGGTTGAAGAAGTGCACCGTAACAGTCACGAATGGCGACAAAGTAGTATGAGCAGAGCAAAGAGAAATGAGGTGCTTATGTTTCTTTTTTCTCATTACAATTACAATTACAATTTTCTCAGTCGGTCCAATCCTTTTTTTTACAATGAGAATTGAGGTGCCTGTTTCATCAATGGACATTTTCTTTTAATTAATGGACCGCTGGATTGCACCATTGAGGTGACTTCACGTATGGCGTATAATCCGGGAACCATTTTTTTGTAACTATCCGCACCAAGTTTTCCTCTTCCTGGTTTTCTCCTTTATCTCTTTTTTTTTTAAAATTTAATTTCAACAAAAAAAAATTAAAAAACTAACCGCTGTTAATTATCTCTTTTCTCTCTTTGAACAAACTTCAAAAACCTCTCTGTATCCGACAAGTTTGGTACTCTTTTTTGTCTGATTAACTTACTTCTTTTACCCACACTTCACTTCCTTTGCCTTCTACAAATTTCTACTTTCATTTTGGTACTGAAGAGTTGTGCGCTCTCTTGATGTGCTTCAGTTTTGGTTGATTGTGTTTTTATTTTAAATTTTAATAAGAGGCCTTAAATATATATATATATATATATATATATATAAATCAATATCGTAGAAGTGTCGCTTTCTTCAGATTTGGTACTACTGTACTTTTTTTTTGTGTATATAAAATTCCCAAAGTTCAGATGGTTTATGTTGCAAAATCCACTTGAAAAGAGATAACAAGACCTTCGGTTCTTAATCAGGTACATTGCCCATCTTTCTCTTTAAATTTATTTATTTTTTAAAAAAATTCTTGCTCTAGCTTCGTTAATAACGAAAGTTGTGCAAATGAAGTAAATATTTTTAATCTGAAAAATTGGTACTATTTTTGCAGAGGTGAGTTTTTGGTAGAAACAAAAAATGGAGAGAGAGTTACATGGTGTTAATAATGAAGAAGAGAATACTAATTTGGTGGTATCAGTGGATGATGATATTCAAATGCTACAGCAGCAGCAGCAGCAGGATTGTACTGATTTTGATCCTATGGATGAAATGGATGAAACAGATATTTGGCTAAATGAAAATTTCTCTACTGATTTTACTTGTCTTCAAGATTTTCCATGCATGTCTTCTTCATCATCAACTTCCTTTTCCCCTCCTACTGAATCTGATCCATCTTCTGGGGTTGTTCTAAAATCTGATGCTGATGAACAAGATTTCGAAAAAAAAATCGATACAATTGGTGACCAAGAATGTCTGAACGTCATGGATAATGTTGGATATATCGATGTTAATGAGTTTCTTGACCCTATGATTTCATTTCTTCATAATGAAAATCCTCAGGAGCAGCAGCAACAACAACAACCACCACAAGAAGGAGACGATCAGGGGCTTTCTTTTTTTCAAGGGGATAGTGAGCTTGCACTTATGTTTTTCGAATGGCTAAAGCAAAACAAAGATTACATTTCTGCTGAAGATATGAGGAGTATTAAGCTTAAACGTTCGACGATTGAAAGTGCTTCGAAACGATTAGGAAGTACTAAAGAGGGGAAAAAACAGCTGTTGAGACTCATTCTTGATTGGGTTGAACAACATAGATTGCAAAAGAAACAAATGAGAGAAGCTGAAGCCATTAATCAACAAGTTCTTCAAAACTCGATCCCTTATAATTTTGATCCAAATGCTTGTTTTTATCCCCCTCAGTGGATTCCAAATGCTCCTTTCCCGGATTCGAGTACCCCAGTCATGACAGGGCCAATACAGGGGTACATTGGTGATCCTTATTCGAACGGAGGTTTATTTCCACCTCCTTATAGTCAAACAATGAGTGGAGGTGCAACTTCACCGGCTTCAGCAGAATATCAACCCATGGACACTTCTCAGTCCTGGTCTCCGTCGCAATTTACAATGGCGACCGCGTCTCAATACAATCCATTTCCTGAGAATGATAGTACAAATAATGTTGCTATGCCTGATCAGTCTTTATTCGGTGCTCAATATGATCCCTACCAACTTTTCGATGGGAATGGTGAGATATTGCCAAGGTTAGGATCTTGTGCTACTAAAGAAGCTAGGAAGAACAGAATGGCTAGGCAGAGACGACTGCGGCCGCATCATTATCGCCACCAAACTCGGGTTCCAAGACAAATTACTAATGAGCAAAGTGTAATGATGGGTGGGGAGATCAATAATAATTATGTAATGACTCAAGCTAACAATCCAGGAAATTGGGTATGTTGGCCTTCTCCACCAATGGCGATGGTTTCACAATCACTTCCACCGGAGAGGCCGGCTATGCAATCACAGAACCAGCAGAAGCAGGTTTCGGCTTCGGCTGACAAAAAACAGGTATGTTTCGGCGCAAAATCATTTTTGAGTTTAAACTTTTATACACTAACAGTATAAATGATTAGTCATCTAAAGGATAATCCATTGAAAAGTGGAATTAAGAACTTGGAAAATAAGACAGGTTAACTCGTAAATATACTTTACGAAATCGATGTAAGAGAGAATCTGGCTGTTAGAAGAGAAATAGAACATAGGTAAGCTTGAGGAATATAAATGTGGAAAAAAATCATCCCTTGTAAGAGCTCTTGGATCACCCTGCACACTCATATGGTGAATATTCAGGGGTAAATTTATCGCCTTAATTATAGGGCACGCGAAACTATGATTTATTTGCGAAATTAGGTATGTTATGTACATATTTTCTAAAATTGATCTAATTAATATTAGTAGTTGGCACCGATGCTCCAAAAAGGCTGAATGATGCACTTGGTGGAAAGCTAAATTATTTACATCGAGGAATAGTGATTAATTTCCATTTAATGTTTTCCCCCCTTCTTAAGTGGTGCACCCATGTTCAAGAAATCCTAGATCCGACCTTGTGAATATGAGTTAAATCCGCTTCCTAATGGCTAATTTAATAGTTCGTCAAATATTTCTAGATGTATGTATGTATGTATATATGCCGAGTGAATATTATTCAAATTTCGTTTGGATGTTCTTCAATAGGCATTTAAATCAGAGAAGAATCTGAAGTTTCTCCTGCAAAAAGTGCTGAAACAAAGCGACGTTAACAATCTCGGAAGAATTGTCTTGCCAAAGGTAATTTAATTTTACATTTATCTTATATGGTGATCTATATTTATTTGGTGATTAAAATGTGACTTAAGTGGATTACTGAAAATTTTGTTTATAAGCAGAAAGAAGCAGAACGTCATCTTCCACATCTTGAAACAAGAGATGGAATTTCAATTGCCATGGAAGACATCGGAACTTCTCGTGTTTGGAACATGAAATATAGGTACCGGACCCAGAATAATCATCCATTGTCAAGTTATTTATATTTACGTTACTCGATTCAATTGTTTTCCTTTTGTTCAATTTTAATCATCATCTATTTATATGGAGTAACAATTGCTATTTGTGTTCTGTTTCTCAGATTTTGGCCAAATAACAAAAGCAGGATGTACCTTCTTGAAAACACAGGTTCGGATACAATCAATCCCGCTCTTGCTTTGCTTTGCATAATTCATTAAAATGTATTAAGTGACGTTTTATTGTGCCTTTTTTTTCAATTTGTGAAGGTGATTTTGTTAAAGCTAATGGACTTCAAGAAGGCGATTTCATTGTAATATATGCTGACATGAAGTGTGGCAAATATGTAAGTCGATAATTACAATATTGTGCTTTAGTTTTGTTATCACTATAAGCGCGTAATTGTTTCATCATTTGAGTTAAAATTGTTCGATCGTGTATACATCAGTTGATACGAGGAGTAAAAGTGAGGCAGAATGGACCAAAGTCGGAGGGAAAAAAACAAACGAAGAAAAATCCTCGTAAGTTGTCATCTGCAGCTGCTATTAGCTCATCTCCAGTTGCTCAAGCAGTTAGATAATTAATCTCAACAAGTTCCCAAATTAGTATCAAGAGTATGATATTGTAAACTAGATTTCTCTGTATAGATGTTCGAATTTTGGCAAAGTGTTGTAGTAGATAAATATGTAAGTTGTAATCGGTGCGTAAATGCCGGATGTTTTGTGGATTGGGCTGTCTTTTTTCTGTTATCTGAACGTGTTGTATGTATGTTTTTCTAAGTTTAGATCATGTAATGACCATCAATTATAATCTACTTTAAGTTGCATATACACTGACGGTGCAAATAATTTTATACTATCAACTGCATTTGACTGATTTTTATCTGAAAATATATACATCGACAATGCAAAAAATTAGTACTCTATTTTCCAGATTATCATATGAGAGACTTGGTATGAAGAGTACTTTTGCTCTGGATCTTCACTTCAATATACAAATGTCTATCCCTTTTTAGCTTGGGTGTCGCATGACTTTCAAAGTGAACTATCCTAACTAAGCGACTATCTGAAATATTCTTCCCTAAATTCATTGTATTTCTTAATCCTAATTGAGTGACTATCTGAAATATTCTTCCCTAAATTCATTGTACTTCTGAAATTAAGGTTTATAATTCAA
Organism: Solanum verrucosum; assembly: GCF_900185275.1. Classification (NCBI taxonomy): domain Eukaryota; kingdom Viridiplantae; phylum Streptophyta; class Magnoliopsida; order Solanales; family Solanaceae; genus Solanum; species Solanum verrucosum. The sequence continues at coordinate 4,951,136 of NW_026020430.1, forward strand.
AAGTCGCTCTATTTAAGGCAATTTACTTAGAAAGTTGCTCAAAAGCATTTTTTGAGGACATGAAAATATTTTTTTTTTCTGGTTAGAGTATTTGTTGTTAATAAGTACTCTATTTAAACGATACCAATCATTTAAACCATACCAATCATATGTTAGTGTCTCCAACAAGATTTTCTTCATATTTAAGATTCGAATTCGAAAACTCTAATAAGAGTGAAGAAGTCTCATCACTGCATCACCAAATATACATAAATCTTATTATCTTTATGAAAGAAAAAGGTTATTTTGGATAGATTATGCAATTCACACCACTCTGGTTATAAAATATGTAAATATCACTTTAGCCATCAAAACAAATTTCTTCTGTATTAGAAGACAATAGAAGAAGAAAAAACAGTAGGGAACATGAACAAACTAAAATTGGCGATATGTATAACAACGTTTTCTGTTTCAAAGGGAAACTTGGACCAAAGTAGAAATAAAAAACCACCAAAAGCAAAACTTGGTGCCCATCGATCGATTTTAACTTTGCAGATTTTACGCCACACGTTTTCATATCAATGATTCAAAAAATCGGCCACTTTCTTTTTTTAGTTCACATTTAGTGTCCGAAACTTTTGTTGGAGGTCCAATTAAATTTGAATTAGGCACGACAGGACTCATTCTGAAATGGCACTCTCAACATAATTTTCTTTATACTTAAAACTCGAATTCAAGCAGTCCCTCCACTTCACCACGACCCAATTCAAATATGGTTCACTTTTTATATAACAAGAAATGAAAAAAAAAAAACTCTTAAGAGTCTAGTATTCTCCATTGATGACAGAAGATAGAAGCAAGCAGCTTAATTCTCTTTCATATTATAAGATTGGACCGACTACCAATTTCTTGTAATCTTAATCTAAAAGCAAGTAAATCAAATCCTTTTTCTCCTCTCCATTCGTCACACAAACGGCTCATTTTATTTTCTTCTTTTGTCCATACGTGCGTACACATCGAAATTCTTCAAGATAAGTTCAATTTTTATTAAGATTTTTGAAGATTAATTTTATCAGAAATCCTAGCTTATTTATAATTTTTTGAGATATTCATAAATAGATTAATTATTTTTAGCAATAAACTATTATTTCTAAAAAATCCAAATTATACAATATTCAAGCCCTCAAATCACAGAGAGAAACAGAATAATACTCAATAAGTTTTTTAAAAATATTTTATGTTTATCCGTTTTTACTCTGTGGTAATGGTGGAGAATTGAGCCAATGGTGTTATTGAAGCTGAAGTTGGGAAACCGACGAAATTGTAATTGTGCAAAAAGCATGCTAAATAAAGTAACCAATTATCAAAGCTATTTTAATTTTCTTTCATCTGTGCATCAGACAAAATACAGCTCCCCAACCTTCTTTTTCCTCTTTTGAAGTGATAAACATAACCTCATTTAATTCCCCTCACCAATTTTATCATTTTCCAACTTTATGAGCATTGTATAATTCGTCATTGGCAAAAGAATGTAAATAAGTCCATTTGTTTGTACATGTAAAATTAAAGGTTATATTTAATTATAATTTTTTAAATAATAGTTTAACAGAGACACGTGCCAAGAAAAGAATAAGTCCACCATTTCAATATGAACAGAGCAAAGAATGAGCCTGTTTTTTTAATTTCTCAATTTCCCAGTCTGTCCAACGTTTATTTTTAGAAAGAGAATTGAGGTGCCTGTGTCATCCATGGAGATTTCTTTTTTTATTAATGGACCGCTGGATTGCACCATTTAGGTGACTTCACGTATGCCCTGAATTCAGGGAATAATTTATTTTAACTATCTGCACCAAAGTATTTACTCCTTGGTTTTCACCTCTATCCACTTCTAGTTATTATTCCGTTTCACAGTTTAACTTTAAACAATTAGATAGTTTAGAGAAAAACTAATGAATTATCTGTAGATGTTGGCTATTGTCTAATGTAGATAAATATGAAAGCTGTAAACTGAATATATTGTATGTCCTGTTTCCAAGTTTAAGCAATGTAATGACCATCATAATTTATTATCTTAGTTTAAGTTATATACGCTGACGTTATACTTATATTATCGACCGCATTATTTGAATGTTCTTTGTCCATCCATCAATGACTAGTTAGCAGCGGTAGATGCAAGTACTTTTGGACCTACGAGTTCAACTGAATTCAGAATTTTTAATCACAAGTAATAGAGTACTTAGGATCGACAAATTTAAAAATGTATGTAAGGTATTTTTTATGTACATATAAAGATTTTGAATTCTTAAAATACATGACTAAAAGTTATTTCAGTGATTTAGAGAATTCAAAATTCACGTTGAGATTTCAAGTTCGAATCTCATACTACGGTAATACATCAAACTCGCAAACTTCTGTCTGCGGTTTCAGCAAAACTAAAAAAAAAAAAAAAAAGTCTTAATCTTACAAATTAAGAGATAATGTCTCTGTTTTTGAAATAGAGGAAGTTGAAATTCAGTTTTTGGAGTTCATTCCCTGATTGACATTATTTTTTATAGCCTCTGTGGATTCTTCAGCTTTGCCCTTCACAGTATCTTTCACTTTTTGGGTAGTTTCTTTAACTGATTCCCATGTTTGTTGTGCTGTGTTTTTGGCTTTTCCAGCCATCTCTTGTGCTGTGTCTGCAACCTTTTCTCCCACTACTTTCGTCTTGCGTATCGCCTTCCAAAACATACGTTTATATAGTAAGATGAGAATCAAAGTTTTACACACTAACAATATAAGAAATGTTATAACTAGAATCGCTGACATTGTGGTTGCAGGTCAATAGATATATACACAAGTATCGACCAATTGATTGATAATTAGAATGAACGGTAAGTAATGATACTATGATATAACAGGTTAAATTTGTAAAGATATGACACTTCGGTCAGATCAATTTTTCATCCCTCTATCGATGTGCCCAGACCTCAACTGGAGCGTGAACACTTCTAAATGGGGGTTCAACATCACTGAACAACAACTTGGAATACCATGTAAAGATATGATACTGGACCTAACTCAATCCCAAAAACTAGCTCATGAGAAAAGGTTTGTCCAAGTCCATATAAGAAGACCAATTTCCCATCCCTCTATCGATATGGGACTTCTTAAGAAAATTACACACCGAGAAACCTAAGTATCCATTCCCAAGCTGTCAACAGCTAGCGCATCCAAGGTCTTGGTAGCTAGCTCAATTGAAGAGGTCTAGCCGATCTGAGAAGTGCTAATAGAGACAATTGACTTTAATAAAAAAGTCATTTCGATTCAATTCATTCTTACAGGTCGATACATTTCATGTCATTTATTAAAGCTCTTTTCTTATATGTTGATACATTTCAAGTCATTTACTAAAAGCTCTTTTTTTTAAAGATCGCTACATTTCATGCTTTTTACTAAAAGCCTTTTTTCATAAGTTGTTACATTTCAGGTCATTTATAATCTCACAAGGTGAAATATAGAAAGATAACCTATGAAACCGAAAGTTTATGCTTTTTCTAAATCATTAAGAGGGAAAAGCCCAGCCAAAAACAATTACATGTTTATCACAATTAGAAATAAGATGAAAACAATATATAGACATTAATGTGTGACCTGATCAGCAACAGAGGCAGTCTCATTTTTCACTTCTTGGCTGGCTCTTTTGGCAACATCAGCACCCTGTTTCATTGCATCTGCACCCTTTTGAACTGTGCTACGAGCCTCATCTTTAAATGCCGTTGCCAGGTGGCGATTTGCTATTTGCTGCAAAATTTAATTTTAGAGACTTCCTCTCAGATTTAACTTCGTAAGCAGTCAATAAATATACGTGATATAGTACTTTAAGATGGTTGATATCATAATGTGTGATATTACGGAGAGTGGACGACACGACTACAAAGTAAATATCCTACGATAGAAAATAGAACTTTTAAGATTCTTTGTGAAACAGAATAAAATGAAACCAAAACATTTAAATTGAAACAGATCAATATGTGTATATCGAGAGACGACGAGGTGACTACAAAGTAAATAAAGTAAAGTTCTTACAATTCTTTCTGGAATAATAAAGCGAAAGTAAAACATTCAAATTGAAACAGAGTGAGTTTAAAACATATTGGAAGTAAAATAATAATCACCTTGAAAGGCCTGAATGCTCCACCAACAAAAACTCTAGTAAATCCCATGCTTGCCATGTCTGGTTTTATTTTATTTTTTAAAATTATTTTTTTTGGTTTCTTGAAATTTATTTGCTTATTCTTTTTAGGGTTATAAATAGAGGAAGAAATTGCCATGTTTTTCTCTGTTTTAATGGCTAAATGAAATTCCCTTAGGATTTGAGGTAATTTTATTGCCTTTTTTCCAGTTTAAGCTAATCATCACTAATTAAGAAATTAAAAAGAGTAATACACGGATCACTCTCTGCTTCAATGCCACTAATCTTTTAATTGGATATTAAAGAAAGAAGATTAACACCAGAAATAAATAAACATAAACATAAAAAGGTTTTTGTTTGTTTTCATTTAATGGAGATCTGAATTTTAAATATTCAAAGCTATTTAAATGTGTTTATATTTTTAAGATAAAACTTATTTACCCTTTTTAAATTCAAATCTTCTATAAAATTCCTAATTGGAGCTAACAATTCTTTTGATAATTTATTGCTAATTCGTTGCTAAATAATTTTAGCAACAAATTTTATTGTTTAACTATTTTTATATCGTTACTTCCTTTTCTTAGTAATCCATTCTTTTCTTCCTTCTTTTTCTTAAAGTTCATTCTAATATACCCCTCGTTACAAAGTTGCTCGCATACGTATAAGGAAAAAGGAAAAAAAAACATAGAAGAAGAATTGCTAAAATTGAATTGGACTCATAGAAGAAGATAAAAAGATTTATTGCTGACCAACCATAGTGAATCTTATAAATTTAGAACATACAAAAACTAGCAATATAATTAAGTTGTAGTTATATTATTCTTGAAAGAAAAATGGACCAAATAACTTAGCAATAAAAATGTAAAAAAAATTACTGAGAAGTAGCACAATAACAACCCAAAATTCCACTACCAATTTTAGTACAAGTTCCATTCTGAAATCCCTTTGCAATACAAGCTGCATTACAATCTGGAAATTGATCACATGGTCCTAAAAGGACAACATCAGCAGCTTCACTTGACATAACAAAAAGAGCCAAACAAAATAATCCAATTAGTAAAATGGATTTGTTAATAGCCATTTTCTTAGATCTAATTAATGTTTTTGTGTGTTTGTATGTATGTTTTGTTTTGTGCACAAAAATGTGAGTGTTGGAGTGTCTATTTATACAAGAAAAAATGATCTTGTTTTGGAAAATTGTTAACTCTAGGTAAGTTATGGTAGATTTTGTTTTTTATAAATAGTCCTCCTACGGAAATTTATATATTTACTTGCTATGATAGTATGATACTACTTTTTTTGGAAAATTGTTAAACTCTATGCAAGTTATGGTAGATTTTGTTTTTATGAATAGTCCTTCTATGGAAATTTACATATTTATTTGCTATGATATTATGATTTTTCTATAGTAACTTCTTATCGATCCAAAGATTTGGTCCTTTTCTAGGGAATACTTTTTTTTACCATATATTATGTTCATAGTTAGATAATCAATTCAATAGACCTTCTATGGAAATTTACATATTTACTTGCTATGAATTATGATAGTATGATACTACTTTTTTTGGAAAATTGTTAAACTCTGTAAGTTATGGTAGATTTTGTTTTTATGAATATTCCTTATAAATTTATATATTTACTTGCTATGATATTATGATTTTTCTATAGTAACTTCTTATCGATCCAAAGATTTGGTATAATCAATTCAATAGACCTTCTATGGAAATTTATATATTTACTTGCTATGATAGTATGATACTACTTTCCTTATTTTAATTTGTTTGTCTTAGTTTGACTAGATTTGAAGTTTAAGAAAGTAAACAAAGATTTTTAAATTTTATAATTTTAATTAAATTAAATATATACAAAATGTGTATTTATGTTATGATCTTAAACATGACATATGTCATATTGAAAATTAAAACTACCGAGTTGTCAAAAAAGGAAAAAAAATTAGATCGACTAAAAAGAAAGTCAAACAAATAAATTCAAAGGTCAACTGGTCAGTTCAAAGGTCAATTATGTAGAATTTTCTATATAAGGAGCTGAATATTATCTTCATTGGTCAATCGAGGTTCATATGGTAACATAATATTATTATGATAATATTGTTCCAAAATTCTGCACTAGCGACGTAAATATTACACTTACAAGTTACAACAGTGAATATTAGTTGAATATTTATTTTTTCTTCTCTTAATCTACCTGGGCATTTTCTTTTGTTAGTTCAAACTAGTTGAACCAAAATAATAATGAGATAACTAGTATCCACACACAATGGATAATAAAATTATACTGTCATTTTATTCATAAAAATATTTACATATTATTCATGTTTAAGGACGATATTTTTTCTTCATAGTTCACTCAATCAACAACACAAATTAACTGAAAACAAACTTAGACCCATATACGATTATATGTCTTCTAATTTAAATAATACTGAAAGTTGATTGTACCAAAGATACGAGTATAATTTGTATTCATTACTCCCTCCGTTCCTTTTTATATGTCATCAGTTTCTATAAATAGTTGAACCATATTACTTGTCATTCCATAAAATCAATGCATAAATTACCATATTCTTCCTATTATACCCTTGATGGAGTAGTTAATTAGTCTTGAAAATATATATTTTGACCAACCTAGGAAAACTAACAAGTAATTAATATTCATTGAAGTGCTTCTCTCTCCATTCATTATTCTATAAAATCTAATTTTGAAAACAAACTCAAAAATTTAAGTCATCCAAATACATTTTAATTTTTGAAATCTAGCATATTCATCATTTATTGAAAAGTTGACTTAAAGAAATCGTAATTTCTTAATGCAAGTGCAAGGTATAAAAAGAAAGTAGATTAAGTGCAAAACAAAAAGCTGACAACCAACCGGAAGTTCTAAATGTAATATATTGTTTTAACCAGGAAACAAAAAACGTCAACGTATTTAAAGAGAACTGAAAACAGGGAAATCAAGTCGAGAACAACAGTGATACAAAATGATTACATGTAAAGCCCTTCAGGCACTCCCTCTTTCTTCTTGAACATGACCTTGTCCTTGGCCTTCTTGAAATCTGGATGAGTTACCTGTAGACATACAATTATGTTGTTAAATAAACATCTATAGCACCAGCTACCAGGTATACTATCACTCAAAAAGTACCACACTCAAGATAACACGAATACAAATTTTATGAATAAAATCAAAAAAATTATACGTAATTAATATACTTTGCCAGCAAAAGAACAGTGCAGCAGCAAACTATAGATGGATATTTGATCTTCCATTTCTTATGATCTTCTACTTTTTCCAGACTAGACATTCAACATAGGTGTCAAAGAAAATCATTGGCCCAAATTGGGCGAGTTTCAAAAATTAAAATATATTTCCAGTTTTTAAGTAACATCCTGAACATGTTTCTGCATTGTCCATCAAAATAATCCTGCCAAGTCCTAACCACACGAGTATATTAAGATGGCTAATACACATATTGGAGCACACAAGAAGATAGATAATTATAAGATCAGAGCCTTTCGTTTCATATACGTAAGTCAAGACCTACGTGCTTATGTCCAATAAACCTAAAAAAGATGTCATCCAAAGCCCAAAATCCCAAATCAATCAAGCAATGCTTACTCATGGCTTTTTTTTCAAACATTTTTTAGAATAAGACATCACAAAAATAAAAATCAAAACTTCCCCATTTTCAAGTCTCACCTTCATACGCCGCTCTCTTAAAGCGAGCAATCCAGCTTCGGTACATATTGCCTTGATATCAGCACCAGAAAACTCATCCTTCGTCATAACAAATTCTTCTAAATTTACATCATCAGCCAAAGTCATCCTTGCTGTGTGTATCTGCACACCACATATAAGATGGTTCATGAAACAGGATGTACACCAAACGCATCACGCATAGTAATCTCATAACACAATGCACAAACCTGGAAAATGCGCCTCCTTGTTTTGATATCAGGAAGAGGGAACTCAATTTTCCTGTCTATCCTACCAGGCCGAAGCAGGGCCGGATCCAGACTCTCAATTTTATTTGTGGCAAGAATCACCTTCACATCTCCTCTGGAATCAAAACCATCCAACTGGTTCAGCAGCTCCAGCATAGTCCTCTGAATTTCTCGTTCACCACCTGAGTGTGCATCATACCTGAGGGAAGAACATATTAGTTGACACACACCACAAATTCCAACCTCAAAAACAGATTTCAGATGTTACCTTTTTGTACCAACTGCATCAATTTCATCAATAAAGACAATTGAAGGTGAGAGATCATCAGCAACTCTGAAGAGCTCCCTGACCAATTTAGGCCCATCTCCCAAATACTTCTGAATCAGTTCACTTCCCACAACACGCAGGAAAGTTGCTGAAGTGGAGTTTGCGACTGCCTGAACAAAAAGGTTTAATAAAGCTTTGAGTATAATCTTATTATGGGCTAGAGACACACTATGTTCTGAAAGTAGATGAAAAGCACTCAATAACTAGTTGATTACAACTGTCTGCACATGTACACACAAGGACAAACAAATAACATGTATGGCATTAGTCAAGATACATTCTACCAAAAAATGTATTGGAAACTATTTCAACGATTAGTCAAATATGCAAGTGCCCAAACCACCTGATTAAAATAGGACTTGACTACACATTGCCACCTGACTGATAGCCTCTTAAGAGGTATGACAAGTATTTTATAGCTGTAGCACAAAGACTCTGCAAACTGTACTTCAAGAACATTGTTTACTAGCATTATATACTTGCTGATTCCAACTAGGGAAGTCAAAGCATAAATCAACCTATTCTAAGCTCAGCATACACAAAGGGGAATTTCACAAACCTTGGCAAGTAAGGTTTTGCCGGTCCCAGGCTCTCCATACAGAATTACCCCTTTCGGAGGTTTAATACCAATGTCTTCATATAACTCAGGGTGAGTCAAAGGAAGCTCAACTGCTTCTTTAATCTCCTGAATCTGGGCATCTAATCCACCAATGTCAGCATATGATTCCAAGGGAGCTTTCTCAACCTTCATGACAGACACCATTGGATCAACATCGTCTTGTAGAAGCCCAACAACAGATAGAACCTGAATTGAGGAAATCATATTGTCAAAGTGACCCACTCTCAGACTTGCACACTTTCACCAATACTTCAAAGGAATAAAAGAAAAAGAATTGCAGACAAATTACTACCAAACAATCAAGATAACAAGTCAAAATAAATGGCCAAAAAGAATATTATGGAAGGCAAAAGTTTGTAAAGGAAATACAAAGGTAAATTAGCCAACTAAAGAAGTTTCCAACTAGTCAAAACCGCTAACCATCAAACTTGGTGAAAACATAGAAGCTCTCTTGTGTAATCAATGGCAGTAATATCGTCCAAAATCAAACCACGAATCTCAAAAAAATTCAACAGTTGTGCATCAATCAAATTGTGTTTCTGCCTAATGGTTCACAACATCCATTGAAGTAATTTCAAGGCTCTAAGACAAAAGCGTGATCGTGCCTACACAAGTGTAGGTTGATCCAGATTTGCAAATATGAGAACCTGTTTTCCACAAGGGGTGTCAAATCCACCGATTATAGGATAATGTCTCTTTCGATTAGACAAATCCAATCTCTACCTAGACTTCTTCATTTCTTTTACTCTTTTTTTTTTGGCTATTTTATTGTTTTAATCAGTTTATTTCACTTCATTTCTGAAGTATTCAAATGACCATCACACTAGCACTTTGTAGCTTTCAAAACTTCAGACGAAGAAAATGATAGAAGGTGACCTTTCATTCCATTTGGATTCTGCTATATTCTAACAGCCATCCATAGTTTCCACTATGTAAAGAACACACAATACAAAGGAAAGAAAAGAATCTTCAGATATGTCCTTAACATACCATGTAAACCATATTGGTGAGGAATTCCTCAAGGGGATGACAAGACTACTGACTAGGTATGAAGCACTTATTAACCAATGAACAGAAATAGCTGATTACCACTGAGCTGCCTCAACATAACTGAGGGATTATTGTTACCAACTACAAAGAACAGTTGCAAATGAACAAAATACATAGCACATACTCTTAATCTATCACACACTAAAAAGCTTCTAATTAAAAGATCATTCATTTAGCATTATAAATACTCAGCCACCTAAAATACTACGATTCCAAACATAAATCAAGTGACTTACTTTTTCATACTTGCCACAATCCAAATTGCTAACTAGCCAAAATCTCAACAAGTAAAATCACAATTTGATAAATGGAAACGTAATTCTACCTACATTTTTTAAATCAAATACACACGAATCTCAAAGTTACCGAGGATTAGGTCTAAATTGTAACTATGAGGGAAAACTAAGTCTTGTTGAAACCCTAACAACTAAGAGGCCATCAAATATTTCAAAAAACTACAAACTAACAAAGTTCAATACCTTGTTATGCATCAAAATAGCACATCCTGGTTCGAGTTGATCTTTATCAACAAACGATAAGATCCCAACATAATACTCCGGTCCCACAGACGACGAAACAATAGCATGATTCTCATCAATAAGCTCCTCCAAATTCCCCACACTCATTGGAGATCCACGGAGATCATCAACTTTAGATCGATCCTCTTCAGTCTTCTCTTCCTGAGGTTTCAACCGTTCCTGATTAGCCACAAATTCTTCTTCCATTAACAAATAATCCTTAATTCTCTCAAGCTTTAGCAGACGAAGCTTGCACTTGGTCAGCGGCGTAACGGCTGGTATCCGAGCTGCCGCTTCGGAACCTTTCTGTTTGCGCTGCTTCCGACCAACGCGTGCCGGTGGAGCAGCTGGTTCGAACTTCTTCTCCTTCTTGTCTCCATCGTTTTTCCGGTCGCCGGGCAATTGCCGGTTAAGTCCGCCGGGCGTCCCCTGACCCATGACTATTAGCTGTGACTGAGAAGAGAGCGGCGGAAAAGGGCTTTGGAAATAGGTTTCGGATTTTTGGGTTATGCTTTTCTTCCTTTCCAAGATATATAAGATATATGCGTGTTAAAAAGTATGACTAATTACCTGAAAAATAAAATAAATAACCTGATTCAACCAGTTAAATTTCACTAACGATATAAATTTATTTAAATTATCATTTATAAATATAAAAAATAGGTAAAATCGTGTTAAATCCCACCAGAAATCAAAACACTAATGATTTCTTCTTTATGTTATAATGTTAGTGAATAGACTTAAATTGGTACTAATTGTTGATGAAAATGAGCACAAGCTAGTCCAAATAAGAAAAAACATATTATATTTTTAAAATATCATATATACATCAGTTATATTCATTTCATTACAAAAAATTTATTCTCCGCGGGATTAACTCCAAGTTAGATGGAGAGAAGTTAAGGGTTATGTAAATCGATTTAATTGTTAAAATCGCAACGTGAGTTGGTTGAAAATGATTTTAAGAAAACAAGTTGATTGTATTTCAATTCCAACATCAGTGCTAGATTTAAAATGTCTACATGTTGTGCATTCACTTGTATTACATGAAAAATAATCAAAATTTAAGATGAAATAATCTCATAGGCAGCATCTTGACTTGAAAGCTTCTTTCATTGAAAACTTCCAACTACATGAAAATGAACCAATTCTAAAGGAAAAATTAAGCGCAATCAGAAAGTTTAAATATAAAATTTAGGATAAATTACACTTAAAACCACCTGTAATATATGATTAAATTGCAGGTACATGGAAATCCTACACAAAATTGTTCACATTACACTTCACAGCTGCTGAACCATTTTAGTGGTGGAGATAAACCCATTCTTTCTCAAAAGAACCAATTAAGACTGATCTTTCCAAGCCAAAAGAGAAGTGGGAACTGAGCTAGGGCGATGAAGAGGAGGAGGTAATGATGCCGGCTTGAATCATACGTTCTCACCTCTGCGAAAAGAACTCTCTTCATTGTCTTCACTAAGAATATTCCCATGCATAAGCTTGTCCATGGCATCAAGAAGTAGTAAGAATGGCTCCATATAATTGTTCCAAGTAGAGCTATGGACAATCCTGCAAAAGCATATCCGGCGTATGACACGATGTCTAGGAGAGGAGCCTCTCCACTACCCAGTGAGAACAATGTCATCTTCAGCAAAGAAACCTCTAAAAACCAACCAACTAGCCCCTTGATGAATAGCCAATTTAGAGCTTCTGGGGTAAACCTGGAAGCAGACCAAAAAGTTTCAGAATCTACATAAACCAAAGGAAGAGGAGGTAATGGAGGAAATTATTCCATACGCCAACAGTATTGCAAGTTACAGAATGTGACAGCATGCAAAAAAGGAAAGAGAAAAGGATTTTTTGGGTGGGGATGGGGGTAAATAGGTACAGGCATGCCTAGAAGTCGTGGTATGTTACCAACTGTATCCCACCACTACTACAACATATCACTCCGATGGCCCAACTTATTGTCCTTTTTTTTTTATTTTGGATACTGAACTCCCACTTTACTAAAAGAAGTTCAAATTCTTTGAAATTAACCTTGTGTTCACTTTTGAATCCACATTTGTTTCAAATATAATAAAATTTAAATGGAATCTCAACAGCAATGCATAGAACATAGCCAACCTAGGACATCTAAATTTCAAAGGAAAAGACAATAGGAAGAGGTGGTGATTCTCATTTAGAAGACAGTTACATGAAATAAGTACTTATGCTAACAACTTTAGTAAGTTCAGTTTAAGTAACAGCTTTGTCTTCAGTATGAGAATGTGTACATTGTTGGCACTTCAACCAAAAATGAGGTAAGCAACCACTAACCAAATTCCACACGGAAATTTGACAGTACAGAATCAAAGAACTTCTCATTATTGAGCACCAAGAAACCAGAGTTAAGAAAGCTTGAGAAAACACTGTTTACCTTCCCTGGAGACCCAACGATAAACCGGCAAGAACAACGTAGGTACCAAATGCCATGAATGGAATGTACAAATCTGGAGCATTTATATCAAAGATAGGGGGCTTATAGGATAGCCTGCCACCTACCGGCTCTGTGATTCTTGTCCAATGACCCTACAGACAAATGAAAACGTAACAAATCATAACAATAAAAGAAATTATTGAGATCGTAATGTGACAATGAGAGAGATTTAAGGGTTTCATGAGCTTACTCTGTGTAGGAATGGGAAAAGCACAACTTTCAATTTGTTTCTCACGTACTGGTCATTCACTTGGAAGTAGTACTGAGGATCGGAAAAATACCTACTTATCTGTTCAATCAAAAAGTTGTCAACTAGAATTATATTTCTATCAGAAAAGCTAGACCACTTTATCAAAATATCTTTCAATAATAAACTATCCACAGACAGAACGGAAAAATGTTTTGGACAAAGATGTTAAATCATGTACAGCTTCAGAACACATTTAGTAAACTCTAACAAAGAGGTAATTGCTACACCATATCAAAGAGGAGGGGAAAGGCAATCTGGCTTAATTTTGTTTGAAGGGAGATTTTTCTGGCAACCTATGGAATAATCATTTGTATATCCACATAGACTTTCCGAAACCATAATTTTTTGATAAGTATGTAACCGTAATTCTATGGCTCACTATGAATCGCTAATTTGAATTTTTCTTTTTTTGTGGAAGGTTTTCAACACAATTGACACATAAGGGCAAAGCTTTTGCTTTTGGAAAACAATATAACTTGCACATCAGATTCAGTACCAGGAACCAAAGATAAACGAAAAGAGGCTAATCTTTTGTGTGGTCACCAAACATTCAATGCCTGCGATGCTAGCGATCCCCTCAAACCTGCTAATGAACCAACTTCCAAGAATTATGATTTGGAGGTTGGTCATTCCCACTCCAATTAAATAGCTTAGCTAGACTTGAACCATATTGCATCAAAACCACTAATATAATTCCTTTCTAGCTTTCTCCCAAGTCTTGCTCCTACTGAGCATCACACTGTGCCACTCCATGCCCCATACCACACCATCTGCTTCCAAGCTCAGCCAACATGAGAGGTCCTAATTCAACTTGAAGTTACTTTCTGCATAACTGCAGCTTAACACACTTGAGGAAATAGGTTAAACTCATGGTAACGAGCAGAATCAGAAGACGTCACCAAAAAATACCTGCTCTAAATCATATTTTTCTTTCTTCTACTTTTGACCTCCCTTTCACTCTCTTATTTGGAGTAGATGGGGCTTGTCATCAGCCATCACATGCTTCCCCAGAATATTTTGTTCATCTGACTCAATCATCCAACAGAATCCTCTACTTTTACCACTAAAACTGAACATTTATCTACCTAAATATTAATAGGTTCCGTATCCTCTCTCTAAAATAAAAAAGAAATCCTGTCCATGTTAAAGTTAATCTTTTGAGTTTACTGCACAGTGGAGAGATGACCAAATAAGGGCATGGGGTGCTATCATTGCAGCAAGGAGTAAGGAAAAGTACATTAGGAGAACAAATTTGTAAGTTGTAAAAATGAAGAACGTGATAAACAATTGGAGAATGTGAATAACTTCACCTAGCTACAATTGCTACTAAGTGACTTATCACTTATAGCTCACTTTGCTATTATGTATCAATGCCAGTTTGATGATGTCATCAAAGTGAAGACAAAACCGTAAATGCTATTTGAAATTTATTATTTCAAAATAGTAGGAGAATTAACTACCAAGAAAGCAACAATGCAAAAAAAGGATACTATTTCCTTGCTGATTATGTCATAATGCACTTTCACAAACAAATAACTTCAGAAATGTTTACGGAAAAAAAGTTCTTTTGGTAAGTGGCACAATGTAGAAATATGACCAGTCGATGAAGCAACTTACATTGCTTTGAACATATTCAGAACTGGAACCAAGGATTTTTTCTCCATAAGCCCCTAGTCCACTTCTGATGAACCCTGAGCTACCACCAGAGAAGGCATTTCCAAAAGGATTTGCCTGTATATTACCAGGCGGTCTTGGCACCCCAGACTGTGCTCCCAGGTTATCATACATTTCTGCAGGAGGATTTTTCTTTAATCAAGACAACTGTTAGTAACTCAACATAAGCATAATTCCTTTTTCTCACTGCTTGATTGAGTCTAGGATTATAAGCCAGTGAGTGCCTAGGTATCCAAAGGCAAAAAGAAATAGGATTGTAAGGCATAAACTAAAACTATCAAAGATGATTATCCAGCTCAATTCAGAAACTTCACTTTTCCCACCCAACATTGTTTAGCCGATTTTATCATTAAATAAATGCTACTCCCAGCACACCACAATAAGTGCATCACCTCAATACAAAGATATTCAGAGAAGGGACAGGCAAAGATTTAGTAGTCCAAAAGGTCTGTAGATCCAGAAAACGACTCCATCACTTTGTTTAAATCAGATCACACTTAGATTTTATCTTTTTATCAAATCTAGTTTCGTTTGAGCCCAGATTCCGATACAAATTTATCTTCTTAAAATTACTTCCATTAATAATTTTTTCTGCAGGATAAGAGCTAATTCATCACTTAATTGAAATTCCATCACCAAAAGTAACAGAATTCCTCAGGTTATACACATACCTTTTGCAACTGTTTTGTTCTTTCAACAACAAAAAATAAAAAGAGATTTTCGGATTAAATAATTCCAGTACATCATGAAAAAAGTTCATGCGGCATAGGTACAACATAGACGGCCTTTTTGCTGGAAACATCCATCAATCAGTAATTCCATTTCACAAATCACTATGACTTACATGCCAAGCAACTACCGATGCAATAGAGAGAGAGAAAACAAGTGATAAATCGAAGATTAAAATCAATAGCTTAGATTACCAGGAAAATGCAAAAAAAGTGCGACGAAATATAGATCTTCTGGTGTTGACTGTTGATGAAGGAAGCAAAAGAACTAAGAACCAATAATGGAGATCTGTAAACGATAAACTCTCAGAATGAAAAAAAATGAATTGAAAGGAGAAAATATCGAAGACTTACAGATTGAAACTCTGACTGAAGAACAGATGGAAGCGAGTCTGCAGAAGAATTACAAGAGGCCTGAATTTACAGTTAACTCTATTAACTCCAGATTTCAGAGTTCTAAAAATCGGGTCGGGTCGGGTCCTAACTTAATTTCATACGCAAACCCGTATATTACAACCCGACCCACTAGACTCCTCCTTCTTATTTTTTTTCCTCTTTCTTTATTATAATCGAAAAGTTCTAGAAAGTAAGTTAATACGATTTAAAATTCATTAGTAATCTCTACTTAATCAAGTGTTATCTATGATAAGAATTGAACTTACAACATAATTTAATTCATGTACCATGCATGGTCTTCTTATAATTTCTTTCTTCTTTCGACCTATAGAGACAACATCCTTTCTAGTATAATTCTCGATATCATATTAAACAAACATTTATAACAACATCAATGAAAGAGAACAAAATATTTTTTGTAGTGCCCAAAGAAGTAATATATATCCGCATTAGATGTTTATGTCAAATTAAGGAATTAAGATACAATACAATTTGCATACACATTTCTTTAATCTTCTTAGAAACAAGAACTTGCGAAAATAGCGCAGCTCATAATGATGATTACTCCTTTCATTTCCATCCAAATTTATGTAATGGCATTAGACTATACACAAAATTTTAAAAATAAAAGGCTTATAAAACTTGTAATCTAAACGAAAAATGTTATTCCTTTTTGGACGGACTAAAAAGAAAATAGTCTTACACAAGGAATATTTTCTGGTATTCAACTTCAAACTTCGGTGACAACAACTCGTCCCTCCATCAGAGACTTGAATCATAATAGGATTCAAACTCGTGACATACACCTAATCTAATCAAGCACCTCGAAGCAAAAATTAAGGTCAAACTGGAAAAAAATTACAGATGGCGATACTTGTAATAGAACACCTTTTCCCAGATATAATTTGATTTGTTGGGGTAAAAACCTTGGAGCCTAAGTACAACCAGCTCAACTGTTTCTAGGGGAAAAACTGAACATGGAGAGGCAAATCACATCTTTATATGAGATTATTGTTGGACTAGATCTTTTTGAGAGGCTCTAAACCTTTCACACAAGCAAGTGCGAGAAAAGGAGAGCACAATGGTACTGCTTCCATCTGCCTTTCTCCACTTAAATACCAAACATGATCGACAACAAGATCAGAAACTCATGAAGCAACTAAGGATCATCATCATAAGGTTCATTTAAAGCTGGTGAAGAAGAGAGTTCCAAAATAGAAAATCCATTGGTTTGAAACTCAGCCAACTCAGATAAATGAACTTGTTGTCCACACATGATATTTCCCCTCAAATCCAAATGCTCCAGTTTACCTAATCAATAGCAAAGAAAAAGGTCAATGAATCCCACAATTAAATGACACAGAAGGCACAGAAAGCTTTTGACATGCATTTACATATCCATGTCAACTCACATGTCGTTTCTAGTTTCTCAAAAAATTATAGAAACATACAACATACCCAGTGTAATCCCACATGTAGAGTCTGGGGAGTGTGGTGTGTACATAGTCTTACCCCTACCTTGTGAAGGCAGAGAGGTTGTCTCCAGTAGATCCTCGGCTCAAGTAAAGTATAATAAAATCAAGTATGGAGGAAGGGGGAGTTAATATAAACATGAAGCCACTAGAACATAATGTTGTGCTAAAACACTAATAGAAAACTGGAAAGTGCAGTAGAGAGCTAAAAGAAAAAAAAAGGATAAGTTAACTAAGCAAAGCTAAGTTGAGAGCAGAAGTGATTGGATTTCCACCAACTTGTGTGAAACTAAAACTGAGGCTCTTATACATCTCAATTCCCTCCACAATTTCAGCCAACTAACTAATTGTAACTAATATTTGAACTCAAACTCATAAATTTAAAACTTACCCTTCCTGCCAATTTTTTTAAAGCTAACAATTGAAATTAACATAACAAATATTTGAACTTCTTTTCACACCTAGTCCAGCTTGGCATGCATATTTGTGTATTATAGTGACTACTAAAAAGAACCTCTAAGTTGGGAATCTTTTCATATGGGAGAAAGCCTGTGGCATAACGTTGTTAGCCTGAGTCCACTTCGTAAGGAAACAGCAGGTTCAAAACTCCAGGGAGTATGGACCTGCTCCTCTACCCTCCTCCGAACTTAAAACACCAAATGTTTGTCCACGGCAGGATTCAAACTGTGAAACCGCAAACATGTGTGTATCGACGCTTCCTGTGTTGTGTATTAAATAGGAAAAATTATTCTTCTCGAGTGTTTCTGTCTATTTTTTTTTATTTAAAAGGCTAAAATATTTTCATTAGCAACACTAGCTCCATTATGGAGTAACTTATCTTTTGTTGGGAGAACGATAGATCTTAATATTTTTTATTTTTTTTTAGAAAGATAGAACTTGATAATTTTATATAATAGTAGATTTCATTCTTCAATATCACATGCTTGATATTTTATGTATTCATTGTCAGGCTCTTGTAGATGGGTTGCATTCATCTCTAGTGCTATTTTCTGATAGAATTTTACATTCACTTAACCAAAAGAATCAGCAAAAGAGATATGTCACATGCTAAAAGAAGGTTGTGACTTTGTCACAATTTATCGACCCATTATTAGTATCTGACAAAAGGAAGAAACTTACGCAACAGAGAGAAACCAAAACGAGAGAAGAAACTGAGCATTAGAATGTTGTACCTTTTGCAGCTTTTACAGCAGAGGAAAGGATTGACAAAGATTCTTTGGGCATAAAGTTGTATTTTGCGTTTACTGTTGACAGATCTGGAGCATAAGAGAAAAGCTTTGACAGAAATCTTGCAGTTTCAATTCCACCTCGATTCTTGCTGCATAAGTTTAATGAACATGTTACTCTCAGTTCAAAATCCATAAGCTAAAGTTCAATGAAAACTCCATTTAACCTTATGTTGATTGAGTGGAGCTTTGTTTCCGTTACTATCTCTTGGCCTGCTCTCATGAAGCCAGAAGAACCTAGTCCAATGTCTTCAATATCAAGAGCTTGAATACCTCCGCATAGAAACTTCCCTAGTGCTGTTCCTATCTCACTACAAAAAAATTGGGAAATGAGAATATTAAAAAACTGTTCCCATGGAAAAGGTTGGAAGCATCAAAATTTTGAAAGAAAGCTTGGAAGTGTCAAATGAGGGTAAGAAAGGGTATATATCGCACAGACAAGCTTCTGCAGTATAAACAGTGTCAAACGAGATGTAATTTAGCAAAGATTAAAAGGAGATCTGATGTCTAAAAAGTCAGCAAGAAACTAAATGCAACAGGTTCTCAGATTTTGGTGATCCTATTAGAGTTAACTTCATAACAAAGGGAAAACTATCAAAGCACCAAATAATGAAAAAGCCTGATATACAACTCCCAGGACAAAAGGTAAAGATTAGATTTGCAGCAAATTTTCCATGACGGCATTCACCTTATCAGTCCAAGCAGTTAAACATGGGATCAATTTAACCCAGAACAAGGCTTAAAATGTCTCCCAACTTTAGTTGATAAAGTGGAACAGTAAACTCTTACAAATTTAAAGCACAAAGAAAGCATGTGAAGGCCAACAGATAAACTAACTCTCCAGGTCATTTGTGGTTTTCCCTCGGAAAATATCATCTATTTAGGAGAAGAATTACGGAAGTTGAATATAATTTTGTAATTGTATCCATTTTACCAACCTGCCAAGAGAGTTGCCTCCGATCGAGAGAAAATTCAATGGTTTTCTCAAAGATGAAAGAGCTTCTAGAAGTTCACAAACTCCAAAGCATGTAAGCTCACAACTTTCCAACTTCAATTCGACAAGGGGGAAATATTTATGGGACGTCTCTTTGAAGTAGGGGATTAGACACCTGAAAGAAAAACGCAATTGTGAGACCTTAGCAAGTTGGTCACTGAATACTGATGGCTAAATTCAATAAACCTGATTCCAGAAGTCTCGATAGGATTATCACTGAGATCAAGTTGCTCCAGATTAGGTATGTGGACTAGAGCATATCTGAGACAATCCACATCGTCCATCTGTAGATTGCAGTTCCTGAAGTTGGAGAACCAAGTAAACTTTGTATTGCAGTGAAGATGACAATACAAATACACCTTTCGTGATTCATTAAGTCAGTTGTGATTAAATTTACTGTGGAACTGCTTATGCTAAGGCAGTTCAGTATGAGAAGAGACTTCTTTGAGGCATGAATAGAAAAGTCAAAGCATACCTTAAATTAAGCTCCTTTAATGACTTCAATGAATTATATGTCCCAGATGACTCTGTGCTACTTCTGTTCTTATATTTAAAATGAGAAAGCCATCCCGCGATCTGTAGTGTGAAATTTTCTATAGGTCGATTGATGCTTATCAGTATAATAGAACAAAAGCAGAGCAAATATTGTTACTCACATTGTTTTCTGAAAGGTCCAGAACGGTAATACTAGATGAAGCATCAACGAGGGTATCAAATACTTTCCTCGCAAAATGGCGAGGAAGATGGTTGTCTGATAAGCATAGTGAAGACAAGGACCTAGCAGAAACACGATGCACAAATGTAAGTCTATGGAATCATTTAGTGGGTTACAGTAGATGGAATGTACCATGTTGCACAGAATGTAAGTCTATGGAATCATTATGAGTATAAAGGATAGAACAGTTAAATAAAGAAGCTGATGGAAGCTGCAGTGAAATCCGCTTTACCTCCCTGATGATAGCAAAGATATCAGTCCAGCTGGCAAGGATTGAAAGTTGTTCTCTAGGAAGCTTGATGTCTTGATTGAGAAATGTTGCATCCCAAGTGCTTGAGGACTGTGCATGCATAGCAAGTCACAAATTGCATCAAGAGAAGAAACTGTAAACTTGCAATGCATGAATTTAATTGACTTTAGGGATCGATAGTTCTGGCTGATGAGTTTGCATAACCCCTCGACCTGTAAGGTTGAAAGCCACAGGAAAAGCAGTGTAATAGTTAATTCTTCAGCATAGCAAGTTCTACTCCAGAAGATATAACAGTTCAAAACAAAGAAATGTTTGCAAAATTCATTTTTACTACAGATGCCAAACAGAAAATGCACAAGCACTTGAGACAACAATTATGTTTCACACATTCAGTTCTGACTTGAATTCCAGAAATAAATGTATGTCAAAGTATATATTCGGATCTAATGCCAATGGCATGTCTTGAATCTTATGTCGAATAGTTTCTTACAGGTTAATCTTTCCTCTTCTTAGTTTTGTTACTTGTAAATTTTGCTTTTTCCTGAAAGCTAAGATGTACAGCACATATACAAAAGAACTAAACTTACATGCTCATCAGACTTAATCCATTGTAATTCCAAACTCTCCAACCTTGCATTTCTAAGTAATTGCTGCAACAAAGACATATAAGGTAATAATATAGACAAACTAAAGGAAGCCTTATATGTCATCAAATCAATTAATCTCTTCTCTGCATATTTAATGTAATGCCTGAATATACATTAAATCAGCATTTTCTAACTTACTTTTTACGTTGTTCTTTTTCTATTTGACGACAAAATTAGAAATTGAAATTTCACACAAATATTATCAATTAGAAGCTTTTTTTTTATCTGTGTAGTTAAACATCTATATTTGATTTCAATTTAAAATGCCCTGCTTGATCTTAGAAAGTCAAATTGGACTTTCAATTGGAAATAGAGAACATATAGTGCACAGTATGTGCAAACCTACAACTTACACAAGTTTCTTCCACACACAGAACATTTGGCAATCTCAGGTGCCTGCAATCAAACAAATGTAATTAAAAAATGAGCTATGTTTGAGAACATCAAGAAAGGTCGTTGAAACACAATATGTAGCTGCACAAATCATTTGCAATAAATGAAGGGTCTACATGCACTTGAAGGCTCAATATTTGTGCTTTTAATGTTCAAAACAACCACTTATTCTGCACACACCCTGTTTCAAGGAGGAAAAAAAAGGAAAAGCAAGTAGAAAACTGCAGAGGAGAGAACACCAGTTTCAACCTTCAATGATACTTCACAAATGCAGTGTTCAAGACGATGACTCGTAATAATAGGAACATTTATTTGCATATGGCATTTAAAAATATTTCTGCCATGAGGCTCATTGTCCTCCGAACAGATAACACCTGCAGATTTAAATTTTTTTGTAAAAATACACCTGGCATACGATCCAAATTGTTGGCAGTGATAAGCGAACTTGGAATAGTCACAGGTGAATCTACTGATGTGTCCCCTATGATCAATATAGTTTAGGATTGATTCTGCACAAACAAAAGAAGCTTGTATCAACTAAATCTTATATGGCTAGTTTAGGGCCTTTTTGTGGAACTTACTTGAGTTACAATTTTTCCAGAACAGGGAAAGACTTCTGCATACAAATACTACTTGTGATACAAAAATATAGACAAAACAAAGGCATCTGAAAAGATTCACCTTCTTCAAAATCCTCTTTAAACCCTTTGTCCAAAATATAGCTTTCACGTAGTGTGTGTATAAAATATTCCTTAATCCTTACCCAAATAGACAAGAGGAAAGGGAAGAAAGAAAAGTTAACCCCACCAGAGGATTTGAATGTTTAATAGAAAATTTTGATTTTAACCCAAGACAGCATCTAAAAGAGGATGCATGAAGAAGGATCTGGGCATGGATGCCGAAAATTGATTGCCAGAAAGTAGTGTGATGGGTGATAAGAGACATCAATCAACATGAATCTCTTACCTGGAACTTCCATTTCACTAATCCGACCATGAAAAGATGGGAATAAAGCAAACTCTGCTGTTGTATCCAGGCAACTGTACCTCAAAAAATGTAGAATTTTAAAATGACAGGTGAACTGAAGCCATATAAAACAGTGGTAACCACCAATAAGTAGATCATTTGATGTTCATACTTCTGCAAATGTGCTTCCCAATACATCTGTTGCCAGTCATTTGCTGATTCACACTCTACTTCTTTTTCGTTTGCTGATCTGGCAGATGACTTACTCTTGAAATTCTTACTCCTCCAACCAAAAGCAGGCCACCGAGCTTCATACAGATTTTTCCACTCTTCCTCAAAATTCAGATATCTGCAGAAACATATTCCAAAATGAAATCATTTGCAGATCATGTATATCCAGGTAACCACTCCTCTGCAAATATTACACATGATGTAACATACTCTTTCTTTATGACCAGGAAGCTGAAGAAAACTCACTCAATTTCCTATATTTTCTACAGATGCAGACCTTTTACGCTTTCTCTGATTATCAACACCGTCAGTCAAAAGCTCATAATCATCCAAGATATCAGATTTCCTGCAACACAAGATTTTCTGGTTAAAGTTCAGGCACTATAATGCACCCCTCCCACTACATAAAGGTTCATGTGAAAAAACGTAAATAATATCAACCACCTATATCAATCATACATATGATCTACCTAAAATGTTGATCAATTCACGGTTAACTAGCTTCATCACACTTAATTCCAAACCACTTCCTCAAACGGTCAGATGCACCAAAAGTTTCAAACTATACGCCTTTTATTCATGGCCTTTTGGTTTAGAAGTAATTACAAAAGAACTTTCAGTAGATTAAAAGAGAGAATAGATTTTTAAGAACAGAAGTGGTTTGGAACAGAAGTATTCTCTGAAAATAACAACAACATACCCAGTGTAATCCCATGGGTAGGGCTTGGGGAGGGTAGAGTATGTGCAGACCTTACCCAACCTTGGGAGGTAGAGAGGTTTACGAAGACCCTCAACTCAATAAAAAGCATATCAAAGTGGAGATAAGTAATTATATTCATGCTTTTGAACGTACAACGTGGATAACTAAGTCACGGCTATTTTAAATAAAGCTCTACAATGTGGTCAATCCCAAACTAGTCAGTCAGCAGTATGAATACTCAATATCCATTCAGCTCCATTGGAGCCAGTTCCAATCCAAAACTCAACTATTTCTAATTAAAAACACACAGGGGTTCTCCGAATATAGGGATTCTCAAAGTTCCTATAGTTAAATCAAGTGGGTCAAAAACTGTGATGCCTCATGTTCAAATCTCAACAGAAGCAAAAAACACGAGGTGGTATCTTCTCATCTATCCAAGCCTTGGTGGAAAGATATTTACCGGTCCATGTACCTCGTGGAATTAGTCGAGATGCAATGCAAAGCTGGCATGGACACCGCGGTTATTAGAAAATAAATATAGGGATTCTCTACTAAACTCTGGTTATGTGAATTTGGCTTCCAGTGTAAGCTCAGACTGTTGTTTCAGTGATAAAGAATGAGGGTCGAGTTAATTTGACCACCACCAACCACCACCCACAGCAAAAAAACAAGATTTTAGGATAAAAAAAAGTTTGGTAAAAACACATATAATCTATAGCATAGTTGATCTAACAACCTATCTTGCAATCCAATACTCAAAAGGGTTCTCCAAATATAGGGATTCTCAAAATTCCTATAGTTTAATGAAATGCGTTGAAAACTATGATGTCTCGGGTTCAAATCTCACGTAAGAGGCAAGAAACAATAAGTGAATTCTTTCCATCTATCCAAGCCTTGGTGGATATTACCGACGTGTACACAAGCTGGCACAGACACCGCAGTTATAAAAAACATTTACTAAATAAACATCTATAATCTATAGTAGAGTGTTGTGATAAAAACCCTTGTTGTAATTTCTGCAATGCCAATGGAGGTAACTGCGACAGCAACTGATCGAACAACTCCGTAGGAAGGTGATACAATACTGATGAAAGATTAAGATCATCAACTGAAAACAAAAACAAAAAATGCTAAGCATAACACCAAAAATTATGATTCCCATAAACAACAAAAACAATTACCTTGAATGAGTTCATCTCTAATTGAGTAAATGCATAAGTTAACTAATGATGGAACTTCAATTTCCCCCATGTTTTCACAACCCTAAGATAAATACTACTCCATAAAGCTGCGAATTTTTACAAATGGGGTTGCAAAAATTCATGTACAAAATGCGAAAAAAATGAAACAAATAATTAAAGATAAATTATACTAGCAAGAATTTAACAGCAAAATGGAAAAAGGGTTATGATTAACAAGGAAGAAAACAAGTTTTTTTTTTTCGACAGAGATGACTTGGGGCGTCTTCTCTTCTAGGTTTGCTGGACACTTCACTGTCTAAATGTTCACTTGTAAAACATGAGTTTTTAGCTAAAATTATTCCTTATTTAAACTGATAGGTTTATTATTTTAATATGTATTGTTGAATATGTTAATTCATTAAAATTTTAAAATAGAGCATCTTTAGTTCAACTAATTGAATAAATTAAAATTTTAGTGATAATAATTATTTAGAAAACATAATAAAATCAATTTTAAAAAATTAAGTTACTTTCAAATCAATCAAAAACTCAATCGACTCATTGATTTGTTATCAAATAATTTAAAAAATAAAATTGATTGAACTCAATGTTTAGTTAACTGAGCTCGATCGATTTATTTGTAAAAATTTGATTAAAAAATCGATCGAACCTGATTGGTTATAATAAAAAGGAATTGCATAATATTTAAATGACTGAGCTTGGATGGTTTTTATCTTTTCAAATATTTGGCGGGGGGTCGAACTTGATCAGTTTGATTGACTTTTCAATTGGTCCAAAATTCAATTAAAAAAATTTGATTTATTTTTTCGTGTTTTCAATAATCACCATTGGTTTTTAAGTTCATTCTGCTCATTAGATCTAAAGTGTTCCACTTTAACAAACAACTGAAAATGTCCAAAATTACTATATTTAAAGAATCAAAATAGACATACTTTCAAAACAAAAATAGACACACTCTACCAAAAACTCTCTAAAACATCAACTCCTCCTACTTTAAAATTTTTAACTTATTAATCTCATATTGTTAAAATAATGTGATTTAATATCGTGTAAAAGTCAAGAAAATTTTACTAGTAAAAAGCTATTTACACAGTAATTAAAGAAATAACTCTTATTTTCTGCTTCATTGTTAATTATTTTAAAAATGCGATTACTTCAAATTTTGATCATACCACAAGCAAACATAGATAAAAAGTAATTTGGTGCAATTGAAAAAGGAAATCATGTAAGAGTCCCAGAGAGATTTGTAGAAGTGATTAAAAAAGAATGTCGATAAACTATGCATTGGTTCACTTCAAAGTATTGTTGATGTTGCAACGAAATTGTTCTTATTTTTACTTTTTGTTTATTTCTACGAGTATGTGAGATGTTAATATTTTTAATATAAGTTGATTCAGATAACAAATTGCTTCTTTCAAATGTGCTTTTTAAGTTTGTGAATAAAAGAAAAATATATAGAAAAGAAATTTAACTTGTATACATTAACAACTAAATAATTATATATTAGAGAAAAACAATATTTCATTTCCCGTTTCATTCATCATATATATAAATATCTAGAAAAATTACAATAATAAATATAATAAAGTTGCACTGACTTAGGTAGCAACTTTAAAACAACTCATCATATATATATATATATATATATATATATATATATATATATATATATATATAAATAATACTATATAACAAAATTGCAATAATACATATAATAAAGCTGCATTGACTTAGCTAGCAACTTTAGAACATAAAATTTCAAGAAGATACATATTATCTAATTGGATTTAGAGAGAGTCAATAGCCATAATGGTGCTCAAGTTCATTGGTGTCATGTACTTATCAGAGCCAGTAAAAAGCGTTTGAACAATAATTTTATTGGCACGTTCAGAAGGATGGAAAGGATCCCAAAATGCATATAAATCTCTGTTGGGGCATAGATTTGAAGAAGCTGTGCAAATGCCTATTCCATTATATGGTCCTTGTCCACAACATGCTATTTTTGACGTCACAAAACCTGTTCATTTATTTGAAGATAAAAAAAAATTAATTAATTCCTGTTTATCAATATTATTAAACAATATAGTCGTAAGTTACTTTTCAAACCATTAGGTTATATAAAAATAATTTCAGGTAATTGTCTATAATAGGAATTAATTAACTTCTTTCTAATTGATATCGTAAAAAAAATGACTATTAGATCACTAAAACATAACTTTATGTAATCGTCTATAACACGTGAGACTAGTAACTTAAAAAATAAAACTAGAAATTTACTAACACATATTAAAATATATTGATAATATAAAATTATTTTACACGATCATGTCTATATGTTAATCAGAATTAAAACTATATATGTATGGTAAGAAAATTACATTATATAAATGAAATTTAACACGTTATAGTGCATTTTTTTAATTTATTTTCCGAATTATCATATTATCATGTTTGTTATAACATCTACAAACTATTACTACAATAAAAATTATGGATGTAATGATAACTACTCCTCCATCCTTAAACTATAAATATCGAATTCACACCTCATAAAAACGAGTCACTTTTAGTAGACAATATTTAACCCTACTTGTCAGAGTAAATTCAAATTAATCGAAGCTCAAATCAAATATTGAACACGAATTTAAAAAAAAGGGATACCAAAAGCTTGTGGATTTGTGATGAAGTCAGTCTGCATCTCCATAGCATTTGCAGCAACAAAGATATCAGAGCCAAGTTCTTGATTGAGTCCTTGAATCATTTGGACAAGGAGAGGGTTGAAAATTGCTGAGGCTCTTTGAGGCTCCTCAGCACATTCTCCATTGACACTCCTTGAGGCTAGACTGGATGGGACACAACCTAATGGACCTGATCCTGTCACTAAAACTCTTCTAGCTCCCAAGTCATATAGCCTCTGCAAACAATTTGAATGTTTTGTTGTTGTTACTTCAATATTACAAGTTTAGAGAAAAAAAAAATATTCAAAGATTATACTTAAAAGTTTGATATTGTAGATAGATAAAGGTGGTAAATAGGCGGACTAGATCATACATCCTGGCTCAAACCATGTCATGATCTAGTCCGTTCAAAGTTCTAAAATTGTGTTAGCACTTTTTATTCGTTTTTGACCTAATAATTTGATGCGTCATTTCAAATGAAAGCAAAAATGATTCAAAATTTTAAAATAGGTGTGTGTTGCGTGGATTATTAAAAAAAAACAATTTGATTTTGCCACAAAACAGACATAGGCAAAAGTGAAAAACTTTATTTTGAGTCTCACACAACTAACATAAACTTTAGTTGTTTGAGGCTTCTTTTTATCTTATAAGTTAACGGATTCAAATATACTATACAAGTTAATAAGAACTATTAATTATGTGTCATTCTCTTTGTTACTGACTAAAAATATGAAAATGAGCGAGTCTATTAATCAATTACCATTAAGATCTTTCGATACTCGGAGATGATATAAACAGAGAAATCTTGAAGATTGTACTGAAGTCGTCTTGCAGAAACTGGTGTGAAAAAATAGTTGTTGACATAGTCATTGCCTCCCAAAGTAATAAGAACAAGTGCTCCATTTACTAGCCGCTCTGTTTGTTCTTCTCCTATAAGAGCACTCACTCGTGCTTGATATTGTTCAAAGTTTTGTAATTGCGTCGATATTCTTATTATGTTTGCCTACAACAACAAAAAAAGTTAATTAAATAAAAGCAAAATATTTATCAGCAATTAACTCAAAATACCACCAACGGATGGAGCTGCTCCTTCTTTGATCAGATGGAGACCTGGTATGAAAATTTTTTTGATAGAAAGTGTTTTCCCTCGAATGGGGCCCTATGCAGCGTCAAATAATATAAATAGAATAATTGGACTTACAAATTGAATTCCAGTGTCGTTAAGAATTCCAATTCCAGCAGAAGCAAAATTTGCTCCAACGAGCAATTTATCTCCAGTAAGCTCAGGGTCCAAATAAGGCAATGTAGCCTCAGCACCAAGCTCTTGGCCTGTTCATATATATTCTCATTAACAAGAAATTAAATAAAACTCACTTTTGGAACATTTACACAAGTGGACTTTTTTAGGCTACTATTTAAATCACATCCCTCTTAGTCAAGTGGGCTAAATTTTGCATTGAGAAGTAGTTGGACTCTTTAAATTAGGTCCCCATTTGCACAATTGACCTTTCTAGTCCACTATTTAATTTAAAGTCTCTTTTAGTTAGTCTAGACTTCTAGTAGTAGGTCCATAGCCTATGTGACCAAGTTTCTAAGAGGTCAATAAGTGCTTCTTTTAGAGATATTTGAAGTGTTTGGCCAAACTTTTTATGGTGGGGTGGGGGTGGGTGGGATAAGTATTCTATTATTAGCAAAAACTACTTATTTTTTTTATTGATAAAAGTCTTTTCAAATTGATTAGCCAAAACAAATTGTTACTTGCCAAAAATATTATTTAAAAATAATAATAATCAAACAAAAACTCTTTTCAAAATAAATAGATTTTTAAAGTTTTCCCAAATAGAGTATAAATTTGTTTGCAATAAGAATCAATTCATCCAACTACTTTTAAAGACAAACTTAACTATGCGAGTCAGCATTGATATAATTTAAAAGGTGGACCCATAAAGGCTAGACGGTGCAAATGATCCTATTTTTATTTTGCATCTACTCTTACAAATTGAGATAAAAGTAACAGGTTCAAATGAATTCAATAATGAACTAACTTTAGATCTGCGTCTCGTATACAAAAAGAGAGATATACATATATGAAAAAAGAGTTGGGAATCTTACTTATAAGATCAGGTATATTGAAGCCATTAGAAAAACGGCCAGTAGGACGATGAGTTGGATAATCAATTCCATAAGGTGGAGAATCTGCCCTTGCTGAAGTTAGTAAATAATTATTGTTGCCATTGTCAACAAGAGAGTCACCAAACACAAAGAAAGCACGAGGTGCACCCTCAGTACAACTAACAAATGTTCCAATAAATAACACTAGTAGGAAAATAGTAGCAAAAAATGGGCTAGGCATCTTAGACTAGTAGTAATATTATCGTAGCTTCTTATTTAGCTAGCTGGAAAGAGTACTAATAATCTGTTTTGATTTAGTATAAAGTAATGAGGCATTTATTTATATAGGAAATTAAAGGGGATGACTATGGATTATTTGTTCTTGGTTAGTTGGAATGTACATTAAATAGGCGGCTTTCAAAAAGCATGAAAGTGAGTAAAAATGGGGGCCAACTTAGCAACAAAATTAGATTTTTGTAACAATTAGTTTGCCCTTCATTATACGTGCTTCAAGCTAAGCCCTTCATCAATGCATCGCCTACAAACATTGGCTAGGGAGGCGAATTTAGATCGGGTTCAATGAGTTGGTCAACTAAACTCACATCATTGCTTCTGACTAGACCCTTAATGTACTTGTGCAAATAGCACTTCAGTGACGGGATTAGGAATTTATATATATAAAGGGGGTTTAAAAGGTGTACACCTAGATTTTGAATCTATGAGTGTTTGAAGTACTCCTTTTGTCACTTAAACAAGAATTTCCCTGAACATTTACGTATAACAAAAAAAAAAAAAAAACACTACTAATCTTATCTTGCATGCAGTATAGAGCACAAAGTTAATTATCAATTATGAGGAAGAAATAAACCATAAGGATTAATTATTGTACACAGTCTTATCATGTATTTCTGCAAAAAGTTGTTTCCGCATCGACATAACACACCTATAGAACACAGAGTTAATATTACCAAAATTCTAGCTAAGTGGTAGACAGCTGCTGACAGGTGATGAGATCCAGTACAGATTGAAAAAGAGGCCATTTCATTCATTCAGTGTAGAGAAGCAGGGGCCAGGGGACACTTGAGAACACAGTTGATTGCAACTGTTAAAAATCTGGCCTATTCTTCCTGTCGCTTTTTAGCAGTTGAGGCTCATGTGCCCACACTCAATTCACAATTATATGTGACCAATGAAACAACCTTTTTGCGGAGTGCAGAGTAAGATTGCGTAAAATAGACTTTTGTGGTCTAATTTTTTGTTGCTATTTGGTATAACGGGAGTTTAGTGCACCGAACTGTAAAGATGTAATTTAGTGATCAATGAAATGAGATGAATGATGACATATCTAAGTTTACATTTCAGCCTAAATAAAAATTAAATGATTTCTTTTCATTTTCATTTGTCTTAAACTTAATTAACAATTTGTACAAAATATTGAGTTGAAAGGCTATAGTACATGTTTTTACAAAACTACACAAACAAACGCTTGCAATGTTTTTGCAAATTTTGGAACAAATATTGAGATGATTTCTTACTTTCTTAATTTGTTCTTTTTGGCAAAATTAGCCAATTATGAGCTTCGGCAAATGAGCTAATTAAGAGTACTTGTCCGACATGACACAAATGCCTTAATTTGGGGACAAGCAAATTTCATTGGCTCTTTTTGGGAAATGATACCCTAGAGGTGACACTAATCTACTTAATTGCCAATCATTAATTAGAAATGAGTCCTAGCTGAGAATATAGCTAGCTGCCTCCTAATTTGTAGTCCACTGGTCCCTAATAATTATGACGAGGTGGTAAGTAACTCTTCATTTTTAATGAGTGATTTAGAGTTTAAATGTAATTTTTAGTAGAAAATGATTTATCTTTAAAAGTGAAATCTTTAATGTATATTTGAATTAATCAGGTTTCAAATACGACAAAGTAAAAAGATAGTCTACTCCACCAAGTCAAAGATGATCATGTTCCGACAAAAACAAATTCAAGATATTAAGAGTTAATTTGTGCAACTATCTCTCCTATTACAATTAATATTTCTATGTAAATATATATAATATCTAGATAAAGTACTTTTTATTAAATAAAGTATTTTTCACAAATATATATGTATGAATGATACAAGTTTACTTGAAAATAATGTTCCAAATTTAAAATTTGGACAAAAATAAAGCTTCATAACCTCTACAACATTGCTTATACGAAATCCTACTGGCGCTATTGAACAAGATCAGAGCTAAAAAACGACACGTGAGAAAACACATAATAACTTAGGTAAATCTCATTAAGAAAGGTGAATTATTATATAAGATAGAACATATATCTTATATTACAAAAAGTTGATTAGATCAAAACTGATAATACGTGTGATGGACTTAGACGTAAACTAATCAAGTCAAATATAGGTGTTGGGCAAATGTACGAGCAACGCCTGCAATTGTAAGTACTCAAGTCCCACAAAGTAAAAGGTTAGTTGATCTGCATTTTACATTTCATTTATTGATCGTTTCCTTTTGCGGCTATTTAATTCCCTTTCCTCCCAACCCACTTACTCTCTCATTATTTTTTGAATCCTCCTCGAACTCTACGCTTAGTACTTTATAAATTCTTATTTAAATACATACTCTCTCTGTTCCTATTTATTTGTTCACTTTTTCTTTTATAGTTGTTCTTAATTACTTGTTCATTTTGACAAATCAAGAAAAAATAATTTTTTTCCTGTTATACCCTTAATTAATTACTTTGAAAAAGGTAGAACCTTTTGAAAATATTAAATTTTTAATTCATCCACTTCATAATTAATAGGGGTAAAATGGTAAACTCACTATGTTAATAATTGTTTTCTTAATAGGTGTGTCAATTCAAAAGTGGACAAATAATTAGGGACAGAGGGAGTACGTATTTAAATTTGTAATCACTAATGTATTGACTATAGTATTGTGACATTTTATATACTTATCCCCTTGTAATACTATTCTGAATTTTCATACTCAACCAAGGCAATATAGGGGATAAAATGCACAATTATATCGTTTTTCTCAGACAACGGCAATATAATTAATGGAATAAGATATCGCGATTATATTTTTACTCGATGATAATATTGTAAGGGGATAAAACGTAGCAATTATAATTAAGGGGGATGAAATATCACAATCATATCATGTGCAACATTTGATTAATGTAGTAGTATATTGATTTTTCCATAACTTTTTTGTGGTCACAACACCATAATTAATGAGAAGATATTAAGATTTCCCTATACAACCTCGTGAACAAAAATATCTTTCAAAAATCTCCAACGTATGTATTAGGAAAGGAAAACATATTTGGGTCAATGATGGACCAATAGCTAACACTAGGACAAGGCCCAACAATTAGCAGACCCAAATTATATCACCTCTGGGCCCAAACAGGCCCATCTTTTCTCCACACCAAATACACCTTAATGGGTCGATCTGGTTTCATTTAGGCAGAGGCCCATGTTTTCTTTTAAGAGGAACTTTCACATATAGCCACTCAAAAATAGCCTAATTACTCTCCATAGCTATAGTTTGATAATTACAATTCGTAGCTACATGTCATAGGGAGGAGAGAGGCGAGCGAGACTGGGAGAGAGAGGAGAGAGGCGAGCGAGAGGGAAAATAGTGGGAGAGAGGTGAATTGTATATGTATATCGGTTAGATAATTGTATATCATACAAATGTATTTGTATATATGGCAAGCGAGATTGGGGGAGGGAGGAGAGAGGCGAGCGATATTGGGAGAGGAAGGAGAGAGGCGAGCGAGAGAGGTGAATTGTATATGTATATAGGTTAGATAATTGTATATTATACATATGCATTTGTATATATGGCAAGAGAGATTGGGAGAGGGAGGAGAGAGGCAAGCGAGAGGGCAGATAGTGGGAGAGAGGTGAATTGTATATGTATATCGATTAGATAATTGTATATTATATATATGTATTTGTATATTCTAGCGAATTATACATATACAAACTCGAAGTCAGTCCACGTAATTAATGTATAATATTAGTCGTGAGTGGTAATTATAGCAAACTATAGCTATGATGAGTAATTAAATAGTATAAGTTTGTTTAACCGCGTAATTTAATTGCATCTTCTTCTTTTTTCTACTGTTCCATTCAATTTGTCAGCATTTAAACCAATGCTCTGTATTTATAATACAGTAGTTTAAGAAAAATAATAACTATGACGATAGTTTTTTTGTTACAGCAATATACGTGGATACAAGTTAGATGTTGTATACATGCATACACATGAATACACTTATTATTCGCAAAAATACAATGTACTTCACTTATTATGCGTGCAGATTCAATGTATTTCACCATTGCTATCCGTACAGATACAATGTATTTCACTTGCGCATGGTTACAAACTATCGTTATGTTTCGTAAATACAGAAACGGTTGCTCTGTCTCGTAATTAGAAGCAGAAATATAGTTATATACAAAAAAATTATCTTTAATTAATCTAAGCATATGTTAGCCTTCCTTGGAACATTTATCAACTAAATATACCCGCCAAGATTAAGGCGAATAAGGACAATTCACCTTGCTTTTGTTGTTAATTGATTACAAAATTATTGTCTTCTTTATTCGTTTTATCTCATCGCCGGATGATGGTTGAAGAGAATTTTAGCATTTTTGAATGAATTTATATTCGATTGCACAAAGCATTATATTTTTTACACTCTAAGTTGACTTATAATAACAGATAACTCTATAATGAAAATAGGGTAATATACTACTCAAACTGATGAAATTGTATCTCTAGTGTATTTATATATATATATATATATGTTTCATTTATATCCAAGATATGTTTGTGCTATAGCATTTGTTGCACCTATTTAATAGGTTAAATGTCCTGCACATCTATATTGGGATCTTGATAATTTAATTGAATTAGGTAGTGTGGAAAACTTTGTGCTGTATTGTACCAACAGGGTCAGCAATTAGGTGGTGATTGAACAAGCCATTGAACAATATACCCATAAAACATGTGCAATTAATGTCCTTATGGTCCTACTCTTGTCTTGGCAAAACAAGTGTGTGGTCCAACAATCAAGTGTTTGCCCTTTGCCTTGTTTTTTCCTTTCATTTCACATAGTAATAAATATATTAGGTTTCTCCATATTTTGTAAGGATTAAAAAAAGTTTGGCATTTGACGTTTACATCATAGGGGTTTATCATTTACTATATATAAAAATTGCCCTCGTATATACATTGTGAATTTCCAAGAAAAGGGGGGGGGGGGGGGGGGGCTCCGCCCCTACACACCTGGTATATGCATCAGACCAATAAATGCATGACAATTGCTTTTTTCATAAGATTATATTTCCTAACTATGGTTAGGTAATGCATTCTTAATTCAATTTGTCGTTCAACATTAACATGATTTGGCGCATACATGGAGTCCGAGTAAGTCCTTTTCCTCGTTATAAATGTACATGGGTCAATCAAGTTCTAGTGAATATGACTTTCAAGGACAAATTAACCTACTGTTGTAGCACTTTCAGCGGGGGCTTTTATTTTACCTTTAGGATCCCTAGCTAATAGTATATTGAGAAATTTTCTTACTCGCAACGAGTGTTTATACCAAATCAATTAGCACTACAACCTTAAATTTCACAAAGTAAGTAATATATAAGTATCATTTTACTATAGTTAAGTAACATAAAATTGGAGAAAGAGTAGAAGGTGCACGTTCGGCAAAATCCAATTTTTTTGGTCCTAAACCTTTTTTTTTATGATAAAATTCATTTAATATATTGAGATTCACTGCTCATAAACTTCAAATCTTAGATTCTCAATATAGATAACTTTTTTCATGCATATGGTCGGCATGTGAATCTTTTGGCTTCGCTTGCACAGTGACATTTTTATTTTATTAGCTGTACAGCCCATGAAAATCGAAGTGTAGATATTTTTTTTCCAATAATTGTGGTATCTAGTCTAGCTTTTGCGCACCTCGATTAATTTTATGGGATACTTGTCACCTCTTACTAGCAATAGATATAAGGTAACTATGTCCGTCAAGTTTAGGACAAATGAAAAAAATTACCTAGTGTTTTTTTTTTAACGCTGGGAAAATCAATGTGTAGATATTATGTTGTCGTCATTATAGATCTTTTGCTTTCTATGAATTCTCTAGTATAGGGAGCTCGAAGTAGAATAAATAGATGCATGGGATATTCAAAGAGTTATAGTCACGAGATTTCTCCTCCTCTAATTCCATCTATGGTCCAGTTAAAAGACTTGGGTACTTCCACCTAAGAATTCGTTCTTCAGTGAACTAATAATGACTATTGGTAACTTTTAGCCAGAGAGGCCAAATGAGGTCTTAAATGACTCACATAGTTTGGGGATGATCACTAGTCACATTGGCTACCCACAAGGGGTGGGGGTGGATTAGGTCAGTAGACAGTTGTGTATTGCCTGTCTGGCTTCTCCTTTCATACCAATAGAAGTAGTATGTACTCTTGTAGGCTCTTGTCCTTAAATATTTCTTACTACTTTTTTCCTCATAATTCAATTACCTTGTTATTTCGTTATAGTTACTATTCATTTCTTTTCAACATACTTTGTCATATTTTTTTTCCTATGGCTTCTTAGCTTCCTAGTTCTTTTTCCAAACTACTTTGAAATAGTCTCTCTTGAGTTGAGGGTCTATGGAAAATATATTTACACTTTTAAACCTCATTTGCAAAATTAGACCGAGTATGTTGCTTATGATTGGGGGAGGGGGAGTGAAAAAATAACATATCTTACAAGGCTTAGACACACACACCTGACACCTTGACTATTTATGCTTTGATGAAATTTGAACTCTGATCTCTCTAAGTTTTCGTTCATGTTATTGACCATTAAACCACACTCTAGAATGCATCGTGACTTGTGGTTGTGGAGTTTATATAGTGGATGACTGAAAAAACAAAAAAGTGAGACCAATTCATAACACAAGCTAAGGTGAATTGTCAAGTGTAAGAAACTGCATTTGTGTCGGCACTCAACTTACATAGTTTAGTTAGACTGTACAAATGACAACTAGACCAGAGCCGAAGCATACAATGCAAAACAATTCCAGATGTAAAAAAAATTACAGAATTGCAATATAAACAATGTTTGCAGCATTGTTGGCAAACATAATAATACAGGAGAGATAACATAATTTGGGGCAACAAAAATTAAGTGGAAAAAAGCCTTATCACGCTCTACCTGTCAATTCAATGACGGATTCATGCACAAGCTCTGCCAGCAACTCCCTTTCAATTTCCGTTCCTACATTGTCTATCTCTAACCTCAAATACTGAAGCCAACCCTTCCCCACAACCTCCTTCCTCACCATTCCATCCACCACCAGGCTGTTTCCGTCCTCATCATCATCACCAGAGAGACATTTCACCTCACTAGAAAACCATTCCTTCATTCGGGTCCACACCTGGTCCACCAATATCAATTTAGCTCCTTCTGGAAGATTGTTACTGACCCCATTATGGGGTATGGCTCTTTGGCAAGTGTCTGGTCCATATCCTGAGATTTCCATCAGTGCTGCATTTACACAATCAAACACAAGTTTTCGGGTTGATCTCCTTTGTCTTCGCCTGGCCTCGTGTAGTGTATTCTTCTCATTCAGATCAACATACTTTTCTCTTAGAGATGGATCCAAAGGGCTTTCAGTCGAATGCCACATCAATAAGAAGGCATCTGATTGCACTTCATCAAGGCCAGCCACCGTTAATAAAGTTCGAACAAAAGAGAACCATTCTTTTTCTTCTTCCTCTGTCCGCCAAGTGGATAAGGATGGTCTTAAAGGAACTGAACTGGCCGTATCTACGCAGGAATCGTTCCATGACAGAGTACGAGCAATTGATCCTATTGGAGGAGATTTGTCAATCAGATTGCACCTTATAGGGTCAACAGACAACTCACCACCTGCTAGATTTGATCCAAACAAAAAAAAGGTCAAACTAGAAGTTGCACATATAGCACATTATCAAAAACAAAAGGGAAAAATAGAGCTTTAGGTGTCACTAGTTACATGATTTACCATGATGATCTGGCTTCGTCCTGCCAAAGGATATACATGCTGGATGTTCATCCTCTTCAAACGTTGTATCCAAAGCAGATATTGGACTAGGTTGGTCCTGGCTCTCACATTGATTTTCCAAGGGCAAAGATTTTGATACAAACAGGCCAACCTGCTAAAAGTACAACATCAATGAGCTTTGAATTTCTTTGTAAGCAGTCAATTTGTGAAATAGTCATATAAATCCTATTACAGTTGGTACGACAGATTGCCCCCATAGATTGATAAAACCTCTTTAACAGAAATCACAAAAGAGGAAGAGATAAAAGGTATGCAAGAAATTACAAGGAGACGAATCAAAAGTTGAGAGAACTCCTATTGCCTACTTTTCAGGAGACAGATGATAACCATCAAAACATACGAACCAAAAAGTGGAAATAAACTGATTTTTGTTTCGGTAACCATCAAATTAAATGAGCAGAAAATGGAACCAAACTGATTTCCCCTAATTAGTCCCATAAAACCACACTAAGGTATCACCCAGAAAGTGTTTCTTGAAAGAGGCAAGTACTTTACCTCAGGAGAAATTATGCCTTGCTCCCCAAACGAATTCTGGGAAACTAGTTTGCCTGGTGATTTGTGAAGATCGGCTGACGAGAACTCACGTCCCGGATCAACTTTTGCAGGACAATGTGAAGACTTAACGCCAGACTGCACTTCATTGTTGGATTGCAGATGGCGTCCGCTGTCTTTGCTTGGTTTTTTGTTCCTTGAGAACAACAGATTTTTCAGTGACAATTTTGTGCTTCTTGGTTTTGTTGTCGCTTCAGGAAGGTTGGGTTTTCCTGTCTCAGGACCTGGAACATCTGCATTCAACAGCGTACCGAATTCAGTCGAAGATACAGGAACAGATTTAGACCTCAAGAGGTTCCTTGGTGACTCATCAATGACTTCATCACAATTGGAATTATTCATCAAGTTGGAATTTGAAGTTCCGGGCTCTTCTTTGCTAATCTCCTGCTCCATTCCTCCAGCGTTCTTTGTGTCAGAAAGAGCAAGCATCTCACCTAATGTACTGGACCTTCTTCGCAGATGTCTATGTTCTGGAAAACTTCCATTAGAAGACACCATTGCCCATCTCTCTGAAAGTCGCTTCTTGGCTTCTCTAGAAACCGAAGATTCTGGGGAATAAGATGCACGGCTCAAGGAGGAGCAGGAATAAGGCTCGACAAATCTATTAATGTAATCCCAGGAGTGCCTAGAAACTGGTGATATGACTTCTGAATCACTGAGATTTCCTGCAACATACTCATTTTCAGACTTGTTAAATGAACTTTCATCACCAATGTAGCCATTAGAAGACATAGAAGAAAACAAGGTTTCATCCCTTCTGTGTCCACCAAGGTTTTCATGCATCTTCTGTGATATGGCCACTTCTCCTGAATCCTGTGCTTCATTATCCTCTATGTTTACATACTTCATTTCAGCTTCTGATACTCTTGGTGATGCTGAAGGTGGAGAACTTGCAGCCCTGCAGTTGCGTGTCTTGCTAAGACTTGGTTTCAACACCACTATCCTTGTCGGCTGAGCGGGATTTTCATCAATATTCCACCCTGGTGCAGGAGGGGAAATCGGACAATGGCTTTCGTCTACCCTGTTTCCCTGACCCACCTGGGTGGCTCTCTTCATCTCTTTTTCATTTTTGTTTCCTGATTCACCAAATCTACTATTATCCACCATTTTTGTTGGTCTAAGAACAGTAATTCGTTTTGTCTCAGGAGGAGGAGGTACGGATTTCAACTTTTGTAACTGCTGCGAAAACATTGGATTGGGTTCTTGCAGAAACTTGAGAAATAAATCTGTGTTGGAACTTAAAACGTCCAATGCTTCTTGGAATTCCTTAGACTGGCGAAGATTTCCATCTATAGATAAACATTTAGCTTCAATGAACTTCTGACGAACAAAAGCTACCTTCTTGTCAATACTGATTTCGTCGTGTCTTGCCTTTTGGGGAGATTTGCTTCTCACACAGTTTATCTTCGTGGGTTGCTGCCAGACTTCATAGACATCTTTATATTCATTCTCTTCTGGGCATTGATGAAATTTCTGATGCATTTCTTCCATCAAAGATCCGTTTTCGTGCTGGCAATAACTGAAAGAGGAATCAGTATGACATCGAGAATGACCTCCAAAATGACTTTGTGTGGCTGAAACAGATCTCCGAGTTGGAAAAGCATCAAGGCCCATCAACTTGGCAACAAGACTAGGTGGGTTTTGACTAGAATCTATTTCCTTGGACATTTCTTGGGCTATAAGCATCTTCATTGGTGTTCCATTTGATTTCCTGTTTGAACTGTTTCTCTTCAAATCTGAAACAATCTGCATGCACCATATCTGAGTATTAGTATTGAAGCCAAATTCTACAAAACCCAGCTCATCTTGCTTCCTTAATTAATATCATCTAGAGATAGTCTGAAAATATACCATTTTTTCCTCTATTTGATCCCCAGAAGGATACATCCTGACAACATCTGATTGGCTCCTCGAAAGAGAGCCTGCAGTAAGATGGACCAAGTCAACACAAAGATTCAATTTTACGGTTAGAAGATTCAAAAACAATAAAACCAAATACTCAAAATCATCCATATGAATTCAAACTAGATTCAACTGTTCTTGCAGGAGGTCTTTATTTTATGCAAATGAAAAAAGCTCCAGATGGAGGCAGTCATATTCATACACAGCCAACCCATACATCATATATCATTTTTAAACTTGGTAGGCGATTAGTCTTCAGCAAACAATACTATTTATGCACCGTTCCCAAGTTTGAAGAGTCAACTTCAATAAAATGTTCTAATAAACACTCTTCATCACAAAAAGAAAAAAAGAAGATGAAGAAGGTCTAACCAGAACAATGGTGATGTTTTTTACCTACAACACTTTCATTAGTGTCTTGTTTATGTGGTTCTCAATAGAGAGTTCAAAAATCAAAAATGGAACAAACACCAAGGAAAAATATATAGCAAAGAAGTTCATTAATACCATGTGGTTTATCTGTAAGAAGCTTGTTTCCTGCCACCCCAGAATTTAAATCGAAAAGGTTCACCATTCGTCCCAAGCATCCTGGAAAAGGTTTATCAAGATTGCAATTTTTTCCATTCTGAAACCCATTCATCTCACCACCTGAGACACACTCAAAATTAACAATGTAATTCCACAGTGCTGCATCAATCCTTCTCTCATGAAACATTAATATCCAAAGAGTAGAGAATCAAATCCGAAATACTTTTAATTTTCGATATGCCAAATAAATAGGGAGGTGTTCAAGTCAGCAAACATAATACAACCATACAACATTGAAGCCATGAGTAGCAGGTACTCGGAACAAATTAGGAGAGAACAAGAACTTAAAGAACAAGCTTACAGGTATATGCAGAAAACCCAGAAGAGATAAGTAACATGATTTAATAAAAATGTTATCAACAAACTATAGTAGTCAAATCATAGAGAAAATCTAATATCAGACAATTCACCCTCTCATTCTGCTACGTCTAAAAGGAGACATAGATTTTCATACTTCAGTTATTCATGCCAAGGATCCCAATATGTGAAGCTACAAAAGATGCATTTTCTCCAACAACAGCTTCACAGCAAACTGAGGAGGGAGAATTATTAAAACCATTACATAGGAATTTGGAAAAATAGCTCCCGGGTGGGAACTACTCCTTTATGATGCTGCAATGGCGTTATTGCTGTATTTCTATCAATTATTTTTGAAATATATAATTTTTCCTTTTAATAGATGGAATTCAATGAATTGACCAGGATAAACGAATGACAAAAAAATTAGCTTATTCAACCATTTGTTGCATACATTACACTGTTTAGACCTAGATTATACAGCTAGAAAATACACAAAAATCCATATGAAACTTCAGATCAACCAGTCAAGCAAAAATCATAACAAATGCAGTAAAAAAACGATATTTTTTTACGAAAATAACTAACAAACCAATCAGAGTAATTACTAGTGAACCCTGAAATAAAATAGACAGGAAATGACAGGCATAAACAACAAAACCTTAAAAAGCTAAAATCCGAAAAAAGAAGAAGAAAAGAGCACGAAATTACGAAAAAGAGAAAAAACAAAGAAAATCTAATTCGAATTACCTTAGAAAAGATAGATCGGAAGAGAGTATAAAAATGGCAACTGAAAATGAAAACACTTCCAGTTATGCTAAAAAAACTTCAATCAATGAAATGCAGGACCACTTGACAATGCCACCACCGCAGGTTTCACACAGTAGGTGAAAAAATGCGTGAAAAATAACTTAGAAAAGCTCAAAATGTGGACACAGATCTACCGGTCATTTCACGGCAAAGAAGTCGCCGGAAACTGAAAATTAACATTCCGGTGGGAAACTCGCCGGAGAGCCTTCATCAGCTCACACCGATCACGTTAATAGAGAGAGTAGAGAGAGGAAGTGAAGTAAAAAGTTTGTGGATTAATAAGAACACAAAATGAAAAAAGGTATACTTCATTAGTAAATACAATAAAATTGACCTGACAAGAAAAGATCCTTGTGGTTTGGGATAATTGTATTTCGACCCCACTTCTTAATTATTTCATCAAAATTGCCCCCACATAAAACGCGGCTTGTATAGGCTGGTAAGTATTA
Source organism: Solanum verrucosum (assembly GCF_900185275.1). Classification (NCBI taxonomy): domain Eukaryota; kingdom Viridiplantae; phylum Streptophyta; class Magnoliopsida; order Solanales; family Solanaceae; genus Solanum; species Solanum verrucosum. The sequence continues at coordinate 4,993,631 of NW_026020430.1, forward strand.
ACAGGTGCACCGTCGAAGGGTTGTTGAATTTGTAAATTACACTTGCGGGTCCTCTGGCAGCTAGTTAAAGGTATGCGGGTACTAATACATAAATTATTATGTAAAATTTAATTATTCATAAATTTCTTCACAATTTATAAATATATTAATATACATATTTCTAAATTACACATCAAACATCGTATTAAATCATAATCTTAACCAATAATATTTTTCCAAGCCGATTAGCAAACTATCCCTCATTGCATTATCAATTTAATCATTTTTTGAATTTAATGTTATGACCAATTTGGTAGCAACAACATTTAGATTTCAGGTAAGTGAATCCATCAATTTAATGCATTGAAAACTAATACAATTAGGTGTATGCATGATTATGAGATAACTTCCACATTTATTTTCTCATTTTAGGAGCTTTAAATTAAGTCTAATTTCATAATATGACAATCAAATGAATAATTTGAGATGTCCAACAATACTTGTTTAGTTTATAAAATCAATGAATAATTTATCATTTTATTTATATTTTATTCTTGCTATTAAATATTATTTATTTTTCAATATTTAGATAACTCATATTTATTAAGGGTGATTTATTTAAATACCCCCTATAATTTACTGCTTCTTAGTTTTTGTGTCAAGTTAATAATGGATAATTATTATTAGATAGAGGAAATAATTATTAATTGTTGTCAACACTTACTAAAAAATGTAATAAATAAAATTATTCAAGATTTGTATCCTTTTTTTTTTTTTCTCCTTAGTACTATTTTTTAGGACAAGTAGTACAATTGGTTGTTCGACAATGAATATTTACATCTCCTGACTGATAATCTGATATATATATATATATATATATATCATTCCACTCGTTTTAATTTATATGATATAGTTTAACTCGATATGAAAATTTTAAAATATGGAAAAACTTCGCAATGTACCAGAATTACCTTAAAAGGAGCACACTTTTGTGGACTTCTCCAAATAAGTGGAACCAATATGGATAAAATATTGATAATATCATTTAATATTTGTTAAATAATAAAATATGTTATTCTTTTATGAACTGATCAATTTTATTTTTTTTTTAAAAATCATATAAATTAAGAGATATGAAATAATACGCACTAGTTATTCACAGTTGAACACAAATATACATATGAAATACTATGCACTAGTTAGTCACAGTTGAACACAAATATACATATGTTATATACATTTGTTTCTTATATATATTTTTTGAATAAGCAACTACACTGTGCAAAAAAAATATTTTTTTACTACACATCTCCCTCTAAACGTTTTCTTTAAAAAGGGAATAAGACGAAGATGTGTACATTTATTTAGAGAATCTTTAACACAAAAGAACAAAAAGATCTCCACTGCAAAGGTGAGGGATCAATAGTTGTAGTACAATTATAAAGTAGTAAAATATAAAGGCATAGTATAAAATAATGGAATGCATATAATAAAGTAGTTTTTCTATGATTAGTTTCATAATGAAGCTTTTGGCTCATTTGTCCATTGACTTTGCCAACTCGATTGCAAAATCTTACATTAACTATTCATGACAGCTTTTTCAAGCATTATTATTCTACCAATTAAAGAGAAAAAGACACTTTTTTTCTATAAAAAAAATCAACCAAATAAAGTGGATTTTAGGCTAATTTCCAAATGATGGTAGCTTTACTTGTTTGGTTCAGATAAATCAAGACCATATAATTGGGCTATAAATCTCAAAGAGAGACTTATGACCACAAACAACAAAAAGGGACTCCTCTCCAACCATTCTGACACTTGCTTACCAAGTCACTCTCCATATTAACGTATCTTAATATTTTCAGTCAGTCGGTTATAAAAATTTCATTTGTCTAATTATTATAATTTATAATTATTGTCGGTCTGTATTATATATTAATTATATAATAGTAGTTATATATTAATTACTAGTTAGAATTTATATAATAACAATAATAACATATTCAATAAAATCTCACACATATGAGATTTGAAGAGAGTGGTATAGATAAATTTTATCTTTACCTCGTAAAGACAAAAAATGATTTCCGCAAGACCATTAATTTAATTATCACATATGATGAATAAAAGAAAAATGATATGCATAAATAAAAAAAAGGCATACAAATAATAAAGAAAGAATCACATAGCAATCAGACTAGCTAAAATTTATAATAACATAAAATTTTATTTTTGGTTATAAGCTTCGATGGGCTAATGTGTAGACATAACGCACTAATTATACTTCATCAATAGGTAGATAAGTTAGTTTCTCATATATTACTTTATTACAAAATACAAATATATGTCTAATAAAATAAAACTAGTTGGCTCTATTTAGGCTATCAGTTATATGTTCAACCCGGTATGGATATAATCATACAATAATAATGAGGATTCATTTCTTAGCTCCACTTAGCTGACATTTGCCTTTCATGTTTTTTTTTTTAAAAAAAAAAAAAGAAAAATCGTACCACCATCGCGCATGTTTTGTCTATGATAAGGTGTGGATTGTTCCCAATGAGATGTAATTTTTATTTTTTTATTAAAGTTTTATAAATTGGCAATATAAAGAATTATTGTTCCAAATATAATATAACGCTTTATAAATTACTACATACTTATACTTTATCATTTAACTAAGTTACCAATCACTTCCAATTAGATATATCTATTACTCTAAGTGGTTTGAATTATAAATATTTTTACGCCAAAACAGTTAATTGCACTATCTTAATGCAAACGATTGTTTTTTGTTGGTTCAATTAATTTAGCTAGCATTTAGCCCCAAGTTCTCAAATATTTTTGACAAATTATATTAGGATGAAGTTTCACCATGTGTTTGACCTTAAATTTTTCCAAAAAATATGATTTATACACATAAGATCTAAAAGTTATTAAAAATACCCATAAATCTATATTATTATTTTATAATGAATATGTTTCATTAAAAAAATAACCTTATAATATTGATTATAACAATCAACAATAACAAAATACAACAAATAAGCAAGACAATACATTAAACACATACTAAAACTTGTCATTAATTCAGTTATAATTATATTGGGTATATTTTTATAAAATATAAAAGTTAGGGGTAATTTTGGATTCTTTAAAATTTCCAAACATTGGAACTTGGCCCAAATACTAGTTTTGTTTAGTATTTGGAAACTTGGGATACTTGACAAATATATTTGTCAAAATTATATGACCAAAAACCACTTCCCAAGTTTTCTCTAAGTATTCTTGAGGTCAAACGAGTTAATTAAGAGTTACTCTTGAGAGGCCCAATGATTTAAGCTTGAAACTTCGATCTCAAGTTTAAAACCTCTAGCCACCAAATACAAGGGTACCAAAAGATAGCGGCAGGTTTTCCTTTTCAACAAAACTTTGTCAAGGGGTGTATATATAGTCATTTTATATTATGACTTATTAACCACTGTATTAATTTTTACATTTAGGTAGTTGAGTGCCTACTGCCTAGTGCCTACTATTGAACACACGTGCAAGTGAAAACGATTGCATTAATGTCATTTCTAGCTAAGTTGAACAAGTTATTAAGTACTATTACTCTTCAACAATACTTATTCACTATTAATTTGGTACAATTTTTAAGAAACTATAAATAAAAGGATAATTTTACTAATATATCACCCTTTGAATATAATAAATATAATATCTTAAAAATGTAATAGGGAAATGATTAATTAATAATAAGGATATATTAGAAATTAAATGTAAAATTATTCATTGATTTCATAAAGTGAACAAGTATTGTTGGACATCCCAAAATAGCATGATGGACAACTATTAATGGATGGAGCGAGTAATAATTTATCTATATTTCCCGCATTAGTCTTCTAGTTCTATTTAATATTTTCTCATCTTTTGTGGAAAATTAAGGCCAAGGGAGTTAGAGTCTATCTAATGAAGAAACTGTCCCTTTCTCACGGATTTGCCGTGACTTTTTCAAAATGAAAATTACCAATTAGTAGTATTTCCTATTAATCCGTATTGTTGCATGCAAATAATGACATTAAATATTCCTAAATTTTATGCTATTAGCTGATGCAGCAAATGTCACCTTCCTGATTTCCTATTAAAAAGGAATTAGAGCTTTTTGGTCCCATTTTTGGGCCTTTTGGTCAATATTGGTAAGAGTTGGTACACATGCTTATTGAAGAACTAATTAACACAGATAATCAAACAGCAAAAGGAGCCAACGGGCACAAGGATCTTGATGCCTATATATACATCCAAGTGGGAAGGATGTTAGAGGTGAGTAAAATGACCAAATATAACACTCACGGGAGTACCATTAGACTATGAAAGTAATTGATCACCCAATAAATGGATTAACTAAATAAAATTAAAAAAAAATCAAGAATTATGATTTCACATTAGTGACGAGAGAGTTATTTAGATGATAAGCACCTCACTTTCAATATGAAGATTGTGAATTCGAGTCATCAAGAGAGCAAAAAGGTGGGAGGAGAGGTAAAATAATAAATTAGTGAGAGTCTTCCCACAATAGACTTGGGTGAATTCCCATTCCTTCGCCGACCCCTAATGCAGTGAAAATTTGTTTACTAAAAGAAGCAAAAAAAGGGCATTGGGCTGAATCTTATTCGAATTGAAAAGGTAATTGCATCTATAGTTAAAACGCGATAGTATAATAGATAATTGATGAACTTAAACGAAGAAAATGATCTCCCTAAAAAGATTTGTGTGTGTTTTTTTACAGATCTCATGAGTTACTTTTTACTAATTACCTCTGCTGAAAGAAAGTCGTGTAATTAAAAACATATTTACATTGAAGAAGCATGGCTTTCTTTCTCGAAAAATGAAATACACGCAAAAGGACATACTTGCCTAATTTTTTTAAAAAGCATTATTTTAAGCTCAAAAACGGCAAAGCTAAAAACACCTTTTGATGCACTGCTAGAAACTGAGTAAAAATTCGAATAAAAGAGTTCATTGTTAAGAATAGTACGTAAAAAGGTCAGCTTGTTCGTATGCTTTAAACTTTAAACAAGCCAATAGGATTAGGATTAATACTGACTAACGAAATGTTTAGGCACAGTGCTAGGTGACATTATGAGAAAGATTCTTTAGATGCCAAGAACCAAAACTAATAAGAGCTGATAAGTTCGACAAATGAGATTGACAGACATGGTAAAAGGGGACCACTGTAAGATTCGACACATGTTCTCACACATCTTTTTTTGTCTATACACATCTTTTTTTTCTATGCTTATTCTATATTCCTTGTTGTAATTGACATTTCACTGTTGACCTCCAGCTTTCGATAAGGAAAACGAACAAAACACACACTGCAAAATCATATTCAAATACTTGACTATTCTTTTGCTCTATAATTAATACCCCCATTAGGGGTTAGGAGCAAGAATTTCGAACAAAGACAAAAATGATTTTGAGAACTGAAAGGTTACACAAATTTATGGAAAGGTGTATAAGTCAAATTGGAAGGCATCTAACCATTTTTTATAATTGTGATGTTTGAGTTAGTTAAATGCATATCAACTAATTCTATGAGATACCTACCTCCCACCAGCATAGGTACCAAGTACTCTGTCCACCAAGGCTTCAATTGACAAAAGGCTTGGACAGATCACAAATGAAAACGAATTACTAGTGTTTTTGACTCCTTAGAATTTAAACTTTAAGACCTCATAGTTTCCAACGCACTTTATTGACCGCTAAGTCTCACCAAATGCACACTACAAGATAATATAACACACTTGGCTATTATTTTGCTATATACAATCTAGTACCCCATAAGGAGTCGGCAACAAGAATTTTAAGCAAAGACAAAAGGGGTTTTGAAAACTGAAAGGTTACACTAATTTATGAACTGGTGTATAATCAAATTGGAAGGCTTACGAGAGGTCTCGAGTTCGAATCGGGGCATCATGTCACGTTTGATAGGGAATACCCTAGACTCAAGAATGGAACATTATGGTGCAAATCCGGATGTGTTAGGCTACAAAGCGGGTATCTGATGCCAGATGAGAAACCAAAAAAAAGTTTTTTGGAAGGCTTCTAATCATTTCCCTATAAAAACTTATCATTAGAAACCTCCAAATTAGATACTCCCTACTCATAACTTTCGCCACCCTTGCATGATAATTCAAAATTCAAGCAAAGACAAAAATGGTTTTGAGAACCAAGAAAGAGTACAACTAATTGTATGAAATGGTATAGAACGAAATTCGAAAGCTCCTAACAGTTTCCATATACAAACAAGTTGTACTGTAATGAGAAATTACCAACCCTCTAGATTTGGATATAATTACTTGTAGCTTTCACTCTCCTTGCCTTTTCCCAGTTAAACAGGCTATGCAATGTCACATTCTATATATGGTAAAAGAAAACTAATGAGTAAATGTTGTTCAGAAAGTGCCATCAGTAAATGCTATATGTAATGAGAAATCCCTGAGGTCCTAGTATTGCAGGATAAGAGACTTGGTAGTTGGTGGATAATGGACCTGCCCCTCTATCCTTCTCCACTAACATACTAGGCTTTTGTCTGTGGCAGGTTTCAAACCCATGATGTGCTTCTTGTCCACACACGTCATGCCTTGCATTTTTATCTCTAGACCGACATCCTGGGGTGGAAGTATAGATACCTATGAGACATTTGTTTACTTAGTGAATGAAACCTAGGAAAGCAAAATACCAGAACTACTAAGTTTTTTTATTTGCAACCTCCAAAACCAATTTCCTACTACATGCCTAGCTACAGACCTTAATTTGGGGAATTACCTGTCTCCAAGCCAGGCAAGTCATTTGTTACCATTAAGCACTGTGTAATTGGCATTGAATGCTTCCAGAACATGGTGACCTGCACATAGTAGACTAATGTCATGCTAGTGCAAGAAACACCCCGAAATTAACAATGTTTTCCTTGGTGGAATTCCATTCTGTTGGGAAAAAAAAAGAAAATATATTTGGTTTTGAACTATATGTATTTACATGTTCCTGCATCTCAAGCATAACATAAGTCTAACAAGGCCACATGAAGGATAATCATGGAGAAAGAACATACCTTCAGTGGCTTAGGGGGCAATCCTGCCATTCCATCATATGATAATAGGACCCACAGAAATTTATGAGAATCTTCAGCTCCATGTCCATTCATCAGAATGATCAGGGGAAATTTCTTCAACAGATGTAATCCAGCTTGAATTATCAAGTAATAGAGATCTGCCACTTGCTTTGTCAGAAAACACTTCAGAGTTGCACGAGAACCAAATGTCAGAGTTGAGTGCACGTTCAACTGATTGAGGAGCAATTTCTCTTGGGTTTGAATCATATAAGCTGTTTTTGATCTCCTCATGTGTTAGACCAATTGAATCTTCTATATGAGGCAGTCTTAAAGTATTATAGGTTGATAAACCCTTGTGCAATGGGGAACTGGCTGCTGACAAGAACTTCCAGCCAAAAGTATCCAAGGCCATTGGCATGAGGCCATCAGAATCACAATGATGCTTCTCATGATGACTTAGATATGGGATGATTGCATTGCTGCTTTCAAATGGATTCTCAGGATTACGATCTTCCAGAAGATCTTGCTCCTCTGAGCTACATAGCAAGGGTAGATCAAACCGGTCCATTCTTGCAACTGCATATTCTTCATGTTCAAGAGTCGTTCCAAATTCCTTGAAGAAGATGTCAGTTGGAAAGAGTTTCTTATGAAAGCTTGTTGAACAAGAATATGGCAGCACATCAGAATATCCAGAGTTCATAAATAAAGACGATGAACACAATGCCAGCGCATCAAGCTTCTTTTCTGTACTCTCCTGCTGGTAATCAACGTGCCATGAGGTGGCTATTGGTGAACACAATTTATTCCCTCTGATAGTAGTAATGGCTAATACAGGATCATTTTTCTTCTCATTGAAATCCCAATCTAAGAATAAGTCTTGTCCTCCTCTACTTACAGGTATATCTGCACTATGAAGTCTATACGGTAGGAAATCAGCAAGCCCATGATGGTCAAAGGATAATGAAGGCAATGAATCACTCTGATCCCACAAATTTGTAGTTATTTTGTTGTTTGAAATTTCACTATTATCTGCATCTTCATAGTGCAACTCTGGGAGAACTCTCTCCTTTGGCCTACCAAAGAAATTACTGGGACAGCAATCACTCTGGCTCATCCTATATTCTGGTGCTACAACATGTTCTATGTGCCTTGAAGGAGGTCGTGTCTTTGCATGATCTGGCTTAGCATTTGCAAGTGAGCTCGTACTTGCTATTTCCCCTTTCCTGACCTGTGAATCCCAGAAATCCTGAAATTTCAAGTAAGAGAAGTCAAGAAAAATAAAAGAACTTAAAACTTATGTCGTTGCTGAAAAAGCTAAGAGATCATACTTCATCCTCCTTCCTTCCAGGAAACAGCCGCCTAAGAAGTGCAGAAACCAAATCAAACCTGGAAACCTAAGTCAAGTTAAGATGGAACTTATCAATATACAAAAACAACTGAAAACGTTAATCTGGACAACCTTTCAGAATTGAGTTTTTGGACGTCAAGAAACAGTTTATTTGCCCGCTGACAAAGTTTCTGCCTCTTTGCTGCAAAAATCCCATTACCAGAGTACTGGCTCCCTAAGAATGATAAGAAAGACGTAAATGTCTCTGAACAAATGTTTATGTTTACATCTAAGTCTAATCATATGCCCTGTTAACTGCTAAAAAGCAAGCACCATAACCAGCTGACTGAGTTTAGTAAAACCAGTCAGCTAATGTAACAGCAGAACACAGACAAAACAAGATACAGATATGATTCCCCACCTTATACAATGAGCACATATTCAAACAGACAAGGTTCTCATTCTTGTTTCACCATGGCAAAAAAAGCCTCCTCTTGAGGTATTGCTAGTGTGCCAAAAACTATGGCCATAAGAGTGCTAATACAAGGGAACACGTGGGAGATTGACCTTAATCTAGCTCAAACAACTAAAAGATTATGTTGAGAAAGAAAGAATAACAGCAAGTTTGGTCTTAGAGTGAAGAATCCGGTAATATCATTCCCTAGTTATGTTGCTTGAACTCTTAAAAAATGTCATAAGGTGTGTGTCGGATCCTCCAAAAGTAGTTTTTTTTGGAGGATCCGACACAAGTGCGGCATCATTTTTGGAGAGTCTGAGAAAATAGTTCCCTAGTGTTTCGTTTTCCATCTTTTCTTGGATAAATATAAATCCTCACAAATGAAGCAGCCATATCCATCTCACAAGGCAATAATTATCCATAGAAAGGAAGAGGTGAGGGATTGATAGCGTAATTATGCATTCAGTATCTTAAGTGAAGAATCATAGCTCCCAAGAGAATTGAATATAACCTGAATTATGTGATGGACCTGCAAGGGGTGACAGCAGCAAATTTGAATATACAGGAGTCACTACAGTTGGGGATGAAAAGTACTTAAGTTTTGCCTCCTTGGATATGCCTGCATTTTGGTGTACCATGAAGATCATCAAAATTAATGAGGTTGACCAAACAGAGTCAAGATGCTTATATTGCTTGTACGCGGTATAATCTGCTTCCTACCTATGACACCATCAACAGGTGAAAAGGACTGGCATTCATTAGTCTGACGTTCCTTTTCAACTTGAATTGGGATGTTAACATCCTTATTTGGGCACTTCAGCACGTTGTATGTGCTCCGTGTGTCTGCACATTAAGCATAATTAGCTAAATCCTTCAAATAAAAGGTGGTTTTGGAAAAAAATAAAGCAAGTTGAAATTTGCTTAAAGCTTTTGGGGAACCAGAAAGTTAACTAATTAGAAATCATAATGCAACCCACCTGAGATACAATTACTAGGTTGAGTGATCTTGGGTAGTCTACTCCCTCTATGGAGAAGATCTGAATTGCTATGGCCAATGTTCTTTTTCAACTTCTTGAAGAAAGCATACTCTGAAGTTTTGGGAGTATCAGCTGCACTAACAATACTATTATTCTTGTAGAATTTAGAGGGATATAGATGAAGTAGTTAACATCTTCTGAAATAATAAACTGATTAGGACATAGGTAATAAAAAAGGGAGTACTCAAGGAAAGAACAATCTTACAATTGGGGTTACGAGCTGTACGATATTTTTTGGACAATGCAACTCTTCCACCATTTGAAAGAGGATCTGCTTCGTTTTCTGGGGATGCAACCTTTTTGTCCTTGATCACATCTAACAGTGAGAAATACTACAAATGTCATGTATAGCTGGGGGATAAAGGGTGGGTACAGGTCAAATATCAAGCACAAAATTGTTAAAACGATAATAATTAATAAATGAGATATACGAAAAAATGGCCATACAAATCAAATCAAAATGCAAGAAATGAACGAAACCATACAAAATCATATATAAAGATAATGAATTAATGAAATATCCATGGTAAGTCCAGCTACCTCCATTTAGTCCGAAAGCACAACTGATATGTGGTTGCTGAGTACAGATACTTGCCAGGATCTTAAATGACTCAGGTTCATAGCATCTTTACTACTGGTAAAATGCCATCGACGTGAAACACACAACATAAAAAATGGCAAACAAGAGACTTCATTAATAAGGAAGAGGATGTATAACACCTCCTTGATTACATCAGGACTCTAATAATTTGAGGTTAATCATAGAAACTTTATTGTAATCACGTACAAATCAATTATATTCACTATTCATCTGGTTTGGCACAAGCTACTTCTTCTTAGCAAGCTTATGAATGAAATGAGCTTCAAGACATATTTGTACTGCTATAAAGAGTAAGATACTAAGGCTTAAATGGAGACACATGGACCCCAACTTGAATTAGGCACAGTAGCTATTGCAGTTGCAATTAATAAGATACCATGCCCAAGAAAATGACAGAAAAAAAATGAAAAAATAAAATCCAACAAATAGGTGAAGCTATACGTGCAATCTGACATATAACATCAACACGCCATTGTTGAATAACAACTACGACCAAATAATCCAAAATAAAAACACACAATCCTGAAAATGCACCAAGTATCTCAAATCATTCACATTCTAAGCATCTCGACAGGTTCCGCTTAACATATTGCAGATGATAAGAAGCCTATCAATTATGAAAATGCAAGCAAAATACATCACAAATAAGGAAAAAGTTAAGAGTGTACGACCTTCTTCATATGTGGTTGGACTACGATCGTTTGACGTAGCCTCGAGTCAAACAAGTGAAATTGAAAATTTTCAATGTGACTCATCCAAAGCCATCTATTCAATATGTATAAGCTATTTTATGATTGGCAATATCCAAGAAGTAACTAAATCCAAAATAACTTGCCTCTTGTAAGTCATTATTCTAAAATTCAGTGCAAACTGCGAACCCAGAAGACTTGTCACTTTTTGTGTGACAACTTAGTATAAACATATAGTTTGGAGAAGTTCTAAATTATATTTATATTGTTCGATTCTAAGGCAACAGGTTCATCCACCCACATTTCTGCAGTAGCAGACCATTCGCATACCATGAAGTCGATCTATGAACCAGTAGCTGGAAAACATATCTTAGGAGAACCAAAACAAAAAAATAGTCTATGAGATTCAAAAGACTGGTAGATCGATCAGCCAGAAATGAAAAATTAAGTTCGGAAATAATTTCAAGTAGATGAACGCAGAACACCAGAAAACTTGTCTCTATGCTTGCGGCAATAACTTCCAACTTTAGTATAACATATATAGTTTGGAGAAGTTCTAATTATACTTATGGTGTTTGATGCAAGGCAACGTTCATCCACAGATATTTCTGCAGTAGCAGATCATAAGCATACCAGTTCATAATCAATCACGCCAATATTTAATAGATGGATCAACATATTATAAACCGGTAGCTGTAACTAAAATTGTATAAGAACCTAAACGAGAAACATAATCTATGAGATTCAAAAAAACTGGCAGATCGATTGGCCGCAAATGAAAATTAAGTTCCGACTTAGTATTTTATAGTTTCGAGAAATTCTAAATTATATTTCTAGTGTTTGATTCAGGGCAACAGGTTTCATACACCGACATTTCTGCAGTAGGCCGCCAGTAACAGATCATACGCATACACCATTTCGCAATCAATCACGCCAATATTTATAACGTGGATTAACACATTATAAACCGGTAGAAACTAAAATTGTTGAAGAACCAAAACGAGAACATAATCTATGATATTCAAAACAACTGGTAAATCGATCAGCCGGAAATGAAAAATTAAGTTACAAAGTAATTGTCAGTACCAAATCGGTCTTCATCACTGAGGCGATGATGTTGAGTGATGTTTCCAGCTGAAGAATTCAAGGTTTTTGGTTGATGATTAACAGCGGAATTGAATCTTCGCATCATTAAGTTGTGGTGATTGTCCTTCTGAAAAGTCGATCGAAGCTTTTCAAATTTCTCTTTGATTTATGAAGAAGACGAGCGCCAAAGCGGTTCAATTTGCGCGGTTGGGCTTGTGGGATTGGACTTGGAGCATATTATTCAGGCCCAATTTATATTGCCTCTTCACGAAAATTTTAATTAGTTGTTCCTAATTTGCATTTTATATTAGGTGCAATTGTTGTTCACTACCCGTTATATATCCAATATATTATTTATTTTGAAGTTTTTTTTTGTCTTTTAATTATTAGTGTTTTAGAAATGAAAAAGAATACAGTTTCGAAATTCAATTTAACTTAAGTTTTAAAAAAAATAAAAAATTCAAAGAGAGTCGCCACTTAATTTTAGAAATCAAAACTTATATTTTCAAAAGTAATTGACTTGATTGACGGTAAAAGAAAAAGAAAAAACCTAGAAAATTGGATAGTAACTTTGCATATGCACCTAATACAAAATAAAGCAGATATCTACTTCAAGTCCATTTTCTTTTATTTCTTTCTATATTCAATCTCTGCCCTCTAATTTTAAATTTGCAGTTTTTTCGTGGTAAAGGCAATTGCTATTGTGGATGGCAAACAATAACTATTTATTTGACTAATTAATTCTCGAGAGTTATTTATTATGTATTTATTGACTGCCAATATAAAGAATAACACAAAATAAGCATCTACTTCAAGTCCATTTTCTTTTTATTTCTTTCTATATATGATCTCTGCCCTCTAATTTTAATTTGCAGTTTTTTCGTTGTAAAAGCAATTGCTATTTGTGGATGGCAAACAATATTTGACTAATTAATTCTCGAATTTTATCACCTTCTGCAATTATCTTTTCCAGAAAGGTGTACTCTTAACAGTATTGATATATTTACTCACGCGCAGAGGATGTTAAGCTTTATGCTTCTACAGTTACTGTCATCTTTTGACAAAAACTGCAAAGAACATTTATGAACATTACGCACTGCAAATACTTGCTGATATTTATTTTTAACTTTTTCTTAATTTCATTTTCTTTTTAGTCGATTGGTGTTTAGTTTTAAGCTTTATGCTTCTACAGTTACTGTCATCTTTTGACAAAAACTGCAAAGAACATTTATGAACATTACGCACTGCAAATACTTGCTGATATTTTTAACTATTTTCTTAATTTCAATTTCTTTTAGTCGATTGGTGTTTAGTTTCTTGCACCACAAACTTTCACTCAACTTGAACAGTTCGACTGCTGAGCCAGAAAAACCAATTACTTGGAAGAACTTTAATTAATCCCAATACTGATTAATTTGATGAAAGAGAGATTTTTAAATGCCTGCGCCTTCAGTTTATTAATTGTTGTAGTAGTCTTTTCTTATTCCGAACATTTTGAGCAATATCCAATTCAGGTTCGCAAGATGATTCCAAACTGTGAGATCCGGAGATTTAATAACAGTAGGCATGCCCTTCTCCTGGTAGGCTGTCTTCTTTTCCAAACCCTTTCGGACACAATTCCTCTTTCTTTCCACATATTACTTTTGCTCTATACCATATTCATAACTGCTTATTATGCAAATGGTAATAGTTCTTTTTGCTTAGAATAATCTTTGTGAACAAACAACAAAACAAAGCAGAGAACGTGCATGTATACAGATAGATTCAGTCCCGTTGAAGTTTATTCTAGTAAAACAAGAAAAAGAAAGTGCCTTCTAGTAAAATGGAGAAAAAAAGAACACGCCCCACCTTAGTGACTGAATGTTGTGGGCATGGTTACGATTACGACTACTTCACACATATTGAAAGTGATATGTTCCACTTTAATTTAAATCCAATTCCATCCACAAAGTTAAATGGAATTAATTGTATAGTATCTCCCTACTTGTTTTGGTGTAAACAGCTTTGTATAGATGATATAGATCAAATTATAGATTTGCTAGAAATTCTGTAATTATCCCTTTTTGGAGCACATACTTTGCTGAAGAATTCAACCTTTCAGTTTCAAAAAAAATAAATATGCTTTCACCCATGTTGAATTTACTTTCATTTCTGTGGAATAAAATAGCTCTGAACTAATCTGTATTCTGAGAACAACCTTTGAGATATATGAGAGAAACATAATTTGAAAGGCTCGTCTTACTTGTTTTTTCACATTATGCAGGTTATAAAACATGTTGTTGAAATGTATAATTAATTTATAACAAGTATTTGACAATTAATGAGATGGGAACACAAAGTTTAACTTCACACCATATTTAATGGTATTCCTCAATTGTATTTTCTTTAGAAAAAATTAAATGTAGGGAAGATCAATAGTGAAGCAACAATTTCAATTTTCACTCATGCAATTGAAAATTTTGTTCATTTGTGTGTTAATTTGTGTGTAATATAAAATTGACTTTCATTTTCCTTTCTTTCCGATTTATATTCATTCCTAATTAGTTTTTCCATTTCTTCGTTGCTTCTACTGAGATATTTTTATCTCTTTGTTTGACTACTATACTTTCTTCATTTTTCTCTTTCTGATGGAATTTTAGGTCACTTTTGAAAGTTGATCAGGTTGATGATGAATATCTTGTTGTTTGAATTGTTTGATTTTTTATTTGTTCTATCAGTGAATCATCTTTTGAGGTTTGATGTAATAAAATTGTGTGTAATAAAATTGACTTTCATTTTCCTTTCTTTCCGATTTATATACATTCCTGATTAGTTTTTCCATTTCTTCGTTGCTTCTACTGAGATATTTTTATCTCTTTGTTTGACTATACTTTCTTTATTTTTGTCTTTCTGATGGAATTTTAGGTCACTTTTGAAAGTTGATCAGGTTAATGATGAATATCTCTTATTATTTGAATTGTTTGATTTTTTATTTGTTCTATCAGTGAATTATCTTTTGAGGTTTGATGTATACTTGGCCTTTTCTTTTACAGGATTTTACATGCATGTTATTATTGTTGACTCGGAGCGCACTTGAAGACCCAGAAGAAATATTTGGAAGAATCCAAAATAGAAGAAGGGTATAAAGGTTTTATAAGAAGTGACTGTGACTATTAAGTGCAGATACAATCTATAGAAGGTCAGTCATTGGCGTAAGTCATCAAGCACGTAATGTCTTCAAGAATTTGACAGGTAGGTGAAATTCTTTATTTTTTCTCTTTTCATATTTCCATTTTCCACATAGCTATCTGTTTTAGTTGTTTTTAAATACAGAGTTTTTATTCAATTTTGTTAAAATCAGAGTTTGTGGTGTAATTTGTCCCATCTATCTTTATTCTTGCTGCTTTATTTTTAAATAGCTTGTTAAATAGCTTCTTCTTGTCTCTTTTCTATAGATCCATTGGACCTCTGAGATGGATATTTATGTTCTCAGGAAACAGAAAAATGGTCAACGATGGAGCTTCAGAGATCTTGGATGGATTCTGTGTCTATGAGATAGTAATTTTTTTTTGTTATTTTGTATTGATATTCAGAATGGCTAAAAGGGGTTCTTTAGTGTAAACCTATGTTGTTTGGATTCTTAAAAATGTCTTGACACAAAAATGCCTTAACACATACGTTTCAGATTTGACAAAAGTTGAAGAATTCGACACGGATGAAAAGTGAAGAATTTGCGGAACTAAGGTGTAATACACATCAAGCAATTTACTTGTATATAGAATTTGCTAGCTTTCAATATATTAAGATATAGGAGCTATGCAGTTTTAACTATTATGTTTCTCCATGTGTTACATTTTCGTTCTTCTAATATTTATAAGTTATTCGTCACTTGTGTAACCATGCAAAACATCTTAAAATTGATAACAGATCGTTGGGCCCGTGCCCATCTAGTCATATAAGAATCTAAGAATCATGTTACTAACGCAAATTGATATTATCTAAATTAAAACTACCCATGGAAAGTATCAAAAACAACTAGAAAGAAATAGACAAAATCTGCATATATATTGCTACTAGAATACTATCCAAAGAAATGCATAAAGCAAGTAAGAGTTAAAAATACGGAAAGAAATGCATGGCTATGAAATACTGTATAAGAGTACGCAAGTATGGATCGGAGGAATTAAGGCCATTATTCATACTAAGGTATCAATGGAGAACTATGGAAGCATCAATAAAGAAGCAAACTAGCCACTAGCTCTCCATAACAATCAATGCAATATTTGCTAGAAACAATGAGTATGGCAGTAACTAAGGAGACTAGAAGACTGAACAAGAGTGGGATTTTCACAAGTTCAAATAAAGAAAGAGGGCAGACACAGGCAACAGAACAGAACAATCAGTCGATTTAAAGCTTAAACAAAATATGTATATGACTATATTCACTTGCCACTCTATTTAGAACTGAAGTAATATGTCTACTGATGAGAGAGGAACATTGTATTTTTTGGCATCCTAGCAGATTGACTATTGAAACTCAACATTAACCAAACTATTTGGATCATAAACATGACAAGATATGGCCATATTAAGGTCATGAAACTACTGGAGAACAAGGTAAAAACTCGCTTTAACAAAAAGAAAACAACTTATGCTGCAAGACTAGACTCTATGGCAACTTAACTTGAACTGACAAAATATAATAAAATATGCATTTCAATAATTATCAAGCAACAGAGAAGTGACATAGACAGTCTAACAATGCAACTTTCAGAAGAGCCTAAACAGCGAGCAACAAACCGATTAAGAACTGGCAACAAATACCTATCTCACCAAATCAAACATGGATCTAAAGATAATGAGTTAAAGAAATAGGATGCATAAGAGTTGTGAGTTTTCACTCATCCGAGCCTGACTCTTTGAGAGATGCTAAAGAACAGTCCCAAAGATAAACTATTTCTCATTAAAACATGTCCTCGGCTGGAAGAAATAAAGCACACGAAAGCATACACAGAAACTGTATATCATGTATTAAGATGAAATTAAAGTAAGTGAGTGCAAGAGAGAAAAGGAAGTTGAAAGAACGAAAGATACACGCAAATAAGAGTAATTTTCTACTAAACTTTGAATCAGTGAAAACGATGGAGAAATACCAAAACCAATGACTATAAACAACTAGATAATCCTTTTAGACTCAGCTCAGCTAAGATCGGAATAAGAAAATGAACCATGAAGAGTTTATGGTCGAGCAAGAGTGAGATCTAATATGCTAACAACTAACACTAAACTACTCCAAAACATAATGTATACACAGATAACACATATAAAAAGAAAAGATATTACTAGCTAATACTCATTAACCAAATCCTAACATATGGAGACCAAAATAAGGATAACACATAAACAGAACACAAACACAGCCAAGAACACATCATAAACAGAACAACATAGAAGAACCGGGAATTAAACAAAACCAAGAAAGGATTTACCTCTTTACGGGCAGCGAACGGAGAACAATGAGCAGAGAAGCAGCTTTCCAGGACCACAACGAGATTCCGAGAACTCCGGCGAGCTCCGACGATGCGTGAAAGAAGAAACAGAACTAAAATAAAACTCAAGTCCTTTTGGATGCTATTTGACAATGTTTTTTGTTCAAATGTTAACTCTCTATCTGCAACCTTATAAAATCTTTGTTTTCTATAAAGTATAAACTATGGTTCTCTCTATCCTTGTATCAGTGCAGAATGACCCCCCGCCCTCTCCAATGAATGGAAAAGAGGGTATTTATAGAAGAAATTAGGGCTCGATTATTGGAGGGGGTGGGGGGAAGCTAAGAAAAAAAAAAGATAGGAACAACGGTCGATTTTTGAAATCCCCACTCGGAAATCTCTGCTGCTTGTACTCAGATTCCAACGGCTAAACAACAAGAGCCGTTCGATCTTGACGCTAGGACGAGTGAATCGTTGATATTGCTCCATCTAGCACTGACACTCGTACGAATTGTCGAGGGAGTGAGGAAGATGACGAGAAAATGCAGCGTACTGTCGCTGCTGCTTTCCGTATATTTTGACGGAATTATTGACACCGTTTGGAGACGTTGCTGCTCTTGTGAAGACGCTGCTGTGTATTGGAATTGTTTTGTCGGTTCTGGGCTTTACCGTTAGAATGAGCTGCTGAGTTAACGTCGTTGGCTTTCGCTGCCTCTGTTTGTTGTTAACGTTAAAAGAAACGTTGCTGGGTTCTTTGTTGCAGAAGAGAATTGGGCCGGGTCGGCTGAAGTTAGAATTGGGCTGGAAGGTTGGTGGTTGCTTGGATTTTGGTGTTGAAGAAGTGGCCTGCTGGAAAATTGAAAGAAGAGGGCCCAACACTTGATCTCCAAATGGGTTAGATTTGTAATTAATAAAAGGGCCGAAGGGTTACAAACTTAACTAACTTAAGTTGAGAAGTTAACCAAATTGAGTTTAATTAGCAAATTCAACTAAAACTTAAATAGGACTAATTAATATAATTAATTAATGAGCTTCTTAATCTTAACGAAACAAAATAATCGACTTAATTATAAACTAATTAATTCAAAAATATTAATTATTATATAACTAAACTAATTAATAAAATATTTAAACAAAACAAAATCTTTTTGAGACGATTTTTGAATATCCATAAAATGTACTAATTATATACATAATTATATAACATATATATTTTATTGAGAAATTATAAAATTTAAAAAATTACACAAAATAACTTGAAAAAATATTTTGAATTTTTATAAAACTAATTATTCCAAATCAACAACTAGTTAATTTTGATTTTGATCCTTTTGATATACTAATAATACACTGAGTAATTAGGTATTCAAATGGTTATGGTTCTTTTACATTGGTTTTCTTACTATTTTCGGTGCTAGTATCGCTTGATTTTTTTGACATTTTCATATTAGCTTCTTTACTCTAGTTTTGTTTCTTAAAACGTGTTTTCTAAATTATTATTATTTTTGAGTTGAGCTTCATCATAAAATAATCTCTCTTTATAAGAAGGATATAAACAAGATTTACGTACATTCTAACCTCCTCAAAGACTGGTATAACTACATCTAATATGTTATTGTAGTCGATCACCCAAAGGCCAACATTATTAGGACATTGACTGGTAATATATTCCCAAAAAAGAGTGAAAAAATATATGAAGAACAAAAAGTAAAGACAAAAGAGAAGTGATGACATTATCCAAAAGAAGGGGATATGGTAACGACGTGGCATCTTCCTAGTGGTTAGAGCAATAGCTCCACGCCATAACTTCACTCGTCGTCCAGGAAAAAGATATCTCCCAATTAACTCTGTTTTCTACTCTGTTTTGTTTTTGCCTTTTTCTTCATCAAATCATCAAACAATCCCCAAAATTCTCAGAAACAAAGTAAGAAAATTAAAGCATATGGCAAGTTGTAACATGGCTTCTGCTGCATCAAGTTTTTTGGTGGCAACTCCTAATGTTGCCTCCAACACCACTTCCCGTACTAATATGTTGTTTTTTCCCTCCAACAAGATCACCACCACCCCGAGACTCGTCGTAAGGGCGGCTGCGGAAGAGGCTGCCGCACCAGCCGCGGCCGCTGCTACCGCTGAACCAGCTGTTGAAACCAAAGCTGCTAAGCCACCCCCAATTGGACCCAAGAGGGGATCCAAGGTAAGTCTCTTAGTCCTGTTAATAGTAATAGTCAAAGTTCGATAATATATTTGAGTCTCAGAATGACTTGATTGATAAAGGCTATGCCACCTTATTGGGAATTGAGGCGTATGTTATTATTGTATTACAAATAGAAAGAAATCATGAATATGTTGTGAAGTAGTCATATAACTTTCATGACAAATTATTATCCTATAGATGTTGTATCTACACATGTTCAAAATGTTATCACGAAAGAATAGTGAATATCATGATATTTTGCATCGGAAAAATATTTTTTCACAGAGAACATCTAAATGAATATTATTTGACAGGTGAGAGTTCTTAGGAAGGAATCTTACTGGTACAAGGGCACCGGTTCAGTTGTAGCTGTTGATCAGGTAAAAAAATAATTATACATGATGTATGTCTAATTAGGATTTATTAACAATGTTTAACTTTTAATGATATCCATTTTGTTGTTAATGTTTCAGGATCCAAAAACTCGTTACCCAGTTGTTGTACGATTTAACAAAGTGAATTATGCTAATGTTTCGACCAACAACTATGCATTGGATGAAATTGAAGAAGTGTGAAATGAGAATGTGTGCCCTCAATTGGAATTAGTATATTATTTGTAGAATGCAAGGCCCTTTGTTTTTTCATGTTTATTCTCTAGTTATATACTGGCTTTGAATGTGAATGAGTATCTTAATTATAGTTTTGTGGCATCGCTCGAACTCTATTCTTTCTAATAACATGAGGAGACAAATCCAAAATTTGAAGTCAGTGATCCATATTGCTAAGATGATCGAATGTTTCATGATAAAAAGAGCTACAAATGATCGAAACAAAAATTAACAAGTTGAAGAACTCGAGCTAACATTATGGCTTCAAACTAACTTAATATTTGAACAATAACGTATTTTGCTCTTCCATCAACATATAAAGGAGGGCAATTCGGTGCATGAAGCATTCTGAATCGTCCACACATGACTAGCTAGTCAATTTTAAGCTATTGCTGACCAAATTCTTACCCTTTTTCATACTTGGAAGCAGGAAATCCCAGAAACTATGCAATACCTCTCCAATAAATCCTTGCTTAGCAGATTTTTTGTAATTGAACATCACTAGAACAAGGGGTCAAGGCTCGAGAACGAGCTATCATGATCAGACTGCTTAACTCTAGAAGAGAAAGCTGTAGCTGATTTCAAAAGAGTCAGATTGTCGACGTTGACTATCAATTCATTACAGACAGGAGAAATGAATGCTCGCAGATAACTACCATCTGAAGACCCACGAAGACCACTAAGGCTGACTAATTAAAAACAGACACACCATACCTACTTACAACATATCTAAGGGGTCACGCATGAGAAAGGAGGGAGATTAAGGGACACAGCAACAAATCAGGCATAGAGACACAAGGTTAGATGAACACGACAAGGAATGGCATTCACAACAGATGCACTTATCAACAAAGCAATACAATCTGAGGTAGAGGAATGACCATACTCATAGTTGAAGCTCATGAACTAGACAACTACCTCGTTTACAGTCCATACCCAAATATAGGTGCTTAGACTCTTCCAATTTTGTTTTACGAACACTACAAACTTGAAGATAGAAGGTCTTTGATTCCTTCAAATCCCTTTGCTAAAAGAATCTTCTTTTTTGGTACTCTTCATGAGAGGGATGTGGTCTGTAATTCACATTCAAAGCACTGTTTTCTGAGCGAGCTTTAATCACAGAAGAACATTCAACCTCTGTACAGGTATGTGGTAATCTACACCAAATCTTTTCAGGTGAACCAAGACAAGTTCAGCTTGAACCTGTTCCGGTAGCAGCTTGAATCCATCTGGGAGACTGGAACACAACTAAAGCTAACGTTGTTCATTTGGAATGAAACAAAAAACCATCCACTCCTCTCGGGCTATGCTTCAGTTTCCATATCCTCATTCTGATTGCGGCAAGGAACATCAGAAAAATAGCACAAGTAGTACAGTGATTTCACCGGCAGCAAACAGAGAAGTCAGTCCTCCCAATCCCAAGATCAAGTAGTCGAAAAAGAAGGCTGGAATCTTCAGGGTGTTCCGATGAATGTCTTATGCACCATAGAAGTACAACCATGCAGCTTCAGATTGAATCTTCTTAATAAGTTTAGTAGCTTTTGCAATCTTCTCTTTTATTCAAACTGTAATTATTGAACTGATATGATCCCCCTTACTGGAAAAGGCCAATGACAGAATTTATATGCATCTTGGGTCTGGTCCAATGTTTAAAAAGTAATTTCACCGCAAACAAATTCAATCAATCAACTTCAGCATGCATGGTATATTTATACACATCTCTGCTCAGGCCCAATGTCTAATAAGTAATTTTACCGTGAACAAAATTCAATCAATCAACTTCAGTACGCATGATGCATCTTTACAAGATTTGTTTCATGGACGACACTGGGTTTGGAGTAAGGTGGGGGTGGGTGGGTTGGTTAACTACCCATAGGAAAATGAAAGCCGGCAATATTAAGCAAGCTGAATATTTGAAGTTTCAAATAAGTTTATTTGACAGACAAACACCAAATTCTTATTTCGTTTTCAATTGATATAGTTTCTCATAAATAAGAGCAGTGCAAGTGCTGGTCAATATTGCAAAGTACAAAACCAGTCTTTGAGGAAGGAAGAAATTCAGTTATAAACTCATGAATGAAGTTTATATCAACATAGATTCCTGCTTCAACAATGAGCTTTCCAATCAGAAGCAAGATATACCAGTAAGGGAACTACATAATAAATATGTCAAAGAGATCTGGAAGAATAATGCGTACAAGGAGAGCATGAGATAGGATCACTTGGCATGGATAGCTCAAGAGGGCCTAGCTCTCTGTTTTCCCAGCTTTAGCTTCCGATAGCAAAGATTCAAGTTCTCCTTTCCGATACAGCTTAATTGTATCTGCACCCAAAAAAAAAAAGAGTAGGGCAACTCATTCAACAAGCTTTTTAATATTCCAACAATTATGATATGTTATCCAATCTTTCAACAGTAGTAATGCACAGATTGCAAGGAATGCCTACAACCTTACCTTGAAAAAGTACACTAGTGTTCAATCAACTATAACGCCTTATTTTCACTAATTCAGCACAATTTTTGTTGAAAGGACATAAAATGCCAACCACTCATTTTAAAGTAATCCACAAAATCCTGTTGCTAAAACAGCCTGCAGAAGGTGCCTAATAACTATAGTGCTTAAACAAGGACCAGAATGTCATACAAATAGGTTATAAAGTTGGGAATCAAGTCAAATAATTATTTTTAAGGAATAAACGCAGAATAGCAATACTGTCTCTGCAAATATATGGTGAAAGCAAAAAAACAATCAGAGAATGTACCTGTACAACCACCAATGTGTTTGGCCCCTGGTCATAATAAAAAAGAGTCATTTATTAGAAGTCCTTCACAAAAACCACAAAATAAAAATCAGCAGCAAGTGCCAACAAAATTTGTAAACAGGCAACTCTCTTCATTCAGTGGCAGTATGCTTACTTTCAAACTATGCAAATAGTTCTTTGTTCTTTTTTGATAGGTAAAGCAGTTTTTTTCGATTCATTTTTTATGCTGTGTGTGTGGGGGGAGGGGGGTCATACATATTGTCTCTAAAAGATGAAATATCTTCAAATACTTATGGTGCTCTTCAAGAAGACATCTATTACTTCTGAAAGTTTCACATATAAATAAGTTTTTGTTCATAATTATGTAGAGGGGTGAGATCATCCCCGAGTTTCAAGGATTGCAGTTGATCCAAAGGGTTGGCTCTAGATGGATTTTTTTAATGAAGGAAAGATGAATTTCTCGGTCATCAAAGAAAATTATCTGCTTATTACATATAGAATTATATAAATTCAGGAAGCTCCCATAAAAAATAGATAAGCTCCAACAATTTGTTGTCATATCCAAACATTGTAGAGATCAACAACTCCACAATACCACATTTCTTACCAATGAATACATTGGGAACCGTATGCTGTCCAGTAAGCCTTTCCAGTACTTTCTGCAGTTGTGGTCCTTGGGGACCTGAAACAATTTAGAGATAGCATCAACTTATTTCGTAAAAAGTATACATTTGAATATGACTAGAGCACGAAATGCCACAGTTACAACTTAGATAACCTTTGTTAATGGGAAATAATTTCATAGTGCAGATAATCAAAATGAACTAATAAGACTTCTAGTGAACTGTGCACACACTTTACCCAAGTCTATTAGATCTCCTTTTAACATCTGTTTCCCTTCTTCTTTAGGGAAGTCTGTGACTGTGGTAGTAGAAGAATATTCAAAGGCCAACATGCACTCATGGTTAACTAACATTACGAGAAACAGCACAATTTCAGACCTTTTCCTCTTTGTTTGATGATAGTTCTACTTGCAAAACAAGGTTGCATGTTGCTACCCTCATCTGTGGATTGCAATTTTGTACCATCAATAACATTAGAATTTTGGGGTCACAATCTCACTGATATTTTAAGACATGGTGAAAGGAGCCATGCATTAAAAGACAGATAATTCATGTAAATTACGTACAGCCACTTCCAACTGAACTTTGTCAAATTCCCCAAACAGAGTTGTAGCCTACTGATGTGGATGAAACTACTCTATGCAAGATGGGAAGGTGTTTGCTCACATTTGGTTTTCTAAAGAAGTTGCACGCATCACAACCAAAACTGAAGGAAAGCTAATGAACTTCAAGTTTTCACAATTGACCATCATCCATCAAACTAGACGGACTCCACAAAATAATATGATTAATATACTCCTAAGGTTCTAAGCACAAGAACTTTTTGCCTTTATACTGTGACTAGAATTCAACTTCCAAGGTAAAGGCCCTTTTACTCCTCTCAATAAAGGCCCCAACAGCTAGACACTATAAGATGTAAATTCTTATGGGAAGGCACCAACATTAACAACAAGATCCACTTCGTGAAATGGTCTAAATTCATGTTTCCCAAAGAGCTCGGTGGACTTGGAATCAAGGAACTATCACTATATAACAAGAGCATGCTGATGAAATGGCACTGGAAGTACAGTCAAGAGGACGCTGGCTTACAGAAAGAAATCATCGCAGCAAAATATGGGAGGCTCAACCACTATATGATGATTATTCCAGCAATACATATTTGCAGGTGGTAGATGGGGTTCACACAAAATTCTGGAGAGATAAATCGATATGGGACTCAACACTAAGGAAGCTTTTCCAAACATCTTCACTATAGCAGCAGTCCAGAATCCTTCGTTGCTCGAAATAAAGAGAACAACTAATGGAACCTGAATCTTAGGAGGAATCTGCAGGACTTCTAAGTTGATGAACTCACACACCTGGAAATGCCGGAGAAATACACCATCAACACTCAGTTGAGAGAGAAATTAAAATGGGGCAGCTCTATGGATAGAACATGCACAGTCAAGGAAGGTTATGGAGCTATGTGCTCCAACAATATGATGATTGACCTATGGCCTTAGGAGCTAGCTAGCAAACAGGTGTTACATGTGCCAAGCTGCTTCAAAATCCATCAACAACCTAATCTTTCACTTTCCAAAGGCTACAGATTTCTGGAACATGTTCCCCAGTGTTTTTGGTTTGAAGTGGACTATGCCTTTCACTGTCAGAGACGCCTATGTGAGCTGGAACTCAAAGAAGGTTGACAAAACCATCAGGAAAATCTGGAAAGTGGTACCTGCAAGCATTTTCTGGCGCATTTGGAATTTTGGACTGAAAGAATCGACAGATGTTTTGATGGGTTATCAACTTCAAGCTGCTCCCTGAAGTCTAGAATGTTTGGTTAATCTTTCTGGTTGGGGTAAATTTTCGCCTGATAATAACTCTGGCTTGTTTTTGGACTAGATCAGCTCTCTAGTTTGTTAGGCTTCAACTATAAATGAGCTGATAAACTCTTCTGTTTGTAATTTCATTGCTACTGCTTGATATCTTTATGATATCGTACTCTTCTTCTTCTTTTTTTGAATCTAGTAATGTTACCTTTACGATATCCTACTTACTTGATCAAAAATGTCCTTTTTACTTCTCTCTCCACAGTAGGCACCAGTCTTGGCAGATATCCTAAGGTTCAGGCCTAGTTAAACAAAAAATATAGTCTAGACAATGCAAATGCAAGCTCGCCCATCTACTTAAGGACCATTATCCACCAACATTTCTCGTTCAACAACAACAGACCCAGTATAACCCCACAGATGGGGTCCGGAGAGGGTAGAGTGTACCCAGACCTTACCCATACCTTTGAGAAGGTAGAGAGGTTGTTTCTGAAAGGATCTCGTCTGAACAAACAGTGTAAAAAGGCAATAGCAACAAGCATTTTGGCCATGCATAATGGAAATTCTTGTCTTACATTTGAGGAATTAGGTGGAAACAACCAGAACTAATAATTTTGCATCACAAACATTCTGCTTTTTTAACAACATTGGTTTTGCAGAAGGATAGCAATCTGCCTACCTAATATCAATTGGCTTACTTATTCATCAGGAACTTGAACTCAAGTACTCAACTGGTTTTCATGTAACCAAAATAAACAATGCTAGTAGACTATCTATAGGGATTTTCATCTGTGAGTATTCAACTCATTAATTATCTTAGCTTCAAAGTCATATATGCATATAAGCCTTAACTTCAGATTCACAGCAATCATCCTAAAAAAAATTCTACATAAAACATTATAAATATCACATTCTCAATTCACATTAAGCAAAAACTGTGATTCCAACACAAAGTAAACATTTTTTTCCCCAAAACATGAAAGCATAAGGCTCGAACAGAAGATGTACTAAAGTAAAGTAAAAGTACTTGACTTTGGAGAAACTTACCCATTTCGTCCAATTCAATAACAAGAGGATCTACACCAAGTCTCTTGAACAAAACTTTCACCTCAGTTGAATACCTTTTGTAACAAATTAAAAAAACACTTCAAAATTCATTCAGAAATTAGACCATTAGTCATAGAATTCCAATATCATACGAGATATTAATTTTTCAACTTACGAACACCAACTCTTGGAGTAGACAACTACTGGGTTTTCCGTAATAGTCTTTTTCACGCTCTCCTCCAATCGGGACCCGAATGAACCCGACATCGCTCGAATCTGCACCCGACCGATTTTCCGGGGACCATTGTTTTCGATTCTGGACCCAAATCTGTGTAATCTGACACTTGAAACACTGCAATTGGAATTGGGAATGACCTGTAAGTGCCGGACAATTTGAGTTCCATTTTGAGGGTGAAAGGATTGAGGAATAGAAAAAGTACTGAAGTTTTTAGTCAAACTCGAAGTGGCAGCCATTTTTATTTTTTTGGAGAAACGTTGCTCAGTTCAGTTCAGTTGTTGAGATTTTCTTCTTCTTTGTGGTGTTGGTAAATTCACGTGATTCGGTTTTTGATCATGGCTAAATTCAGCCAAAAGATAATAATTTAAAAAAAAAAAAATCTCTATAAATTATGGAAATTTGATAGTAAATTGGACATTTTTATTCAAAATTTGGAGAGAAAAATGTTGTTCTCTAGTTCTTTTTTTTCCTTTTTGGTGTCATACCACATTACAGCAGATTAAATTCGAATTTGCACCAAAAAGTCTTATATTGAGGAGGGTAAATGTTTCTTAACAAAAACAACTTCATATCCAAAGAGATTCAAATTCGAGACATCTTGATTGAGAAAGAAGGAGTATTTACCTCTCCACTACAACCATGACTCATTCCTCAAGTATTTGTTATATAAATAAGATAACTACAAAAAATATGTAGATCTTGTTTAATTATATACATCGTTCCTAATTGGGACAGACCTAAGGTTTTACAATTATTATGTTTGGCTCATATGGTTAAAAAATGACATATTTTAAATAACTATCTTATCTCTATTTTGGTAATTTAAAAACACATGCAAAATAAGTTTTAAATTTTAATTTAAAAATATCTAATAAAAATATTTTATCTTGTATTCTGGTAAGGATCAATAGGAGTTGTCAAGCATAATTTCAAATGAATATGTTTGTAGTTATATATAACTAAAGTTTAAACATATATATTCAGATTCCAGATAAAATGACTGAACTTTAATCAGGGCCGGCTCAACATATCTCGTGGCCTAAGGCAAAATCATATTAAGAGGCCCTTAAATTTATTTTATAAAGTTTATACACTAACAGGAAAAAATATTTTCTACACAATAGATTAATCATTTAAGACAAAAAATAACAATTTTCACACACAAAAAGAAAAGGAAGAAAAGTACAAAAAATAAAGTGATGGATTATCGATGTTAAGCTTCAAAATTCAAATTTAAACTTTAATTTGGCTATCATCACAAATAAGAAAAAGAAAAGAACATACATAACTTAATAGTTGAAGTTTTGAACATGGATAGTAACAAAAATCTATACACCTTCTTATCAAATATGTGATCAATTTAAATGATATAATTCTTTTTAAATGATATAATTCATTCTATTGAGTAGCACTCATTGGTGAATATCTAAAACAAATTATAAAATTTTCATATAATATATTAAATTAAAACGAAAAGGAAACTTGTGCATGAATGTTTTTGTGTTCACGCATTTTAAGAAAGGGTTGAAAAAAATTCATTATGTTATCAATATATATAACTTAGTTCCTATATAAAAATGATAAAATTTAAAATTGGAAGATAAAACAAATATATCAAATAATGAGTGAAAAGATTATGAGAATTTATGTACTTATTGATAAAAAATACTCTCAAACAAATTATAATAAAAAATATACAATAACAATTTTATTTATATAAATTATATTAATATATAATAAAATCAATAACAATAATTTAAATAAATTTGGGGCCTTCAAATTTTTGAGGCCTAAGGCAATGGCCTCACTGGCCAAGCCTTCAAAGCTGCCCCTGACTTTAATTATATATATATGTCTGTGATCCACTACAAGAAAAGGGTGAATTACATGGAGATTTTCCTGGGAATTGGTATGAAAATTTGCAAGAAAATAAGTTTCATGTGAATTTTCATACCAATCCCTAAGAAAATCCCCATGTAATTCACACATTTCTTGTTGTAGTGTGAAGTTAAAAAATAAAATAAAAAAATAACTTCAGTCATATATGTCTTTAAACTTCAGCCATATTTTCTCTTGTACACTTCCACCTCTCTTATCTTTAAGGCCCAAAAATGAGAAGTCAGTGGGCTGCAGTGACGGATGAACTTAGTGGCCACAAGTAATAGGCCTCAAGTTGAATAAGATTGAGCAATTTCTCTAAAATTATATAATAAGAGAGTATTCCAAGATTGTCAAAATTTTATGGGACTGCCTTTTCAGACATTGCCATCCTACGAGTGAAGTTCATGCATTTATATCATAAGTTAAAGCAAAATAGTTGGACTTCAGTTGTTATTGTCTAAACTTCAGCCATAGATTACAAGTTCATTAATTTTTACTTAAACTTCACTCATATATACTTGAGCTTTGAACAAAAATAACTGAACTTCAATCATATAGGTCAAGTTTAATGACTTAATTTCAGACATATATTACATATGAATTTTAACTAAAAGTACTAAAATATTGTAGAACCTTCTATGCTCTAGTCTACGTGTAAAAAAATGGACCACTGAGAAGGGAATCTAACCACACTTAAATTTATTGATAAATGATAACAACATTTCTGGCGTTGTTTAGTTGTTGACATTCTTACATATGCTAGTTTCTGTGGATGAGTAACATTTTCAAAGGGTCCTTCCAGAGATCAATCTTTTGAAAGGACAAGCTAAAGTGATCGATCAAAGAATAGAAAAAAAAACAAAAGTGATCATCCATCTCTAGGCGCTAGTACAATTTGAATACTAGATATGATCTTATCAACTAGTGAAACGGTAATGTCAAATGTACAAGCCTTGTTGACAAAAAACAAGAAAAGTTGAATCAGTACCAAAAAGACAAAAATATCTTCACACTCGATAATTTTATTCTAAAACAAGTAAACCAATATAAGTACATATTAAAGCAATAATATTATTTAACCTTGGTTAGTTGATAAAAATTGATGTGTCAAATACATATTTTGCATTCATTGACTCAGTAAAAAATACCAAGTTTAAGCAAGTTTTTTTCTGTAGTAGTGTTTATTATGTTTAAACATAGAATTTTTAACAACTTGGTGTCGTGGTGTAGTTGGTTATCACGTCAGTCTAACACACTGAAGGTCCGGGCGACGCCAGTTTAGTTTTTTTTTTAATCTGTTTTTCTCCTCACAAGTGGGTTTCGATAAATCCTCCATTCAAGTGCTCGGGTGGAATTAGTTGTTTCGATAAATCCTCTATTCAAGTAAGCAGTGTTTCTATAATATGATTCTACAAAACTATAA
Source organism: Solanum verrucosum (assembly GCF_900185275.1). NCBI lineage: Eukaryota > Viridiplantae > Streptophyta > Magnoliopsida > Solanales > Solanaceae > Solanum > Solanum verrucosum. The sequence goes on from NW_026020430.1 coordinate 5,023,971, forward strand.
CACTTGTGATTTTACAAAAAATATTCAACTATAAGAATTTTCGTAAGGGTCCATGTGCTAGCTAAACAACAATTAATTGATGTCATTTTTTATGCATATTATGATTAGAGCTGGGGTCAAACTCTAATATAATCAGATCATAATCATGAGAAATAAAGCAATTTGTATAAATTTTCTATTCCAGAATCAAATGGAGAGGAATAACAATAATGAGTGAGGTAGTATGAAAAATCTCTACCTATCATACATACAACTATTATTGAAGATAGTAAATATTTATTGTAAGTCCGCAAGACCACTATTAAACATTAAACATATATGACAGAGAAAAATACATATGTAGATTTTCTGGCAAATGAAGGTCATTGGCAGCGGCACATCTAATTCCAATTAACACCAGATCATGTAGACCCACCCCACAGGGTGAGTAAAATACTCTATACTAAGAGATTTGTGATTTTCAAGTCTTGAACCCGAGTCTAGTAAGTGATTTCAACTATTATCATAGTGTATCTTAGTGTTTTTAATACACACGTTATTATGTTGGAAACAAGAATTAAGGTAGGGACCCATTTACACAATTATTTTGAATTCATGATCAGATCAAGTGTCATGATCTTCTTCTTATTATTATTTTTTACTTTTTTTAACCAATAATGTGTATGCTAGGATGTTGAAATGATGAGTGATTGCTATCAGAACTCTCATATGACTGTATTGAATATGACTTGAAAAGAACTTAGAGATATACTACAATATTCCTTCTGCAGTTGTACGTGTTCTATCAGTGTCTTTTTAACGTACACAAATAATGGAAATTGAAGTGTCATTTTCTCACTCTAAATTTTCATTTTCTTCAACTAAGGAAACCAGGATTTTCTACAAAAGGAGTTTTTTCCTCGGAAAATTATAATGTGCAAATGTCAGAGTAGACAAAAGAGACCGCATAAATGATAAACACCCTTCACGTCCAACTTTGTTCTTAAGATTGTCAGTTCAAGTCAATTAAAGGAGTAAAAAGTGGAGCTGGAGTAAAAAAAAAATTAAAAATATAATGATGTTTTATGCTTTTTTTTTTAAAAAAAAATCTTGTTAGAATTTCCGGTTATGCTAATGTTTTAGTATCGACTAAGAGCTGTTTGGATGGACTTAAAAATTGCTTTTAGCTTCTTTTTTTTTGGGGGGAGTGTTTGACATAATTCAGAGTAACTTTCAAATTAAGTGATTTTAACTCTTTTTTTTCTTTTTCTTTTTTTTTGGTTTCTTACTCGGTGTCTGGTATCCATATTGAAGTCCAATTAAATTTGGATTTGCGACAGAAAGTCCCACATTGAGGGTAAAACGCTCTCTAACAAAGGCGACTCCGTACCTTAGAAGACTCAAACTTGAGAACTCTAATTAAAAATGAAGGAGTACTTATCAACTCCACCACAACACTTGTTGGTAAGTCGACTCATTATAGCTTAACAACTATTTTGCTTAAAAGCTACTAAAATTCGGATCCAAACGGCTCTTCTATAGTCCATCTTTTTTTGTGGTCAACATCAGTACTTAGTTTGTCATGAAAGATCAACAGGAAACCTAGAACATTATTATGAAAGAGTACTAATAACTTTAAAGGAACAATCTTTGTCATTGTAATAAATAATAATTGTACAATTTTGTATAATGGAAAAGTCAATACAAACAAAAACAAATTTGTGGAAGAGAAAAGAGAAACGCCTCTTCATCCTCTAGTAAAATGCCCAAACTATAGCAAAACTTGAGCTTTTTTTTTATTTTTTTATTTTTTGGAGAGGGCTGATCTCTCTGTATATACTATATTCTGCTGTTTTCCTTTTGTATATTTTTTTTTACACAAGTATTTTATACATCTCTTTTCTTTAATCCCCTGTTATAAAAAATGAAGGGAATTTTTTGTTAATTTTTTTTTTTCATTTTTTCATATTTTTCAGTTGGATTAAAAGGTTGAGATGCATCTTCTGTGTGTAGGAACTTTTTGCTTTTTTTGTTTGAGATCTTCTTTGTAAACTTTGCCAATATCTTGTGCAATATTTATAGCATCAGCAGAAGCACCAGCTAGCCCTTTCCTTGTAAATCCAATTGCATATAGCCCAGAGTTTCCTTTCCAATTATTTGGGAATTGTGCTTTTGGAAATCCATTATTGGAGAAAAATTCACTTTCCTGCATCACATAACAAAAAATAACATTAGCACACTTTTCAAGAACATTTAAATAGTCCGAGCTATGTTAGTCTGACTCTTAACAAATGTTGATAGCTTGAATTTTTCAAAAATGTCATTCACAGGCGTGCAACCACATTTTTGAATAGTTCAAGCAAGTGACAAAGTAAAACTTCTTATATTTTGTTGGTGTATATAACTTAAACTCGTTTAAAAATCATTAGAAACTTCCAAAACTGTCAATGTTATTAAAAAAGTTCCAGAAGGATTGTGACATTGTCTCACCTGTAGCCAGTAAGGAACATTGCTGCAGTAACCAGTAGCAAGAACAACAGAGTCAATTTCTAGTTTTTCGCCAGTAACAAGTTCAACGGTGCCACATGAAAACTTTTTGATTCCTGGGACGACTTTAACTTTTCCAGATCTAATTTTTTCCAAGGCACCAATATCTAAAACTGGTGTTTTCCCATGTTTGTTCTTGAGTTCCAATGGTCCAATTGATGGCCTTTTTAGTCCATAATTCTCAATATTTCCCAAAATAAACCATGCAAGAATAAGTAGAATTTTGTCAACTAGCCAAAGAGGCACCCATTTCATCATAAACATAGCTAGCTCAAATGTTGATTTTCCAAAAATTTCTCTTGGCAAAACATGAACCTGAAGAAGAAAAAACAGAGCAAACTACATCAGTAAGCAGAGTAAATTCAAGATTTAGAGTCGGTGTGTTCTATTTTTTAAAATGTTTAATCTTTTTAAGCTAGACGCAGTAAGTCGTGGTGGACCCCAGTGCGTCTTAACTAAAATTACCGGGAACATTGAAAAATCATTAGAATTTCAAAAGGATCCGTAATCATCAAATTTAAATTTTGAATTCGTCTACTGCTTACCGAGCTACGACAGACAATTGATGGTTGAGCACCATGATTTGAAAGATCAAGAGAGACTTCCATTCCAGAATTACCACATCCAACAACAACAACTTTTTTTCCCTGATATTTTTCCCCTGATTTATAATCACAAGCATGAATCACTTCACCTCCAAATTCTTTCAATCCTTCAATATCAGGCACAACTCTCTCAGCATTTTCGCCCGTGGCTACAACAAGCCACTGGGAAATGTACTCAACTTCAAAGCCGTTGGGTGAGCTAGTTTTCACCCTCCACACTCTACAAGTTTCGTCGTACTTAGCTGATTGAACACACTCGTTGAATTGAGGGTTAATGTCAAAGTGTTTAGCATATAGTTCGAGGTATTCGATAAATTGTCTCTTAGTTGGATACTCAGGGAAGTGATTTGGGAATGGGAATTTCGGTAATTGGCAGAATTTCTTGGGGAGGTGGAGCTTTAAACGATCGTACGTTCGTTTTTGCCATAGAGATGCGATACAGTCAGATCTTTCTATAATGACAAATGGAACTCCTTGTTCTCTCAAGCAAGCTCCTACAGCTAGTCCTGATGGACCTGCACCAACAATTACAGGGCCATTTACCCAAACACATCTACGAGAAACAGAATCTTGTTCTGATGAGAAGGTAAACATTTTTGTTATTTTCTAGTGAAAATGGTGTGTGTTTTGTTTGTTTAAAACGAATCGGAGCGACAACAGAAAACTTTGTTGTGTAGAGAGAATAGAAGACTTGATGGAATTTGTTTGTTGAAGAGAGATGGGGTGTAAAGGGCATTTATATAGAAGATTTTTAATTTTTTTTATTTTGTTATGTGGCATGTGCCAGTTAATGCATTTTGACGGGTCATTCTCGAATCATAAGCTATCATACTAATTATTTTATTTCATATTACTTAATTAATGTTACTAAAATATTAATTCCATTTTTTATACTGAGGTTTAGCTTCTGGTTATTATTCCTTTTGTTTGAGACCTTTTTTTCTCTCTCTGTTGTAACTTGTATGGCTTTGAGAGTTAGTGTGGTTTCACCCAAAAAATGCATTATATATTTTGAGGGATAAGAATCTGAAAAATATCTCAACTTTGGTCGAATTTATTGTTGCGATACTAAACTTTCATGAGAACCTATTACCTCTCTAGACTATTTAATACCATATTTTAAACATATATATTTGCCCACGTGGACATAAAAAATAATGCAAAATTATAAATAGTAATGTGTCAACGTGGCAGATATATACCTTTAAAATACACTATTAAATAGTTCAGGGGGTAAAACATACGGTATTAAATAGCCTCATGAAAGTTTAGTATCGCAACAGCAAATTCGATCAAAGTTGAGGTATTTTTCAGATCTTTATCCCTATATTTAACATAAAAGTTATTTTTATGTTTGTATTGTGGTTGAGTTCCTGAAAATTCTGACTTCGTTATTTACAGCAACCATCCAGATGTAACAGAATAGAATATAATGCATTCAAAATATTCAAGTAGGTGATCTTATTTTTTTTCACATTCTTAATTTAATTACACCTTGTAACTAGTTACATTAATGTTTCACATGATGGTAATTAGGTGACAGAAATAGCAATTAAGTGAGTGTACAAAACTAATGATGGTTAGTGTAGTACAGACAGTAAGAAGCAGGTCCCTTGCTTCCTATCAAAGGGGAAATGCATAACTTTTGTCCTACTAAAAATTACACTAAATATATAAAATCAAAGTCATTTTTTTTACTATGGATGGTAAATATAGAATTTTCTTAATAAAATTTTTAACTCTGTTGTTGGCGACAACCATCTAAATAAAATAGAATGCATGCAAAATATTCATATAGGTGAGCTTAATTTTCTCCACATTCTTTTTAATTACATACACTTATTTTCCCGTTTCATTTTACTTGATTCTTATATCAAAAATAAATAGTTTATTTTATTTATCTATTCTAACAAATTAAAAGAGTTTATACTTTTTTTCTCATATTGTATTAAATAACTGCATGAAGTAATAATAGTCAAATTTAAAGTTTCACGCATCATTAATAAAGTTAGATACAACATGTTGCAATAATAACTTAATTCGAGGCATTAATAAAATATTGTCATTTGCTCCAAACAAAAAAAAACTAGCGCATTTAGTAAATCATACCGTTAAATAAAACTTTTTTAAGGAATGTGTCATATCAACATAGATGAAGTAATATGAAATGACGAGAGCATAGATTGTTTCATATGATGGTAATTAGGTGACAAAAAGTTAATAATAATAGTAATTAATTATGTAAGTGTACAAATTTTAATGATGGTTAGTGTATAGTACAAATTTAAACAGCTAGCTTTCTTGCTTCCTATTAAGGAGAATTGCATTATTTTTGTCGTACTGAAAATAACTAAACATGCTTCTTCCACTTACAAATTTAAAGAGAATAAATAATAAATGATTAAACTGACCCTACGAAAGATCACATAAAAATCTTTAAATGCTTACGTGGCAATTATAATGCTGACTAGGATAAACCAACAGAATGCCCACGTGGATAGGGTGTTGAATTGTTAAGATTTTATCTTAATTCTTAACCCAATCTCTATCTCTAATGGACCCTCTGGTCCCAACAGAAGTAGACTCCATAGGCCCATCTGAGATTGTAAGTATTTGGACCCGGAAAAAAAAAGCCCATACCTTGCCAGCTGAAAAACACTTGGTAGTTCCATGCCACGCGGGTGCCATATATTGACTCCCTCTCTTTTATGTCGGAATCGTCGTAATTTTTAGAGACAGAGTCAGAATATGAAGTTGATGAGTCTGTTTTTAATTGGCCAAGGACGAGTCAATTTTCAATGAGATGCATTCGTGGAAATTCGTCATTGAATTGTTATTATGTTCACAATCAACTTGATATGTATATTTAATTGGTTTAATATTTTTATACAAATATATGATCTAAAATAAAAATCTAGATTCGTTCAAATTGTACTTAATATTATAGCTCAGTCCATGAATAATTCACAAATAGATTATAATGTTGAAATTTGTATACGGTTTTAATAATTACTGATATAACTCTATTGCGAAGTATATATAATTTGTGTTAAAATAATAATAAGATATACGAGGTATATTATAAAAGTTGATAAAATTATAACTTTAATATTGGATTCAAGGTGAAGAATCGAACTTTCACTAATAAGAAAAAAAAATCATATAGTCAACTAACCAACTCAATTACTAAGATTTTCCGTGAAATGAATGTTAGTTAGATGTCTTATTTCTGTAAATGTCCATATAAATTATATAGTATATAACGTATACTATATTATTGGAGTCGATATAAAATAATATCAATATTATGGTATAGATTGCATAAATATTTATTGTACCTGATAAATAATATTTAGATTCGTTCAAATTGTACCTGAAATTATAGCTCAGTCCATGAATAATTCACAATATAGTATTTCTTAATGCAAGTGCAAAGTAAAAAGTAAAAAGATGGCATATAAAATGGGACGGAGGAAGTATTTAAGAATCATGATAAAAGATTTCTGATTCCCAAAAATATCAAACAAGTTGTGATGTAGTAGGTATTATCATCAAATATAATAAATCATCGACATGAGTTGTGATGATATGATTGAGATTGATTTATTCTTAATTTGGAGTTTTGGGTACGTTTTGACCTTGCGAAAATAATTATATTAAAAAAAAACTTATTGGGAGCAAACCCCCCCCCCCCCCCCCAAAAAAAAATAAAAAAAATAAATATGCATACAATGTGTGAATATGATCAATTTAATCGGTCTGAATATTATATACGAATAGAAAACTAAAATCTACTTCGTCACCCCTAGATCTAGACCAAACATGAAAAGACGTTACCCATTCTTTGTAATTAATTAAGTTTATCCCAAGAATTAGTCTAGAGAGAATCAGAATTATATGGCTCGATATTCCAGATTTTGTTTAATCAAAGAAATCACACTCCAAATACTTCTTTTTTTTGGATTTATCTCAGGAATTTAGCTTTATTATCAATCATGCTCAGCATATGCAATGTATTTGAATGAAATAATTACTGTCAAAACCCTACAAAATAATGCTCTTAGCTCAGAATCATGATTACTGGTAGGGGTGTTCATGGTTTGGATAAAAATCAATCCAAACCGAAAAACTAAACCAAATCGATTAAATGAACCGATTTAATTTGGGTTTTGGTTTGGTTTGGTTTGGTTTTAGTTTGTTAAGAACCGATAGTATTTGGTTTGGTTATGGTTTTGTTCGAAGAAATAACCAAACTGAACCAACAAGTTATATACATAAATTTTATTATTATACATACATAACATATTATATTCATAAACAATTTTAAAGATTTTATATATGTTTCATCAAAATTTATTTATAATTTACTTATGAAAGAAAAAATGTCCAAGGTGTGAACAATTTTCTTATTGGTTTCATGTATATGAGTGTCTATGGAAATTCATTGTGGGATTGAAAATGTCATTATCTCTTCCTTCTATGCCAAAATAGTGAATTTTGAAGTTTTATCCAGTAAATTCAATGATCCAAAGTTCTGTAATGCCAGTCATTCTAACTATTTTTTCGTTTGAATGGATTGTTGTCACTTTTTTCACGTTTTGAATGAATTGTTTCTTTTATTTTTATGTATGGTTAATAACCGAATAACCGAACCAAATCAAACCAAAACCGAAAACAACCAAACCGATAAATATATATTATATTTGGTTTCGTTTGGTTTTGATAATTTTAAAACAGATTAAATTGATTTGGTTTTGATTTTTACCAATAACCGATCAAAACCAACCCATGAACACCTCTAATTATTGGTATTAATTAGAACTAGTACCTAGCTAGCTATTTAATGGAATTTTATTAAACCATACGTACGCTGAGGATCCTGCTTGCATGCTTTTAATTTGTTGGTTACTTAATAGTTTTGGATAAGAATAGTAAAATTAGTCCATAAAATATAATCCGTTTAATCTGCTCAAGTTTGAACTACTTATAACTAACTTATTCATTTACTAACTCATCCTATTTCAAATTGTAGGCTGCAACTTGCTTGTATGCATGAAGCTGGAATTGCTAACAATCTCCTACCAACCATAAAACAGTTATTTTGATCCACACAAATTCAATCTAGCTCGCTTATTTGACGTCTTAATTTTACATTGTTTTAAATAAGAACAAAGACTCATTATTTGAAACGATAGATACGGGATAACTAATTTCAAAATTAATTTTAAAATAAGTTAATTTTATATTTAATTAGGATCAATAAAGTCACATAATAACTTATCTTATAACTTATTTTCAAAAATCAAAGTACGTAGTATATAATATTCCATGTTGCAGAAAGGAAAAATAAAATGACTTTGGAATGAGCAGTAGCATCATTCTTCCAACTCAGCTATGGCCAGTGGCCAAATCCCAAAAAATAGTTGTTAGTAAGTGATAAAAAAACAAATGCCTATATATTATTATTTAGGAATTATAAAAAGATTGAAAAGAATCTATATAGAGATAAAATTATATAGATAGGACATATGTTAATAATATAATATTCAGATTTTCCCCACCAGCTTGTGAGCTGATGATCTGGAGACCAGGTTACTGCTTTTTGGAATATTATTTTTTATATTGCTACGAAATGAAAAATAAGAACTGTTTGGTTTTTTTTTTTTTTCATGTTTCTCATTTGTTTCCGTGTTGAAATCTGTTTTTAAAAATAATTTAAATTTTTAAACGAAAATATCCCATAACTCAATTTGGTATGAAAAGTAGATAAAGGTCTTGAATTTAAATATTATTACCCAATAAATAAATAATTTTCATATATTTGATTCATGAAAAAATAAGTTCGTGAGTATACATAAAAAGTGTTAAAACATGATTTTAGTCTAGTAAATGCAACTGCGAACTTTTATAAAACTTTTCGATAGTTGTCCGCGTGGGACATTACGTAGCAAGCTCCACGAAGATAGTGAAGAAAATCTTTAGTGGTATTTGGTAAGTACATCTAATTAAAAAAAATTAACAATGAAAAAAGGACTAGATATTATACAGTGAAAAAGTTTGCTTTTGATTAAATCTATAATTAGTGACTTTTAATCATGCTTAAAGTTGGAGAAAGATAGTAAAACTCATGATTAGCAGCCATATGGCATGATGTAATGCATGAGTATACTTCATGCAACTTTAGTGTGTATTTTTCTATTCGGTAGCGAGTATTTGTATTGGGCTCAACAAATTTGAATTTATATCGGAAAGTCTTAAATAAAGATGACTTGGACACAAACACAAAATATCTAATTAAGAATGAAAATATTTACCACTTCATCACAATCTTTGTTGGTTCTGAAAGTTTAGTTATCACGATTCTTGAATTTTCATATAGGTGTTTTCATATAGGTGTTTGGCCATGCGATATCATATCACGATATGATGTCGTGAGATGAAATCAGCGTTTGGACATGCGATTTTACGCTGATTTCATCTCACGATTTCATATCATGAGAGGTGATATCATATTCTCCAAAAACCATGATATGGAATCACCATGTGATTTCATATCATGATTTGAGATATTTTAATACAATAATTGATCCATGAGTTTATATTTTGTTAAAACAACCCCACATTTATATCTACTAACCATTTGTTTCATATGTAAATAAAATTTATAATGACATCATTACTTTTTAAAATTTATTATTCTCACCAATATAAAATTTATTATCACTTTAAATTTGGTGAATATAAATGATAAAGTAGAAATTCATTTGGTGAATATAAATGAGAACAAAGGGAGTAATACTTTTTTTATTTTTCATAATAAAAAAAAACGTCTTAATCTTATGACTAAGCATAATATTGATAAAAGACAATTTTCATTGGCGGTGCCGCACTTTCTTAATCTTAGTATTTGCAAAATGTTCGTTCACATGATTGAAGGATATCAAGTCCAATTGATTGAGGACTTAGGAAAATTTGATCAATTAGTTATTAATATTTAGTCAAGTGGACTAGTTATAATTTTTTTGATTAAATTTTATTAGAAGTGTTTTTGACTCAAACTTGTGGTAACTTTTTAAAATTTCGTTATTCAATAATATTTAACTATTGATTTTTCTTGTAAATAGTTAGAAGTTAGTGATGTTTGTTAATTTTTATCTTAGTGCATTTAACTTCTAAGTTAATATTTACTCACTAATGTATGTTTTTTTTCTACTTTATAGGTTATTTGTAAGAGTAGTTGAGAGATATGAACATATCAAGTACAATTTATGTTCAATTTTTTTTAATTAAATTAAAGTTAGATGAAACAATTATTTAACTGAAGAACTAATGTATGTTTTTTTTCTACTTTATAGGTTATTTGTAAGAGTAGTTGAGAGATATGAACATATCAAGTACAATTTATGTTCAATTTTTTTTAATTAAATTAAAGTTAGATGAAACAACTATTTAACTGAAGAACAAATAACTTTGTAATCATTTATTATGCGATTTCATAATTTTTGTTTATTTGATAAGATTGAATAAACAATTGGGGTTATTTTAATAGTTTTACAACTTATGGGATTTTTATGTTTATGAGAAAATATACAACACAAAAATTCCATATCGCACGTCCAAACAAACCTTCAATTTCATCTCATGATTCCATATCATGATACCATATCATGATTTCATATCATGATATCATATCGCATCGCATGGCCAAACGGGCCCTTAATTTGAAATTTACATTGTTGAAATTGAAGATGGAGTTATGTTTCATTATATTTTTTGTAAGGAAAATATTTGGAATAATATTTATGTTACAACCCTACTTAAATACAATCTCTAAAGTGAGAAGTGAATTGAAAAAAACAATTGTGTAAGTTGTGTTCCAAATTTAAAATATAACTTCAAACTGAATTTGAATTTTTCATGATGTAATACTGGTATTCAAATAAAATAAAAAATTATTCCAGAAAATACGAAAATATTTTTTTGCCAAACGGGTCATTTTCGGCAGAAAGTTGAAAGAATTAAGTACTAATTTATTCTTCTTAGCAATATGCCACTTGATTAAAGTATTGTACTTTTATAATTTAAAATAAAAAAGACAGTTATTTGGAATTTTGCACCCTCCCTAACTATATATATTAATTAAGTTATTAACCCATTAATCATATAATATTTTCTTGTATTTGAAGGCTCCACGTAAAAGCTACACCTCGGTATGTAGATAAGAATGCAGCTAAAGTACTTATTTAGATTAATAAATTAATTAATTAATGGTACTTTAATTTGTACACACCTGGATTCTTTGTGTTTATAATTATACTTTCAGAAAGATATAATTAACAACTGATGTAATTTTGTTGTCACAATTGATACATTCCAAGGAGAAGTTTTTAAAAATATCAAGTTGACACGAATCACTATAAAATTTAATTTCTCTGGTCGTTATTACACTATTTTGCTCCCTCAATTTTAGAAGAAAGCGAAAAACACTATTGATCGAATTTTATCTTATCTTTTCTACTGATCTTGATCCTATACACACCTATATACAAAAATAAAAAAGTAAAAAATAAAAAATTATATGTGATGGCAAGTTATGAATGGTCATTTATTCATTAATTAATGCCTGTCAATTATATATCGTAAATATTTGTAATTACTTCATAAATTAATAACTTGATTATCTAAATATCTTTTACACCAATGATGCATTGAAGTAGTTAAACCCGATGATTATATTGATGTAGGCATCATCATTATTTAAGTAATCCTACAAATCAAGGCCTTCTTAATAAGGAATGATTATATTATTAATTAATCTATCTCTTTCTCCTTTATCTACCCTAAATAATTTCATTATTTTGCAAATTATACGTCTCATCAATGCAAAAACAAAATATTTCCAGAATAATTCAGCGCCGAAAACTCATTATATTTACTAATGTCAATTATATTAGGTATTTCAATCAGTTCTGAGCACTAATATAATATTATATATATATTTCAATCATTTGAGGAATAAAAAGAAATTAATACTACCTTTATTTTATGTGTATAAAGTGAAGCAATAGACCTCCACGTAATCAGTCTCTGTGGCGACTAAAGTCTAATGAGTTGCAATTTATTTATTTTTAAAAAAACATATTTCTTGTAATAATCATTATAAGTTGCATTTGATTTACAAGTTACATTTAAAATATACTTTTTCCCCTCAAATTATGTGACTCATTTATTTTAATTCCGTCTCAAAATGAATGTCATTTTTTCCTATATAATTGAAAATAATTTTAAAAAGCGAGAATAGGGTTGCTAGATGGTGGAGCAATTTTGTGGCGACGAAATGAGCTGTCACAAAAAATTCAAATTTTGTTGTATATACATGTGCAATAACTCAATTTAATACCAAAATAAATAACAAAAAATATTCTGTATATATGATAATATGAAATACTGTTTATTGAAGGATTCAAATTAAAGAAATATCGAATAAGTAAATATAATAGACATATTTATACCTTGTGTTATTTGGTTATTAAAATTGGGTGGTGGAAATTGAATAGCCAGCAGAGAGAGTGATGAAGGAATATAAAGATTCACTTCAATAAGGGAAATGGATCACATGGTACCATGATAATTGAGAAGCTTTTGAAGACTAAGGGAAAATTGAATAAAAATCCAATTGATAATAAACAATTTTTTAAAATAAAGTGTAGCGGATGCGATAAGTATATTTTCATCGCTCGAAAATATAAATATTTTTATTAAAAAGTATCTTATCCTTAGCATTTTACAGATCATGATCAAATTTAATCAAAGCTCAATACATATAGTAGATATCAAATGGAAAACTTTAATTTTTTTATAAGAAGAAAATCTAGATTGACACATTATAAGTTTGAAAGATTCAGAGAATCCACATTTATTGAAACGTTTATTTTGGCATGATCTAGTGTCTCACTAAATCCTTCATCAATGATTTTATTATATTATATGATGGAATATTTGCTTGCATGTGTTTAGATTTTTGAGAATATGACTTGTGAATTCGATAACCATTTATCTCAATATTAATCAAAATATTTAGGCAGCTTTTCTATTAAAAAAAAATCATAGTAAATTATTTTCAGGAAAATCTTTACCAAAATAACTAATTATAAATTCGGATAATTTCTGTAGTTATCGTGTCAACAATAAGTTGGTGGATATTTAATATCACAAAAAAAAAAAAAAAACGATGGAGGACTACTTCGCCTCTAAAAAGAAAAAAATCATCGCTAATTATAATTAATGATGAATTATTTAATAATTATGTTAACTATGGACTATTTAGCAATAAATTTTATAGTTAATTTTTTTTTTTTTGTGATATATGAATGTATTTTCGTGTGCTGAGATAAAGATAATACATTTTTGAAGAATATAGTTGTTTGGTGAATCACATGGTAGAGAACGTGAATTAATCCATAAATTAATGATTACTATGATATAAGAGGTGGGTAAATTAATTAATTAGTGGCAGTACTACTTATACAAATTAAGTAGGTCAACAATAAAATTAATGGAGGGGAGTAGCATTAATTCATAGAAGTTGAATGTGGGAAAGCCTCATTTAATCTCATTCCTTCATTTACTATAGATTAAGAATTTAACTTATGTAACAAAAAAATATTATGGATTAGTCATATAATTAAATAGGTATCATTTTCTAAGCAATATTGCACCATGGCAGAATCCTAGCCATATATGTAGCACAAATGTTTATTAAACTACTCATTAATCAATGTAAGTATTATTTAATGTATAATTAGGTGATCGATTAAACCAACTAACTCATTAATTAACTAATTAACCAGGCATTCTCTTTAACCTAGGTGCCACCCCCTTTATCGACTAATTAAAAGAAGCAAAAGAGTTGAAACCAACAAAATCCAACATTGATTATTTTGACTGGTCTACCTCCACATATTTCTTCTTTAAAGTCTCGTAATGCTAAATGGCCAGAAAATTTGGCCAGAATTTTTAAAAAATTATAATATCTTTTTTATTTTAAAATAAATTGATTTTTTTTTCCATTTTTTAATTAAAAGATATTATAGTTAAAAGAATAAAAATGTTTAAAAAGATAAAATAACATAAATAAAATATCATTCTAATCAAATTCTGACTAAATTTTCTGGCCAAAAGAATTTTTAATAGAATATCTTGCACCCACTTGAAATAATATCTGCTAATTAGAAAGAATGAGTCATACACAAACTTAATGATGTTATTGTTATAGAATGGGATTATACACTTACGTTTTCCCTTTCCTTTGAATTATATTTACTTAAGTTATGTTAAAATTTATTTTATGTTATGTTAAATTTTTATATAATAATATTATGTTTAAAGAAAATTGAATTTTAAACTTAGGTTATATTTTCAATTTCAATTTATTTGTTTAGTATTATGGACTTGTTATTTCACATTGTATATTATATGTTTCTTTTACTTGCAATAATTGGTAGATTATTTTCTTACAATTGGTTCATTCAAACATTTTTTATTGAAAATTACATTATTTTGAGGTTGTCAATAGTTTAGAGATGAAACTAATAATCTACGTTAAATTCATCAGTATTTTCAATACTTCTCTTTTATTTTAAAAAATGAATAATTCCTAGAACATTTTAAATAAACTATACATTATTCTTTATAGTCCCATTATGAGGGGCATAGCTAGCCTTAGCCTAGAGTGTTCGATCAGACACCCTTCGTCAGAAAACTACATCATATTTATAAGTAAAATGATACTTTAAATGGTTAAAATAGACTTGTGTGTTTTCTTTTGTTTAAATTATATTTTGCATAAAAAAAATAGAATTTTAAATTAGGTTATATTTTCAATTTCAGTTTACTTGTTTTAGTACTATTGATTTATTATTTCACATTGCATGTTGTTTATTTTTCACTTATAATTGACACATTATTTTCTTTAAAATGTTTAAATAGTGTTATGATATTCTATTTATGAATACTAATCTTTTTGTCAAATATCCAGTTCATAATGTTCTTACAAAATACTTTTTAAAAAAAATTAAAATATATTATATCAAAATATTATTAATTTTAAAACATATATCAATTTTTAAAATAATAATAGGTTAAAATTTATATTTATGAATTCATATACTCTCACGAGACAAAAATTAAAAATATTTATTTTTTCCACAAACACAAAATCCCAAAATGTTAGGTTTATGCTAGTGATTTACCAAGCAAATATAAATTCTCATAGGGAGAATTAATATGTTTAATTTAGATCAAGTCAGTTTACTTGCTAACCACATGGCATGCAGTGGCCGGTCACGACGTTACGTTGCTTATATAATTAATTAATTACTTTTAATTATAATACAATCACTCATGTTCGTTATTTGATTAGGAAGTATGATTAATTAATATTTTCACCGTCCATAACTTTTTAAATTTAATATTATTTTTCTAATTTGTAACTCGATATAGTCCAATCCACCAAGTAAATAAGTCAAATCCGTAGTAAAAAAATAGGGGTTTATTATACAACAAATTAAAAATTAAAAATCTCGATACTCCATGTCCACTTCCTAATATGCATGTAAATCAAACATATGCATATATTTAGCTAAATGTCAATAAGCTCGATCAATAATCATTAGAGGTATTCAAATTATCTGTCTTAGTTAAGTTGAAGTGTTTGGATGTAATTTCGTAAAGTTTAAAAAATAAAAAATGATAACAAGTCATATATAAGTACAAGTGTCAAACTGACTATGGATTACTAAAGTTATAAATTTAAATTAAATTGCATGATCTTACTTAAAGGGGAAAGTTGTTCCCTTCTCTAGGAATTTGTACTAAACTTACGAGAAACAATAAATTAAGCATAAATAGGATAACTAATTAGATAATTAAACCGACTACAAAGATCTTCTTAGGTTCCAAAATCTCTATTTGATTTGACCAAATTTTTTTAAACAATGAGATTCCAAAAAGTAGTTTTTAATTTTGGGTTGATCCATTATAGAGGATAAGAAGCAAGTTTTTTATTTATATAATAACATACTAAGTACTAACTACCTCATAATCACAATAATATATATATATATATAAAATAAAAAAAACTACCTCATGCATTATTCCACAATAAGTGGACTCAAAGTAGTTAAAACAGTCGAACCTTCATCAATTAGCAACCCCAATTTTTTAAATTTCTTTTTGTGTTTTTTTTTTATTACTTTTTTGCTTATTATTAAATATAAGGTTTTGGCGGAAGGCTATTGAATTCTATCAATTGTAATTAAAATTTTAACTTTGTCTCTATAATTAATATGCTAAGCACTTTAAGTGTAATTAATATTTAATTGTATTTTATTTTTCAGATAGTTAGTTCAACTTAAAATTACAAGAAAATCTAAATATATGTAATTATTATTTTAACATAATCAATACAAAAAAAAACATTTGGAACATGAAGGTAAGTGTATGACCAAAGATTACATTGAGAAAGAATAATTAATAAATTAATAAAAATAGAAAGAAATATAAAATACCACATGAGACCACATGGAGATGAATTTTAGAAACAACAGAGAATATTTAGACTTCACTAAGACTAATTTTTGCGTGAAATTAGTTAAAGTAATAATATGGTTTTTGATAAACCAGGTAACATGTTATAGGAAAGATATAATGATCTTATATGAATTAATTATATAAATATTAATTAATTCATAACTAGTTGCTACTCTATTCAAACTTGTAAATCATGTTCTCTAGACCAACCTCTCCATTTTTATTTTTATTTTTTTATTTTATATAAAAGAAATCAATCATCATGGAATAATAGGGAACTTGTACAATTATCTACTTATATTCTCCTCCTATAGTTAATTAAGTTGTTAATCACAAGATTATTATATTAATTTGTTCATCCTGATTTTGACCAAAAAGTGTTGTTTGGACTGTTGCACCGAATAGGATGCTTATAAATATAATTCTAATTAGTAATAATAATTATGTGTTACTGTGACTAATTAATTTATAATTCAATTTTTTGGAGTTATTGGTACTTAGCAACCACAAATACTCATAATTAAGCACATATATTAAACAGAAGAATTCTATAACTTTTTTTTTTTGTGGATCTCATTATAATTAATTTATGATTAGTTGTGTATTTTGAAATCAATTTCTGAACAACTAACCTAACTAACAAATAATTACTACACACCTATATTAAACAAGTTTTCAGAAAGATCGGCTATTCATTATGATTTATGATCGATTTTTTCACGATCACCATCACTTGTCATTAAGACAAGTCTTTCTTAATATCAAATAAGAAATCATAGTGACTCACCACAATTTACTCCCGATTCTGGAAAAAAAAAAACTTTTACATAATTATTTTTAACAAGATCAAACTTTAAATCGTAATACTGAAAAATCATATTTGTACAAATCACTCTATCTACAATGTGCAATGGTCCATCTCGAAGATTTAAGAGAGAAAAAACACGGTATGGTTCCACACGAGTATAATAATTTTATATTTATGTGATGATCATGATAGGTCAATTTTGTTCATTTTCTTCAACAATTTAGATTTATTAAGCAATGAAATAAAATTGACTGACCTTGGCTTATTGTACAAACTTGTGTCATTTTCATCCCTCGTCCATCAACCAATAATCTCATAGTCATACAATATTGTTGTATATAAGTTGTGACAAAAATATTGTATAATTATCATATATATTAGCTAGCGACTGTAATTATTTTTTTACGATTGGCCGAAATCTAATTTATCCACAAACCCATTTTAATATGTTTGGATTCCTAGACTATAAATTCTTAAGAAGCCCATTTTAACATTTAACACCCCAAGCCCATATAGTAGGAAAAAAGGTCCAAAAATACCTTCCAAGCCCATTTAAGATTGTTCTTCATATCTAGCTTATTCACTCGATTAAGTTTTGTGCATCAACAATCTTTACATTATGAATGCTATGTTTTTAATCTGAAAAATGAAGTAGATAGTTATTTATGCTTGTAATATTAAAACGTGTTATATTGTCTACACTCTATTTTATCATCAATTCCGAAAGGGATGGTAATATTAACTTTGAAAAAGATCCAATGTGTGAACATTGACTCAATATTATACTTGTGAATAATTTACTGTCACATATCATAAGGAAGAAATTTAGGGTGTGAATAATAAGTTGAGTGAATAAGAGTGGGGGGACCTTTTTTGCAAATGAAAAGGCAGGACCAGTTAACAGGTGAAATTCACAAGCCTAGCCTATTTTTTGCTCATGAACAAATTCAAATATGGTCCCTCAATTTATCCAATTGGGCAAAATATATATATATATATATATATATATATATATATATATATATACAAAATTATAATTGGATTCATTTATGGATTGTGACTAATTTGTTCTAGTAATTGCAGTTTTTTTTTTTGACTTGAAATTTGTCAGCATGAACTTATTGTTGATTTGAAAAGTTCAAACATGTACGTAGAAACGTTTCGTAACATAGTTGTAGAACTTTAGTATGTAAAATTATAATCCGATCCATTTATGGATTGAGACTAATTTGTTATAGTAATTGCAATTTTCTTTCTTTGACTAGAGTTTGTCAACATGAGCTTGTTGCCGACTTGAAAAGTTCAAACTTGTAGGTACAAAATGTTTCGTAACATAGTTGTAGAATTTCAGTATAGATTGTTGAAATTTCACCTTTAAGAATTTTGAACTCAGCATGTGTGTTGAAGTTTTATTTGTACTAAATTTTCGAACTTTAAAATAATGTACTGGAATTTTACTTGTAAAAAATTGAAGTTCGATAGTCATTTCCGAAGTTCTTCCAATTTTTAGATAGGAATATTTTATTTAAAAGAAAAAAATCATATCAGGAAAGTTGCCTAGTGTTACTCTCTCGTGCATGTAGACCTACAACATCCAAACTTTTTGAAAACAAAATAACATGTTGAAATGAAATAGAATTTGTTTGACTGTCGAAATTCAAACACATTCACATAAATTACTCTCTTAGTTCACATTTACTTGGTCTACCATATTGAAAATATATTTTCACTCTTGAGAGAAAATGCCCCTTCCCCACCCCCTGTATTTTTACCATCAATAACTACTTATTCTTCAAATCATTTTGCAAGTACTAAAACTAAATATTCATTACATATATTATGATAAAATACTCTAATCATTAATTTCAAAGGGACGCTCAAAGTTCAAACGAGTAATAACATTCTAAATTATTGCTACTATTTGATTAGCGGGTGTGAAATCTGTATGGGCTGATCCAAATCATTGAGTCTGCAAGTTATAGTATTCATTGACATTGTTGTTGACACCCAATTTTGACACTCCCCAATATAAATTAGTCATCGAGATTCCTAAAATCTAAACTATTTGAAATAATTAGCTTCACAAAATCCAAAATAATTTTCAAGTCGTTTTAAGTAGTTTTGTCATTTTTATAAATTTTTAAAATAATAAATATGATATTTTATATAATTATGTGTCAAATTAGTATATTTTATAAATATTCGAAAATTGTCTCAAAACGGTTTTAGTTTTATTTAAATATTTGGCTATTTGGTCTAAATTAATTAATAACTTATATTTCGAGTTAATTAGTTTATAATTAAGTTAATTATTATATAATTATGTGTCTAACTAGTATATTTTATAAATATTTGAAAATCATATCAAAAGATTTTTATTTCTTTTTAGCTAAGTGTTTTACTAACTTAGTTTAATTTAAATCATAATTACGAGTTTGAATTAATTAGTTCATGTTTAAATTAATTATATTATTATCAAGTTAATTATTTTATTTCGTCGAGATTAAGAAGCTCGTTAGTTAATTATGTTAATTCATCTTATTTAATTACTTGCCGAATTAACTAAAAGAATTCAATTTGGCTAGATTGTAATTCATTTGCCTAACCCTTTTATTTGCAATTTTAGCAATTTATTTCCTCACCCAACTCAATTTGCAAGACCAATTTTGGGGCCTTTTCAATTCAGCCCAAAAGAATAGCAATACAAAGAAACCCATTCCAAACGTTACCCATCAGCAACCCATTTTTCCATATCAATACAATACACACAACCAGCCAAACGTACAGCAGTTGCAACGTCCCAGCCCAACCAATTCCCAACAATACAATATTCACCCATTAATAAATAATACCCATTCATTCCTAACAATACATACAAACCAAACTCAGCCCAAAACCTCTTTAGCCCATTTTATTTCCAACTGACCAGCAGTCCAAAGACCTGACCCGACCCCACCTCGTTTTCTTCTTCCTCGCGTGACCAGACGCGAAACCCAGAAGCGTACAGCTCCCGGCAACTGGATCAAGCAGCAGCAAATCAGTACTGCTCCAGCAGTACTGTTCCAGTGCCATTTCTAGCCAAGAACCGTCCTTATAGTTGCGGGGTCACGCCACGTAGCTTGCCAAGGACGTTGGAATCGATCCAAGACGTCCATCCCCCATTTCCTCTTTGGGAATGAGGCAAAATTTCAGAGAAAATGGTGTTTGTCCGAATTGGTGAAAGGTTTTTGAGAGTTTGAATTTCGAATGGAGCCGATTCTCATCCGGATTCCCCCCAAAATTTGCCCTAATTTTCCCATATAAATAGCTCCTTTCTTCCTCACCGAGGGGGGGAGTTTTTTTTGGAGTGGGAAATTTTGAGTCAAGAAGACATAGTCATACAGTGAAAATACATAAAACTCTTCTGAGAAAAAGTAGACTCTATGATAAAAAAATACTATAAAGAGCATTTAGTTTCAGCTTCCTTCTTCCGAACGCGACTCTCCTGCTGCTAGTCGGGACTTTCGAAGCTTGTGTGTGGTGGTGGAAAAGCTCGTCGTTGTCCTCGTTCGCTGCCCCGAAAAGGTGAACCCCTTTTTTTTTAAATTCTTTTTTAGCTTATTTCAATGTTGTTTTGTTTGCTTCCTTGAGTAACTTTGTTCTTTGTTTGATTCATTGTTGCCGTAAGATAAATGTTTGCTTGGTTTTGAATGAAGTTAACTTAGTTGATTAATGTAAAGTGTACCCTTCGTGTGAGTTAATCCTCTTTAAACATCTATGGGGATTGTGAATAGATCAATGAGTTTATTGATTTGTTTTTTTTTTATGAGGTTCAAATGCCATGTATTTACTGTTGGGTTCGTTTGCGAAGTGTTTTCGAGAGTTGTCATGCTTAATCTTTTAGAATTGGTTACTTGAGAATACGATCTAAGTAGGTATGTGTGGTCAGTATGTATTTTGGAACTGTTTTCTAGCCTAAAAATTGTTACTCTTCTCGTTTATTTTCCAAGTCTTCATGGCTGCTTTTTATTTAGTTTTCAAACTGTATGCTAGTCTTAAGTTTGTGTTGTGTCTTCTATTTTTTATTTTTATTTTTTCTCTTCTCTATTTGTGCGCATGTTCATGTTCTGTTAAGTGTTTTGAACATATCATGGCTTTTGCTTTCATTTTCTGAAGTTTATCTTAATCAGTTTCCATCCATATCGGTACAAATATAGATTCGTGCAAAAGTGTTAGAGTTTTCTTGTGTTTAATAGATTTCTTTTTTTTATATAGGACCCATATTCTGATTCTTCCACATCTCTGCCTATTTAACTGTTTTTTTCACTATTAGATGTATATCATGTTTAGTTAAAAGGTATTGTTCATGCTTATGGTTTCCTTGTTTAAGAATCATATGTTGCTAGCTATTGATTTTGTTTATTTCTTCTCATTTTCAGCATGTTTTTTATAGTTTGTTGAGTATAGCATATGCTTCCTTTGTTTACTGTAATAATTTCAAGGCTCTTTCTTTTTTTTTTTTTTTTTGGTTCAAAACGCCTTTAATCTTAAATCTGCTTTAGAAAATGATAAGTCGCTATGATTAAGATCATTTACTGTAGATATCTTGTTGTCTTACATTGTTGATATATGTTTGGCATTGTGTTGCGTCTCGATTCGGTTTATTACCTTGTATTGTCATGGAGGGTATTGCTTTCGATTGGGTTGAGATTGTTCCTCGCTATTTTGTATTTGTTTCTTTAAATGGCCCCCTTTTGATAATAAAATATAATTATGATGCACTTATTTTATGTTAGTATGTTCGCCTCTTCGAAAATACAAAACAGTGTGAAATCTCACTCCTTTCTTAAACAATAATGAAGTGTGCTTGCTTTAGTTGGTTATTACATTTTATTTTAATTGTGGTATATTAGTTGGTCATGTGAGCCGAATTGAATTGCACTTGTGCAATTTATCCGATCATATATCACTGTTTGGAATTTTCAAGTGTTAAACTTTTTTTTTCTTTCTTTTCTTTTCTTTCCAAAAGCTAATTGCCTATTGTTTCCTTAGAATATCATACAAATTTAAATATACATGAAGTTTGGGTAAAGTTTAAGCATGCTAGGAAGTAGACCTCAAAGTTTTATTTGTATATGATTACTGCGCATGGTTTGTTAATATTGTCATTATTTTCACGTTTTTGGAATGAGCTTACTTTGTCCTTTTGGGAGCCAATTGGAAGATGATTTCTTTAAGTTCATTTTATTATGTTTAGCATGTGCATTGAGTTATATTTCATGTAGCTTTACTTTATTATTTATAGAAAAGCATTTGAGTATATTAATTTGCTTATTATTTATTTTATTTTATTTTTCTCTACTTTTTTTTTTTTTTTTTTTTTACATGTAATGCTTCGCCGAGTCTATCTCGACTTTTACCACTGCCTCCTTGCATCTTCGAGTATCGAGTCAGCCCTTCGGTGTTCAAGAGAGTATCAAAAATGATGTACAGGTGTTCGGAGCAGATACACGAGATTTGTATACACTAATGCACATCTAGTGTATACGAAAAAGGGAAATGGGCCTAAAGGCCCCCAAATTCCGAAAAGTTGTATTTTGTTATTTTTAGGGCCTAAGCCCTTGTTATTTTACTTATTATTGTCTTGTTAGAATTTAGGACAGGTGGCAAAAACTGGGCCTTTTGGCCCAAAATGAAATGGGCCCAAGTATTGGTCCAGGCGGACAGAAAACCAAACTTGGGCTCGAGTCTCTTTCCCTCTTTACTTTATTATGTTTGTGTGCTCGTTAATATTTGCCGCTTAATCTTAAGGTTTTAAAAATTCAAATCCCCAAAAGACACCCATTTTGAATCAATTACTTAACCAAATTGTTCATCTCTTACTTGACTTAATAAATAAATAAGTATTTTTTACAAAATATTTCGCTTAAATAAAAGGTCAATATTTCCCTCTTCCCTTCTTAAAACGATTCTAACTATAAAAATTGTCCGATTCAAATTAAGTTAAAGTACTTTTAGCCAAATAAATTAATTGTTGGATAACCGCATTAGCGGATATTCTAGGTGCTTTAAAAACCTTCCTAGAATATTAATAGGAACCTCGAACCCTTCTTCAAGTTTTCACTAGATTCCTGTTTTAGTCTCGTGAAAATGAATAGTTTTCTTGATTTTTCTTAAAAATTAAGTGGCGACTCTAAACCAGTCCAAAATACATTTTCCAAATAAAACAGAATGGCGACTTCTGCTGGGGATTTGAATGGTTCTAACCTTAAGATTAATTATTTGGCTATGTGTTTAACTGTTTGCTTGTTTAAATTATCGTATCTTATATTAATTGTGGCATTCATGGCACCCGATTCCGCCAAATGGCAAATAGATTGCATTAGGAAAAAAGGCGGTTACGTGGCTTACCACGGCTGTCCTTCAGAAAAAACACAAGTTAAATTCTTTGGAAGTGATAAACGAATAGTTGGCTTGTGGTCATCCAACGTCGTTTATTAGACTTCACCCCGTTGTTTGTCCGACTCGGGTAACCGTCATTTCTCAACCAATTCTAGTCAACCTAGAGTAGAGCGAAACCAAATCCAAATCTAAGCATTAGCCTAAGACGGCTTAATACCCAAGGCGTATTAAGTCCATTAGTAAATCTACCAAAAATCATGTCCAAGGTCCACGACCTAACGACATATCATATTGTTTGACATTTGAAAGATGTATGTGTGGAAACCTAATTGTTGCCTATTTGGGGGAGGGGAATCTTAACCGTGCTTATTTTGTAGGTATGGATCGATTTCCTAAATTCGACATGGTAGTAGAAGCCCCAGTTTTGCTCAAGATATGGTACAACGACCTCACTGTGGTTCACAAAAGGGTCCTCAACAAATATATAGGAGCCCTAACAGAACTCCTCAATATGGTTGGGTGGCCTGAACTGATTGAAGTCCTCACAGGCTATTGGGACAACGAGAAAATGGTGTTCCGATTTGGAACCATGGAAATCACTCCGACAATTGAGGAAATTCGGGACGGAATAGACACAGTCGGTACAGGGCTTGAAAGAAGAGTGAGAAAACAGGAACACATCTTAATCCCTAACAAGCCTACTCTCGAGGATATTGCAAATTGGCTTGGATTAAGAAAGGATCACGCCTTCTGGGCCGAAGGTTCTAGCGTTTCTTTCATGGATCTCTATGTTAGATTCGGGAATGCAAGCTTTTACGCGAATTACAACCAAGAGTCCAAGGTCACTTACAAAGAATGGGACGGGATCAGACCTTTGGCATTTGCCATCGCACTATTAGGCACCATGGTTTTCCCACACGGCCCGAGCCTCAGTATCAACACCCGAGTGATAATGCTTACGCACACTCTGTTCCACGGGCATCTGAACCAAGGGCAAGTAAAGTATTATCCTATTGCACCTGTCATCCTTTCCGACATGTACCGTGCTTTGGGGAAATGCAAGGAAGGGCATCGTTACTTTCAGGGTTGCAACCTTCTTCTTCAATGGTGGATAATGAGTCACTTGGTGAAGAGACATGGAACTCAAGAACTCCATACCCTTGATGAACATAATGCTCTTAAGAGTTTGAATGACATGTTGTTCTGGGCAGACTTGGAGAAAAGAAGAACTAGAGAAAGATGGGCTCAAATTTTCTCTAAGTTGAGAGAAGAAAACATCCAATGGATGTTCGACCGTTTCATCTCGAAAGATGCCATAGTACGGGGCGATAGACAACTTGTGCTTCCTCTGCCAGGTATTCGAGGTATTCGCCCATATGCACCCATCCGGGTCCTGAGGCAGTTCGGAAGAAGACAAACTACACCTCCAGAAGCATACTACCGTATCTATGTGTTCGACATCGGGGATGATAGAGTGCCTGAGGCTTCAGAGATGCTGAGAGAATGGAAAAGAGCCGTGCGAATGAACAAGGACACTATTGCCATAGATCGATTTAATGCGGGGTATGATGAAACTTACAAAGCTTGGTTGAAGCGCAATATACAGGGTATCTCTTTCTCAGTTCCGAACATTTACCGTAGTGTAGAGGACAAAGAGTCCAAAACTTTGATAGAACTGAGAGAGGTAAGAAGAGAAGCCCAGGAAATGCACGAGCAATTTCTCCGAAAGCAAGAAGAGGATAAGTACGCCCTCGAGAGCGTAACTCAAGAACTAGAAAGCTTGAGAAGCGATTTGGGAGAGCTTAACTTATGGATTGGAGATAAGAAAAACGGAATGTGCCTCGAAGACTGGGAAGAGAAAGGTCGCCGGAGCGAAGGATACTTGCTGATGATTCAATACAGGCTTCAACATCTCATGGCACAGAACAAGATGAGCAGATCAGAGACGGGGCCATCGGGAACATCTTAGCGGATTTCGCCCCTGTGTGGGTTTTTCTATATGTACTTATTGTTATTTGCCCCTGCGTGGGCTTACCTTTCTTGTATTTCGGTACTCTTTTCAAATGACCCCTGCGTGGGCCTTTCCTTTGTGATTTGCGTTTATTCCCTATTTCCCTTGCTTATTTTCGCTTCTTGAACATCATTTTATATGCGAAATTTGCTTTGGGGTAACAAAATGGTTCAATTCTACACATACATCTTTCAAATACGCTAGGCCTACCCTTGGCACAAAAGGGTCCCCTACTTGTTTAGGATGCGCGATATATGCTTGTGTGCTTTAGCTGTTTATGTGATATTGTTGCTTTGAATGATGATATTTTAGCCCACTCCTTTTCAAAAAATTTCCAAAAATCTCTACAATACCAAATACAAGTCAATATCAAAATGTCCGACCAAAATTCCATGAGTCTTGAGTTTCTCAGCCAGAAATAAAATCCTACCACCCAAATCCTAAAACATTACTCTATCATCTCAGGAAAGGTGAAATTGCCGCTAAGATGGAAAAAGGCAAGGGTGTCGACATAGAGCTGACCGAGGAGGATTTGAGGATGGAGTTGCAGCGGCTCAGTCAAGAGATCCAAGAAACCAGAAAAAGGAGAATAGAAGTGGAGTTTGCCACTGCCATCGCACGAACGGCAAATGCGGCACTAGACGAGGAATTGACAGCAAAGATGACAAAATGTGTTGTTATAGATGAAAAGACAACTGCTGTGCGGAAGAAGCGTGATGCCCTCAAAGATATAACCGTGATACTTCAGAAACCGCGTGAAAATCACTCTTTCTTCAGCCAAGAGGCCACCAACAGTGATCCCAAAGGCGCTAGACCTGAAGCTGCTGAAGAAGATACTGGGGAGGAAATTGTCTATAAGCCTCCTCTTCGGGGACGGTGGAAGGAAGGGAATGAGAAAATCACCCGTGAAGCATATGAGTTTACCCCGTGATT